>NW_018127956.1:361938-364627 GCF_001952655.1 Monopterus albus
ATGGGCCCTGAGTGAGAGACTGGCCATCAATGTTTCAGGCATGCGTTATGAAACGCAGCTTCGCACCTTAGCCCAGTTCCCTGACTCCATGCTTGGGGACCCTAGACGGAGGTCACGATACTTTGACCCTCTTCGAAATGAGATCTTCCTCGATCGCAACCGGGCCTGCTTTGATGCTATTCTGTATTTTTACCAGTCCGGTGGGAGGCTTCGGAGGCCTGCAAACATACCCCTGGACATCTTCATGGATGAGTTGAGCTTCTACGAGCTGGGAGAGGACATCATAAGCCGCTTCAAGGAGGATGAAGGTTTTCCAAAAGAGGAGGAGAGGCCCCTGCCATCCAATGAAATTCAGAAAAAACTGTGGATGCTGTTTGAGCATCCTGAGTCCTCATCGGGCGCACGTATCATAGCCATTATAAGTGTTATGGTCATTGTGGTATCCATCCTCATCTTCTGCTTGGAGACGCTGCCTGACTTCAGGAATGATAAAGAAGCACGAGAGGTAGGAAATGTGCATAAAGTCTTGCTCTGCTGTATGTTTGGGAGGCAGAATTGTATAAAGAGGTGCCCATAATATAGTTGAAAAGTTTACAGGCTTTCAAAAAAGTCAGATGGATGGCATTATGAGGAGCGATAATGGTGTGCATTATGCATTTAAACAAACCAGTGGTTGGCAGATTAAAAACAAAAACACTTGGAATGCCACTGACTGAAGAAACTGTGGATTAAAGCAAAATTAAAAATGCATATAGGAGGGGCTAGTAGTCATTTTGAAAGTCTTTCTCCACTTAGTTTAGTTAATGTTTATCATGGTTTTATGTTCAGCAGAAGACCAATTAATTCACTTGCTAAAACATAGACAGAAAAACTGATAAATGATTTTTAAAAATCAAATGCAAAATCAAACCACCTGGGTATAGGTTCTTGAATCTTGTGTCAAAGGGACACATGATGTCATGGGAAGCAAGTGCTTAGGTAAAAACACACTTAGTGTGTAGTACAGTGTGTTAAGAGGAAAAATACAAACATGTGACCAACTGTTGACCAATATATCTGGAAGCAGGCCAGAGAGACAGAGACTGAAGAAGGCTAGTGGTGTGATTATTTTAGTCTGCAGTTAAATTTGATATACTCAGATTCAGAAAACGCTAAAGGGTACAGGGAGTGAGGGGTGGGGCCTGGAATACCAATAAAAGGAGACAAATGAAGAATGGGGTGAGGAGATAGTCAGGTGTGCTAATAAAAGGTCACACAAGTGATTGCACACATTGACAAAGGTGAGCCAAAGCTTTCCGGTTGCATAGAATTAGAGACTTAAAGGTCTCACAGGATGAAGAGTACATACTGGGTCATGTTAACACATTCCTCCAAGAATGCTGTGCTAGGCCAGGCTGTCTTTGCACCACGGTGCTGCTAGGAAACTGTACTGTAACTCACTCCCGTCCAGGTCAGCTGCAAACCCACTGAGCTGCATTGGCAACGTTACACAGCTGCAGTGGCGAGGGAGACGGGGTAGCGATGAAGTTGGAGATGGATGAGGAGTGGTGCAAGGAGGAGAAGCTCTCATGTTTCTCTTCAGAGATCTCACTGGGTTATATTTAGTCTTAGGAGAGCCCTTGGAGCACATCAACACATAGATGTCCACCTTTAGTAATAAACACAGTCACTGACCTGCTATTGAAAGTCATAAGGAATACTCCGGGTTTATTTAAACTGCCCTGAAACTTTATATATTACCTGCAGCCCATTACAGCATACCAAACGGATCCTTTTATATCTATGCCATTGTTTTCCTGCTTGCTAATTGTAAGATGTTTATTGGATGGCCACCATATAATGCTTGAATGTAATGCTGACTGACACGGAGGAAGGAGAGACAGGTGGGCTGAAAAAGAGATTGATACAGCTATGACTGAAATGTAAAGCCAGACACATCAGATGCTCTTATGATGCTGCCAAAAGTGAGAACCAGTGAGATGGTGGGGAAGGTTTAGTGTAGATTATTAGGACAGCACAAAAACAGTGTCTAAGTAGCAGTTTGTAAAACTACATAAAGGAATATAGGCAGCAACCATCCTGCATTGAAAGACATAGTTTGACATTTGTAGAAATACATGCATATATATTCTTACCAAGACTTGGATGAGCACAGTGACACCATTCTTCAGTCTGCATGTTAAATGTTGTGGGAGGCACCAGGGGTGGATCGAAAAATTTTTGAATGGGGTGGTCAGGCTAGGGCACAGACTCAGAGAGGGGTGGTACATTTGAAATAATGTAAAAAGTTGATTAAACTCCTGGTTCGATGAAATAATAAAATATACATTAATAATCATATTGTTTATATTGTTTATTTTGTTTAAAAATGAGACACACCTTGTGCTTTCTTTAGCTCAATTTGGCTGTGCTCCTTATTCACTCCTGTCTGGGGACATCACTGCTGCACAGTGGTTCCTCCCCACTGAGGTGAATCCTGCCAAGTACGTCATAACAGGACAATCGGACAAATGAATGCAAATATTATGCTGCATGCATTATATAATATGAAACTAATTAGATTAATATCAATTATAAAACACCAGAAAAATATTAGCTAAAAATATAGTATTTTTCATTTTGCATTCGTTAATACTGATAAACATCTTTTTTTTTTTTTTTTTTTTTGATCTTGGCGGGGGGGCCAATT
>NW_018127956.1:364709-434495 GCF_001952655.1 Monopterus albus
GCTAGCTATTTAGCTTAGCATGAGAACCGACCACAAGTGGAAACAGTTGGCCGAGCTCTGTCAAAAAGTATCAAAATCCACTTACCAGCACCTTTAAAACTAATTTACATGTGATTTATGGTTTTTAGATCTGTAAAAAGAGAGAAATTCACCCTTTTATGGAGGGGTATGTGCTAGTTTACTAATGAGTAATAAGGTTTTGTTTGTGATATTTTTACACTTTTGCTTTTTGTGGCAGAATAAACAAGCAAAGTGTATTGTGTTAATTCATGAGCTTTAGAAGTAACAGGTAGATTTTGTTACTTTTAAACAGAACCCCTTCATTCTTGTATTTTCATTCTTGTTATGATGCTACTTTTTTTATAATTCACAAATATGCATAATTTTGTTTTCTGTCTCCTCCTCTTCAGGAAAATTTTTACAAGTACCACTCCCAGGCAAAAAATGTATCTGACAACATGCCTCCTCCACACAGTGTTTTCCACGACCCCTTCTTCATTGTGGAGACCATGTGTATATGCTGGTTCTCCTTCGAGCTCATCATGCGCTTCTCTTGCTCCCCCAGCAAGATGCACTTCTTCAAGGATGTCATGAACATTATTGATTTTGGTGCCATCCTGCCCTATTTTGTCACACTGGGAACAGAGCTGGCCAAGAACACTGAAGCCAGCCCAGCCACATCCTTGGCCATCATCAGAGTCATCAGGTTAGTGAGGGTGTTCAGGATCTTCAAATTGTCGCGCCACTCGAAGGGCCTCCAGATCCTGGGTCAGACTCTGAAGGCCAGCATGCGTGAGCTGGGCCTGCTAATCTTCTTCCTGTTTATTGGTGTCATCCTCTTCTCCAGCGCTATCTACTTTGCTGAGGCTGACCACACCAACACAGCCTTTATCAGTATACCACATGCTTTTTGGTGGGCAGTTGTCACCATGACCACAGTGGGCTATGGTGACATGTACCCGGAAACAGTGTGGGGAAAGCTAGTAGGCTCAATGTGCGCCATTGCCGGTGTGCTTACGATCTCGCTGCCAGTGCCTGTGATAGTGTCCAATTTTAGCTACTTCTACCATCGGGAGACTGAGTGTGAAGATCAAGCCGAGTACACCCATGTGCAGACAACCCTTTGGGAGGGCGAGGAACCAGATGGGGAGGAAAAAGATGAAGGTGAAAGGAATCCACAGGGAGAATATTATGCTATTGAAGGTATCTGTAACCCTCTGAATGGCACTCTGCTGGGTGGACTGTGTACAGGGCAGGGCACAGAGTTCAGAGGAGGAAATATGTATCTGAGAGAACCTCTGGTCACTCAGGTTTAGGGAGGCAGAGTGTTTTTGGTCATGAAAGTGAATAAAGATGAGTTAATAGTTTTGCAGGTCCTGAAGAGAGAAACTAAGAAAAGAAACTTGCAAGCCATATGTAGAGTAACATAATATAATATAATAATATATTTTGTTGTATAATTTTCAAAAGCATTAAAAAGATTGTGAGCAAGTTTTATTTCTCAGGGTTGTGATATAAATATCATACGAGCTGTTATTTATTAATTCTGCCAGTTTGAGTTTGAGATGAAACTGACTTCCTGAATGTCTGTTCTTTGCCTTGAAACTTCAATGTCTTAGTTCTGTCACTTTGTGCCTAAATATTTGAATAGATTCTCGGCAATATAAATGTCATGTCTCATCAAAGTTCACCCAAACACCAGCAAACCTGTCACTGCAGACAAACTGTCCTATAACCAGCCCCACATTCTCAACATTCTTCTGTAAGTAATGTACAAAGTTCTGGCTTATGTGACCTCAAGCGGCTGACGTGACCTTTATCATGCTGTAATACAACACTGTAGTGTTACTTAATGACACAGTGTTACCTGTTGTATTTGTGTTAAAGACAAAGATTTTCATTGCTCTGGCAAAGGTTCTATACTCATCTGCTTAAGTTATGTTTTTAATAAAGATTGTATTTTATTAATTTTCCTAAATGAAGCTGTATTAGATCTGGTGATCTGTGGTATTGAGTGATTATTCTGAGAAAAGGTTTCACCTTACACAGGTGCCATTGAAAAGATAATATTTGCCTATTGCTTAGGCTGCTGCAATTTTAAGTGCAATATTTAATCAGTGAGGTCTGCCAGACTGAATCTGTTTGATGTTTGTATGGCTGTGACTGACCTTTCCCACAGCTACTAAGCAGTAGCTCACAGTGACACTGCTGTCGGTTTCACAGGAGCTCATACTGTAAGACTAAACACAACATCACAGTGATCATCCGTGGAAGGTATGTGTGCTAATACACTGCTAGTGTAAACTGCTTTAGTAATGTGTTTTAGTTTGTGTTACTGATGTCAGTTTAACAGTCAGGAAAGGGAAAGTAAATTGAAATAAATTTTCTGTGGAGCAAAAATGTGATCTGTGGCTTCTGGCACAGATTGTCAGTCAGTGAAGCAACACTGAGAGAAAAAACAAACAAATTATCTGGAATTTTGAACATTACAACATTACAAGTAAACGTCCTGATTTTTTTTTCTCTATGAAGTGAGTTACAGTAAAATGATGTGCATAATGATACTATTTGAATTTGATAGCCTTGATTTTATATCAGAAATCAGAAACAGTATCAGTCACAGAAATATCTTTCTGATCTCTTTCCAAACATTACTATGGAAAAATAAAGTAAAGACCAGTAAGAGTTACAGTAACAGTTTAGATTGAACAGAATTAGGCAGTTATGTGGCAGCCTCGAGTGAAGCAACAGTTTTGGACATAAGTCAACTCCAGTTCAAAGATCTAGATGCCAAGTTCAGTCAACTTTATTCATATAACCCACAATCATAACTCCCAAATCTGTTCAGCATGTACAAATCCCTCTGTCTTTAGACCAAAAAAAAAAAACTTTTTTTGTTGAGTTGCAGCTCTATGCTCTTGACTAACTATACATTGCTGAAATCGTTTTGAATAAGCAATAAGATGTCCAGTACTGTAGAGACCATAAAATGCACTGCAGTACAATCCACTGGTTAAATGAATATAAACTATATTGGAAATATACTGTACTGCATACAATCTGATAAAACCTTCTAGGTAGCACAACCCAAAAACAAAAAACTCAAATGATCATCAATCTCTAAGGCCCATGAACAAAGTATAGCAGTTCAGGGAATGCTGCCTACTTTCCCCTCATTATGTATTTTGCCCACTAGAGCGTGCTCCTGCTCTGATAATAATCAGCCTATTTCCTCACTCTTACACCAGAAAGTCACAGCCTTTCATTTGTCCCAAGGAGTTCCACTCATTTGTTAATTGTTTCATTAAATCACGGTATCATTGCCTGATAGATTTCGACAAACAAAGGTGAAATTTATACCGTTTGTTTTCATTCAGAACATCTTTTCAGTCCGAGTTGTATAAATAGAAACTTGTTAGACTTTTCCTGTCGCATACAGTTTTGAAAAAAACACATAAATCCTTATGCATTAAAATCAACATGAGTTTGCAACATGGAACATTTTTTACTTCTAATAAACATAACTCTCAAACTACAGTATGAACAGTCACAATTATTTAAATAAGCATTAGATACTCTCCACACACACAATAAATAAATAAGTTACCATAATATTCATAAAAACGTTGAGAAAAGTAACATTTTCAAGATAAATATACAGTTAGAGATCTGTGCAATTCATTTTCTCTACTTGTCCATTGAAAACTGAGGACTGACCATAGGCCTATGAATCATTCCGAGAAGGTCATCAGAGTCCACGCTGAAATATTTCTGATTGTCTGGTGGTTGTTCAGATACACCCTCCACTATCAGGGTATTCCTAAGTGGTAAGAATCGAATGAAGGGGACTGAGTGTTGCTCTGGTGACTGTTTTGTTGCCAGAGACACAGGAAATCCATGGGATGAGGAAAGAAAACGTGTGTATCCATCCACCAGCAGCAGTTCTTTGAAGCTGCAGTCGGCCTCTGTGTAGTGACTCTGAAAGTGATAACAGACAACTATCAGTGAATGAGAAAAAGGATGAAGAGTTTAGGATGGCAAAGAAGTTTTCTTTGCTAACTGTACCTGGCCCCTCAAATGGCCCGTGTTGTCCACACAGAGAAACAAAGATGATAACTGTCCCTTGATGACTATGTGGCCTGGTTTAACTGCTTTCAGCTCCAGCACACCTGGAAACACAGGCACATAAATAAATGTCTTCTTTATAAATCTCCTGCTGGCCTCAACTTTCTGGGCTTCAAATTGTGAAAGAAAAAAAAATACTGATGCTAAATTGGGCCTCAAGATGCTGCTTGCTACTGATCTATTTGCCAAATACTTACTGTAAGGGGTCTGAACATCACTTCCTGACACTGTCCCATCCAAAGTCATTTGCAGATACATCCCTCTTCTGTGGTTATCTGCAATGAGAAGGAAACAAAAGGAGTCAGCAGGATGACAAATGTAAGATGTTTAAGGGTAATATTATCTCAGTAATATTACTTATAATGTGTTCAACCCATTGCTAAATTAATAATATGAAAAAGATTGTATATACCTGTGTAGAGATGCACTTCTCTGACCTGATTATTAAAGGATAAAAGTGGGTTGGAATCAGTGAGATAAAATGACAAAGAGAAAGGAAGTAGAATAATTAAAAGAAAAGAAGACAAATAAGAGAAAAAGATGTGTGGAAATAAAAACATTGGGAAAAAGATTAAGGAAGCCTGGACAGAAGGTAATCGAGGAATAAATAAAAATAAATAAATAGCTTAATAAAGATTTAAAAAAATAAATAAATTGCCAATTTGCAGCTCTGTACGAGCAAGTTCTTTTTGAAGAAATTCTAAACAGGAGCAAGTTTTGTGCCCTTATAAAGGAGTTAAGAGAAGGAGGTCCTAGTTCACAAGGGCCACATATGAGTCAGACATTTCTACATAATTAAACAGCGGACAGGAAGACCCATGTCCTCACACTATGTATGGACTTTTTCCGGGTTATTTACAGTAACAGTTGCTTGTACAGTTGTTTTTTATTTAGGACTGATTAAGTCAGCTGGCTTGATTTCTTCTTAGCCAAATAGCACATAACAAACAATAACAAATACTGATTTCCTAGTATTTGTCTTCTTTTGACTGTACATAAACACTGTGGTTGGGGTGCTTTTGTGTAGTGGTTATTATTATTATTATTATTGTTAAATGTATCATGTCAATATCTGTCCTGCTACTGAACATTACTACCAATTACATTTTAGTTTTATCTGAATTGAAAGTGAAAGCGTCACATTGTGACTTGTGATTTGTTCACATTGAGAATTATCAGTGAATATGTGTTGTTATGTTACCTTTTGCTGACAGTAAGCCGTCATGTTTTTCTTTCCCATCCAGGCTTCCAGGTATGAAAAACACATCGATCTGCATCATCTAGTAAGTAAATTACAACAAGCAATTACGGGCAGAAATGACTCGTTGTTTTGAGTTTATGGTGTTTATCTTTTTTTTTGGTTCGTGTGTGTTGTGTCGTGAGAGGGAGAGCCAGGGAAACGGTGGGTGAAACTGATTTACAGTATAAGCAGAAGACAAGTGTTTACAGAACTGCAGCTGTGCGGTCCCCAGAGACACCGTACAGCACGCCAGCTTGTAAATTCCCTGGTTAAGAAACACAGTGCATCACCATGTGCATCATCATTGTGATGCTGCTGAATTGTACATCTGAATTGGTGCATTATAGCTTCTCACGTACTCGCTTGTCTATAATAACAAAATCTGAAGGATATATTAAATTCATTATTCAAGAGGTCAAATAAATGATTCATGGCACTGTCAGGAGAATTTTAAAATTATGAAGGATCTTCCAAACTGTTAACAGTCTAACTTGAAAGCACTGAGACACAATGGCTGGATCATCTATGACATCTACAGAACTGTACATTTGTGTTTGGTAAATCTGCTCAGACAACTTTCCTGATGTTGAAAGTGAAATATAAACAGTTGTAAACACTGATTCCTTTACGATTATACTGTACAATATAATTATGATTGACTATTGTGTATGACACATGGCCAACTTATTCTGCTTATAAAGTCAACTACATTCTGTGATAGACAGTGTTAGAGATGGAATTCACCCAGGAGATGGCGCTATCCTGTTTACTTTTTAAGCCTTCCTGATCACCTTTCCACAGGAATTTCCAGCATTGCTGCCACCACTGAAAATACATTTGTACAAGGCTCATGCCAAAAATACTTGGAAGAAAATGCCATCTTACACTTACACTCAGATTATTTTAGGTTTAAGGAACTGCTAGTTTTTCTTACTGCAGTATGAGTCCATACATTTGTATATGGGTTGGGTTGTATATGAGCCTAGATACAGTATGAAAAATTACAGCAAGTGAAAAAGAAATACTGAACTGTAGCATAATACAGGCATAGTATGCAGCTTAAGCTACAGCATTTGATCTATTATGGGACCAAATGAAAGGCGAAGACAGTGATATACGACCCATCTAAGTCCCTCAGCCCACCTCACATTTTACTGTCTTTTGGTAGTTTTACAGGTCTTACTTATGGAGCTGACTGCAATGTACTCGAGCTACGGTAAAACTGACAGCCACTTACCTGTGATCTTTGCTGTCTGGTCAGTGTGAGGGGAAACTGCAAAACCACTCCTTCAGTAGCATTTTACAGGTATGTTTTTTAATTACAGCTTTTACAATCATTATTATCATCATATTATATTCAGTTATCATTACTACTCTCCAATAATATGAATTTAAATCATAACACAATGTTTTTTTTTTCTTCTGGAAATGTACACATACAAGTAGCATATCTTAAAGGTCCATAATTTCAAACATTTCTTTTTTTCAACCTAAAATGAAATTACAGTCAGTCTTAAAACTAAGTATGAAATAAACATACAGTTTAATACACACACATACATACTGTACATAAATACATACATACATACAATAGCAGTTATCATAAAAAAATGATAAAAATAAAATAAACACATTTTACAAAGTCCTGACCCAAGCTTTCACACCATTAGATGATTGATATCATGACGTTCACTCTAAGATGGTAGATTTTGGCATGCATATTAACACAAATTCTTAACTAATTGTTTCCCCCAGTTTGAACAGGAGCACTTTGCTAATTATCCTTTCCACATTTGTGCATCTCATGACTGTTATGGCTTAAGAACATACATTTCATTTCCCCTTTATAAAGTTATATTCTCCCTTTGAACCTCATTCTCCCCAGACTCTACTATGATATTACTAGGCAGAGTATGTTCTATTATCAGTCTAAATCATAGTAAGATCACCTGAAAGGATATGTGTCAGGGTGTCATTCTCATAACAGGAATGCATTCTTCAATTTAAAAAAACTAGAAATTCTTTGTGTCAGTATTGCCATCCCACACTCAAAAAACAGAAGATGAACTCACGATAGGCAATGGCCACTTTCTACAGAATCAAACAGCATCATGCCACAATTATGGATCAAAATAGAGGGAGAGGGAGAGAGATAGATGAATAAACAGGCATTCACTCATTATTTCATCTTTTCAGAAATCATTCATTCAGTTTCTTTGATTTTTTTTTGAGGCATCAGGCTTGTATGCTGTTGGTCATCTTCTAGTGTCCATTTTTAAATTTTGATCTTCAGTTTTTTTCTTCAAAAATGTGTTTTTTTTTTCCTTGGATTACGATAGAGCCAGGCTCTGCAAAAATGGAATAAAACACACTTGAAGAACTGTAATTGCTCCTGCTGAGATGTGATGTTTGATTGTTTTTCACACAGACTATTTTAGCTACAGAAACTGTTTCCATTGAAGGTGTTTATCTCACCTGGTGTGCTTATGTTTTAGCAGGAATATGTCCTCACGGACCCCGACTCTCCTCTTGGGCCAGAATTCACTGACAGAGAGAAGAAGTGAATTAGTGCTTCTATGAGACAAACAGAACTGGAGCAGTAGCACAAACTGAAACAAGTGAAACTGTAAAAGCTGAAGTTTTAAATGAAAATACTTTACCGTAAATAAAAAAAGGGCGGGGGGGTTCAGACGTTGTGAAGGGCAGTACTGGTAATTACTTTTTTACTAGTTCAACATTTCATTATAGACATTTTTCTCACACATGTTTAAACTAGAAGAAACATGTGCCTGATTCCTGGCAGTGATGCTGTCACACTCATTGAGCTGCATCCCCTCACCTTCACTCTGGACCTTTCTCAGGGTGACAGAGGGGGTCGAGATGGCAGAGGCACGGAAGTTGGCAGGTAATGTTTCTGAGGAGTCAGAGGTCACGCTGCGGAGGTCCTTCTCTCTGAACATCTTCCTCCATGATGGTGAACGTGTAAATGTTTTCGTGCCATCCTGTAGAGACAGTCAGAGCAGAGGCTATTTCTTTCAGGGGTCTTATTCATTATGCATTAGTGGGGTTTAACAAAGTAGTATTTGACAAAGCTGGCTTTGTTGTGACAGTATACCACAGTTACACAGTTTTTAGTCCTACATGCTGTAACTAAGCAATTAGCACTGGTGTAAACACAGCTGAACCACTTTGGCGTACCAACAATTTGCCAGTAGTGGTAAAGTACCAGACTGATGCCATAAAGGCGGTCTTTATAAGAAAAAGAGATATCGCGGTCTGCTATTTTACCACTGATAGGAAATTACCCTGTCATGACACAGAGTTAACAAAGGGCAAAAAATTATTAGGTTGGATCAAAGCCCCTGTTGTCAAGTAAAATAGTCTCAGGCATGGCGGTTCCAATCAACACACACTCCCGCCTCCTGGCAGGAGTGATTATCTTGATTGATTTTCTAGTGACAGTCTGCTTTGTCATACCTCATCTGGCCTCCTCTCTGTTCCCATGGAGATGAGAGCATTGTACTCCTTCTCTAGGAGCTGCCTCGCCTACAAAAGATAGATGAACAGAGTTTTAAGATCATAGTTAAGACAATTTAAGAGATGAAGAGTAGGGTTATCTTGGCATGAGGCCAACAGGAGGTGTGGTGAGGTGAATCTATGCCAGCAGTGGTAAGATAAGAACTCTGTTTTCTACATTCTGCTTCTTCAAGTTGACAGCAGTGTTGGTGTACTGTGGAGTACCTGTGTGTTCTGATTGGGTATCTGGAGGAGGAGGGCCAAGTCAGTGTAGTCAAAGGTGTCATCTAGTGCCAGGAGGGCCCCGTGCACCCCGCTCTCTAATAGGTTGTCGGCAAACTCTTTCAGACCGATTGATTGCACCCAACACATCACTCGTTCATTGGACCACACCATCACGTCTGTGAAGAACACAGAGTATTATCACCAGCTCCAATGTAGTCCCAAAAATATGCATAGCATGCTCTGATATCATGTCTGAAGAGAAAACTGGCTTATTAACCACAGGGCTCACCTTGGCACTGATGCTGACTCTCATCCCTTCTTCTTTCCAGCTCTTTCCTGTCGTAGTTCAAACGCTTCAAACACATGATGCCATAGTGAAGACTCACTCTGTAAGTGAAAAGGACATATTGCTGTACTTTTCAATAAAGCTCATAGATGTGCAACATACACCTAAGAAGTGGGTGATAAGAAGAAGTAGAGAGTTGAATCACATATATCAGAGGATGTGGACACGCATCACAAATAACCCACTAATCTTTCTTTCAAACCTGTGGAAACTGTCCACCATTTTCAGCTGACCCCTCAGTTCTTTCTTGGTGAGGTGATCGAGCATGCGGGCATCCACCAGTGACTCCATGAAGTAGGAGCGGTACTGGGGCAGACCCAGGCTGGGCAGCCATTCGTTCCCCACCCACTCATGGTTCATGTCTCCATAGGCCAGGATCTGGAAGATGGAGGTGGTAATAGAGATGAATAGAGGACAGAGACGAGGTCTTGATAAATGGTCCTGAGTCTGATATTAAGAAGTAAAATATTTGTACTGTAGGTACCCCGCGACCTGGTCCCGGATAAGCGGAGGAAAATGGATGGATGGATGGGTACTTTGTCACTCATGAATGTTTTTTTTTTTTAGCATTTTTTATAAATTTTGATGCCCTTTAATGTGGCAGACAAGTGGTGTGTACAGTCTCAGATAAGCTGCTCAAAAAACCAAAATTGTTACACGTCTTGCAGCACAAAAAACAAGGTGCGACAGCCTACAGCTGCTTCTCCTCCCCCTGGGTGCCCCGTGTAGACTGCAGCTCTGCATATACACTGCAGGCCATACTAAATATCCCTAATGATGATGCCTCACTGGTTAGAAGAAAACATGAAAATTGTAGATTAAAATGAAAAAGATGGCTTGTTAACATCAACCAATACTGGCCATCTGAGGGGACTTCCAGGTAAAAGCACAAGCTCAAAAGACAAATAAAGTGTCATGCTGGAGGAAGCTTTTCCACAACCTGGTGGCACAAATGTTTATTACCTTTACTAATTCTTGTGGAAGTGTTATGTTTGTGATGAAAAATATCTCAGGTCATTTCCCAAAGTGTTATCCTGAGTAATACATATGTTTCTCTCTTGCCCTAACATTGGATTGGTTAAGCCTTTCAATAGTAAATATCACATTATGCTGTATAGCATGTGATGATTATTTGTATACAGACAGAAACTCACCTGGTCCCAGCTGAACTCCTTCTGCTCCTTATGGTTCGGACAGAGAAGTGAAAGAAAAAGAAGGGACAGACAGTTGCAAAGATCAGGGAAAGATTGGGGGGAGTGTGTTTGTGTGTGTGTGTGTGTTATGGTGAATCGGTGTCAAGACAGGAATGACAGGAAGAAGGCAGAAGGAGGAAACGTTTTGTTAGTGAGTGAAAATTAGTCAGAAACACACTATATCTAAACAGATTTTGAGGGAACAGCAAGGGAAAGGTGTAGCCAAACATGCCTAATCAGAGACAAAGAAAAAGAAAACAGCTTATCAATGTGAGACATTTTTCATATTGCTCATACTGTATTATGGTTTATATCAGTGTCTGAGTATTTCTGTAAATGGAATAACAGCCTTAAACATAAAGTAAATCAATGCCCTGCCTTTCTACTGTATATGTAATATGATATTTCATCTTACTGGCTTGGTGGCAGCAGTGAGAGACTCCATCTCAGCATGTGTCATCCAGATATTACTGGTTGACTGTAATGACAGTGAACAAACACAATATCATCAGTCTCCTTCCTTGAATGGGTTAGTTCAGCTGTAAACACATGCTTTCTGCACACCAATGTTTAGAGTTACAACAAGCCTTTTACTGAGCCTTACAGAGCGAGTGCTTGCAGGTGCCGACGGACTAGTGAGCGAGACCATCTCCTGGATAGCCAGGCGAAGTTTGAGCCTGTGTAGAGGGTTGCTGATGCCAATCTCCCTCTGGATTTCTGTGTCTGAGAGGTTAGCCATGATGGCGCCGCTCTTCACATTGGCACGACACGCTGCCACATACCATGCTGGCATCCCAACCCACAGCTGCGTAAACCGAATGAAGAAGACATTTGTGGTGATATTTCCCAAATTATCATATGACAAAAACCAGGTGTCACTTATTTATTTGGTGTGAGCTGACTGTGTAATCCTAAACTTATTCTGACTCTATTACCACAATTAATCCAAAATGATAGTGTTATCCTAGTAGAGATGCTGGATATACATATATTCTGTATCTCTTTCTCACATATTTAGGAATGCCTGAAACACTGAACTCAGTTAATCATCACATTTAACAGACTTACCTCAAGCCATGTAACAACCGTCGGGCCATCCCATGAGGCGAAAGGCAGACCCTGACGACAGGCTTCTTCTAGCAGGTCGTGCCTGGCAAGGAGAGTGGAAAACATTAGTTCTTCACTTCTCAACTCACTGCTGTCTATTAATAAATAGAAAATCACATTGAACTTGGGATGTTAAATACTGTGACATTAGATTACTGCATGTAGTTTTTAAATGAACACCGCCAGGGGACTCAAAGCCCTAGCCCAGGTCCGGTTGGTGTCATGCTCTGCCAGTGGCACCTGACTGTACGATTTATTGACATGCTATATCCTACAGGAGGGTTCAGAGATAGCCATATAACATGAAAAGTGTGTGGGAAGATGACTGATCTCACTTCTTTTTACTGCGCCGGTCTTTTTCCACTGTTCCAGTCCCGAGTTTAGTCAGGCCTAGTGGGTCACCTGAGCCGAGCTCATCAGAAGGTGTTGAGGCTGGAAAGGTTAAAGGTTAAATGTTGTAATTATTTTATGAATCCATCTCATTGTTGATAATTTTCTTACTGCCAAAAATAATCAGCAGTTGCATAATAACAGCAACATATTCACAGACCCAGTGAGGCAGATTCGCGCCCAGGTGCACCAATCCTCCCCTTTTCCTTTTTGCCAAAGAGACGACCAATGGATGACTTAATGCTTTTCTTTTTGCTGGCTTTGTGGAGGGAATCCTGGCTAGCAGTGGTGGCGCCATCAGCCGAGAGACTAGAGGGACAGGCAGAGAAAAAGCAGGATGAACAAAGATTCTTAGTACATATGAGGGCTCGTCTGTAAGACAAATAAGGTCATAATGAGAAACTGTTCTTGGGAGGACCTGCGAAATTCACGGTGGTCATCAAGTCCTGCCCCTGGGTGAGTGTGTGTCATCCGGTCTAATCGTAAGGCTCGAGGAACAGGGGGAGGCGTGGAGTCAATCAGGGCAAGTGCTCTGCATTCTTCACCATCTTTGCTATTCTGTAGCATGGAAAGAATTCGATAGATTTACATAGCATGCGTCAGTTTGATTTGTGATTGGGCTTCTTTAAATTACCCTCATTTAAAGGGCATTTGGAGCTTATATTTTATCTTTGACCCCTTCAACACAGTACCTGTCTGTCAGTCTCCCTGGCAGGGGAATGTGGCAGGCGGGGGGTGGAATGTCCAGAACTGGGCGGTGAGGGAGATGCTAATGTGGAGGAGGTGATGGAGGGAGTCATGTAGCCCCTCCCAGCACTGTCTCGACCTCCCAGTGAGGAGGGTGGAAGAGGTGGGGCATCAAGGGCCACACTGCTGACCCGGCTCTCAATCTCCTCTGCCCTTAGCTCTGTGCTCTCCTTTTCCTCTTGAATCAGCCTGAGAGAAGTGTAAATGACAAGAGAAGAAGAAAAAGATTGGTAAATAGTTTGGGGCATATGATTCTAATATCTCAGGGTCACATATCTTTTAAATTATTTGCCCAGAGTGCTTCTGTAAGACAAACATTTCTGTACACTCTGTAACTGAGGCAAACAGAGAAAAGCAAAACAGCAACTGATGCAGAACCTACTTGATCTCCTTGTTAATGGCCTCCAGTTGCTCCTGTAGCATGATGGCCAAAGTCTGTACATCTGTCTGTCCGCTGGGAGAGAGAAGCTCTGATCCAAACAGCGTCTCCCTGTCGTCCTCATCATCAGAGCAGCCTCCCTCCACACCCCCCTCAAACCCAGGACCCAGCATAGTGCCACTGTCCCACTCTCCATACTAGACAGAGGGAAAAATGGTGAGTAGGGTCCAGAAAATAACGTCGTCCTAATGATAAACTCAACATCATCATCACAACCCTCAATATTAGCTCAACTTGACATCAACACCTTGTTACTGTCATCTCTAGGAGTCCCCCACCGACCGCGGTGCGCCCGCCTGACCACCACCCCACCAGAGGAGCTGCCATAGCCAGCTGGGAGTGAACCTCCACCCTGGGGGTACCGTAGCTCTGAGGCACTCCCTGGAAGAGATCTTCGAAAAAGGGTGGAGGGAAGTGAGCTCACGCTGCCCGCCCTATAGTGAGATCCAGAATTCATTTGTTATACCACCGAACGTGAAAATGACAATGCCCCCTGTTTTCTGGGAGTGAAATCACAGCAAACCTGTTTGTCTGGAAAAGCAAATCACCCTCCAAATGAATTAATGATGTAGAATAATATTATTTATATTTGTCAGCCAGAACAACACCCTCTAGGTACAGTATAAATAGTTACTTTTTAAAATAGATTTTTCTAGAAATGCATTGTACTAAGCAGGTGAGAAAACAAACATTTGTTTCCAGAACGGGCAGTGTTTCCCTTGGGAGGTAGAGCTTTTATTTGGGCATCCACAAAATATAGGACATACTGTGTAAATAAATTCCCTTAAAGGTTGACTGTGGCAAACCTGGAATAAGATGAGCCAGGCCTGCCTCTCAGCTGATCCAGCTCCAGTTGGATTCGCTCCAGCTCAGCAAGGAGCTGCTCCTGAAGTACAAAGGAGAACGGCTATAATTTGCTTTTTTCCCCACAGGAAAACAAGTGAAAATGACGAGAATACATGGAGAGGTGAATAAATACCTTATTAGCCAGAAGATCATCTTGGATTTTCTTCATATTGGCTAGTTCCTCTGAAAGAGCATTCTAACAGAGCAGAGGAGCAAATACGCCGTTAAACCCGTTCTCATTTACCACTCTGTCTCAGAATATACCGCACCACCACCTAGTAAGTCTTCTCCTTACCTTCTCCTCCAGTGCTGCCATCCTCTCTTTCAGGTGGAGCTGCAGTCTCTCATTGGACTCAGACAGAAGCTTGTCCACTGTATCTGAGAGGCGTTTGTTGTGTTCGTCATTCATCTTCTCCCTCTGCCTTGCCTAAAATGAAGCAAAGCCACAAGAAAGGTGCTCAAGATATATAAATAAATTCATTCATTTTGCTAATGTGGAAAAGTGGAGCAAGATAAATGGTGTTACCCTCTGTAGTTCTTGATTCTTCTCCTCCAGTTGGGCTTCCATTTGCCGTAGTCGCTCTTCAAAGTTTCCATGCCGCTCTTCTGCCTAATAAGAGAAAACAAAAGAATATTTACAAATGCTCCAGAGAGTCTGTTTTAAGCCTACAGAGCCACACAAAAACTACAGGATTTTTATTCAAAAGAGGCATGATTATCTGATCGTCTGAACTACTAGCAAATATGACAGGAGGCCACTTTAAAATAACCTTTAAATGTTCATTCATTTTATTGCCCCTGACTCAAAGTACCTTGTTAAGTGCAGCAACTCTTTGGGCAAGCTGGGCCTCGATCTCAGGCAGTGTCTCTGCCCTCTGCAGGGTCTGCTGGAGCTTCTGCTTGGCTTCATCCAGTCTCTCCTGTAGTTGTCTGTTCTTCTCTTCACTCTGGACACACAAATAAAAACACTTGAGATGACACTTTACACACCTACAAACACACATTTTCATATTTTTTACATACTACCACTTCATCAAGCACAGCAAAGGCTGGAAATTTGAATTTTAGCCAAATATGACATTGTTGAGACAGTCTGTACCTGTCTGTACAGAGACTCTTTGCTGGCCAGCTCATTTTCGAGCTTGTCTTTGATATCATGGAGAGAAGTCGCCTCCCTCTGGGCGCTGAGGTACCTGCAAGCAACATAAAGTCACCATCAAATATAAGATTGATGCTGCAGATCTTAATAAAAAAAAGATCATATATGCTAAGGTGTAATTTACTGAGGTTGTCTAGGACATAAGAAACATGATTCATCTAAAAGTCAAAAATATAACTCCTAGTTGTTGCAAAGGTGAACAAGTTAAGACAAATGTGTGACAGATTTAGACATGTTTGCATTTTACATCAGTTACTATAAAAGAAAATTGAGACAGGCACTAATCTCAGCTTCTTAAAGTATAGTCTACAGTATGCTGACAATTATCTCATCTTCAAATTTTGACTGGAGGGGCAGTGAACTGTGCGCCAGGCAGTTAGCTTATCGCCTTTTGTACAAAGCTGCATTCCTAGTAAGAATGTAATGTAAATGTATTGTGAAACCTTAGATTGTATAAAGAAGTGTCAGGACACCTTTGCAACCCAATCCCAGCCAACAATTGAACCACATGGGGCATCTGCTACAGTATGTTCATTACAGTTGGTGTATGAAAGGCTGGTTAAAAAAACATAACATGGTTACCTGCGCTCTAGTGTCGTAATCCTTTCCTCCATGTCTTCTCTTTGGCAAAGAGCCTGAAGGAGACAGTGATATCACAAAACAAGATATACAATACAGACAAAACCTTTATAATATACATGAAATAGCACTTTGTATCAGGCAATTACGTGATAACTGATGGCCAGGTAATAGATATCTTAAGTAGCGAATGCTGTCGGAGTCAGTCTGAATTTATTTTACACTTCACTACCTACAGTAACACCACAGAGCAAAAATCCACCTCACTGCTGTTTTATTTGTCTTAATTCCCTCTCATTAACCCCAAAGCAATATTACATATTAGTACTTTTACAACATATGCCTGCCTATTGTGTTCCGATATACATTTGGAGCCCTGGGAGTCAAAGGAGTTTAGGGTCTTGGACAGGAAGAAACAGACCTCTTTCACTTCCCTTTGGAGCTTCTGATTGGCCTCCTCCGACTTGGTCACCTCCCTCCTGGCAGCCGCAAGCTGTTCCTCTATTTCCCCGACCTGACGTTAAACCACAAAGGGACACAAGGTGACACAGACTGAACCTACGTGCATCAGTGTTAACTGCCACAGCACCAAATGTAAATAGACGCAGCAGTGATTTATTACAAGTCTGATCTAGCCAGTGTAAGACTCTTACAAAGCCTGTCATTCAGGCATTTTCAAATCAATATTTATGATCCATTACTCAAGACCGTGTCACACAGTGCTACATCCAGTATGTCTGATTAAATTTAAATGGTATCTTATTGTGCAATACAAAATATAATTATGGCTTTTCAAAGCAGCTGCAATAATCTAACAGGCCACAAGAGGGGAGAGGGAGACCAGTCGGAACACTGTACATTAAGCCCCTCTTTCTTGGGATATATAGTTGGCACTAGTTAATGGAGAACACTGAAGGAATTTATAATATTATAATAGCCAGTGTTCAAAAGAGAAATGCAGCTGCACTGATACAGTACAAATACACCTGTCAATTGTATTCCCATGCTTGTGAGGATCCTCCAGATCATAAAGCAAATCTACCCTATAACCTTGACAATCAGCACTTTCCTCAACCCCTCTTTCACCCCTAATCTTAAACGTAACCTAATCCTTAAAAAATGGAGCATAGCATTAGTTCAGACAGAGCCAGTTTTGGCTAACAGTTAACACAGTAACATCTAACCATAATCAAGCAAGTGTGCACTGTGGTCATAATCTGACACCATTAACTATTACACTTTTAATACTGTATGTTCATATTTTCAGAAGATGAAATGTAGCTGTATGTGTTTTGGGAACATTAGTTACTGCTGCAGAGTCCTTGTTATTCACTCTGAGTAGAACTTCTTCCACCAAATCTAACTGTATAAACGGTCAGTTCCTTGATGTAAGTGCTTTTGACCACCCTGCTGTTGTAACTTTCTGCATGCTCAGACTACAGAGTTCCTTTTGTTAAGCTGTTTTACCTCAGTGTTGCTGGGAAAATGTCAGCAAGGGGACATGATTTTAAGAACATGAAGTGATAAAATGAAACAGTATTAGTGCTGTCAATCAGTTTAGCAATGCTGGAATCAAAACATGATGAGAGTTGCATGAGTTTGCTAATGCTGCTGTCAATCAAACCACAACAAGACAGTCATGATAAAGCAGATTATCTTAGTTTTTGATTTTAATAATTACCTAATACCTATGGGAGGTTCTTTTTTTAAACTTTGATTGTCAATTAATTCTTGAATAGTCAGTTGTATTGACAGAAACCTTTCAGGTTTAAACAGTGTGGTTAGATGTGAACTGTGGTGAAAATGTTCTTACTTTTCAATGACATCCGCTCTCTGAAGCTTCATACTGGTCCTCACCATGTTAAATATACAGGATCACACACACTAACCTGTCTGCACATGAGGGCCAGCCTCTCCCTCAGCTGGGAGAGTTCAGCTCTCTGTCGCTCAATCTCTCCTTCTCTCTGTCTGTCCAGCTCGCCATCCTCCAGGCCAGAGGAGGGACCATTGGGCAGTCGCTGAATGATGACAATATAGAAATAGATGAGTGATGATAAAAAATAACCAGTTAAAGTTGCAGCTAAATATAAATGAGATGGGATAAAAATCACACTGACACACCATAATACCCATACTGTACAACTAGTATCTACTGACTTTCTGGATGCTAACAAATACACAAAAACTACTGGAACCAACATGCATAAAACCCTCCCTTACATCTTTCCCGCCGTCCACCCCTTGTTGCCGTCTTTTAATTTGGTCTCTTAAAGAGATTACCTGGAAACAGAGGGACAAAAAGAGCAAACTGATGCTTTCTTCACTTTTTTTAAACACCGAGCTACACTATCCAAGAGACACTAAAAATCATTCATACTGGACTTTACCTCTTGAGAAGATGATGCAAGTTGATCTTCTAACATGGACACCCTCTCGAGGGCCACACGGAGCCTCTCTCGCACCTGTGGGGTGAAAACAGTAGTCAGCTGACTGACCATCATGGTGTTTGCAAATTAAGATTCAAGCTGCATTTGTATTGCTAGGATGGATTTGCCATTTTTACTCTCCCTAAAGTAACTACATCTTTTTGACATTCCTGACAAAATTTGAAACAACCAGAAAAGGTTTGTGGCAAAAGGCCAATCAAACATTTCGTGACAGGCCAAAACATTCACACACCACATCAGAATTTCTCCACAGTCAGTGCATCAGGTAATTCTGAGCACTTCACTGCCATTCATTTGATCCCACACCAGCAGTTTGGGTGAGATCATCCTGATAAGACATTCAACAAGGCTCAAATATATACAGTATTCATCCTCTTTTAACCATGCATTGCAGGCTTAATGTAAAGAGAAAAGACTGTTCATAGCCACTTTCAGTTGAGTAGGAAGTAAAGATGAAGCACTTTTATTTTAAAATGATGCTTTTTGCTGTTTGATAAGTACCAGCCACCATCGAAGCACAGGACAACAGTTTGACCCACCTTCTCATCTAGGGCTTTATGGTGCTCAAACAGAGACTTGAGGGCCTTCAGGACTTCCACCTCACTAGAGACTCCTGCAGGGGACTGGGCTTGTCTTTTCACCACAGTCATCCTCAGACTGCGCTCATGGCGAGATACCAGACACTCCAGGTGTTCCAGCAACAACTACAGGAGCGAGTAGGTTGAAGACGAAGGAGATGGGGAGGTGGCAGGAGAATGCAGAGGGGTAAACAGACAAAGTTAAAAAAAAGAGTTTCAAGGCCAGGGACACAAAGAATGAGGAAGGAAACAGATAAAGAGAAAAAACAGAAAGAGTAGGATAGGGGATGGAGGAGAGGAAGTGAAAGAGATAACACTCAGAGATGATGCAGAGGGGTGAAGGGTTTTAAGAATGATGAGATGAAATTGAGTGGTGAGAAGAGCACCGGGTAGCAGAAAGGGACAATGAGTGAGTGGGAGAAATAAGGATAGCAGATACAGACAATAAAAAGAGTAGAAAAAAAAAAGAATATGGAGGAGAAAAAAGGAAGATAAGCAAATGAAACAGTGTCACGCCCACACACCCACAATGGGTGAGGAAGATAACACAGAGGCTGTTACAGTGCTAATAGGCAAAATGGCCGCTAAACATCTTACACGTGTGTTGTTTCTCTCTGCCTTGAGCTCAGCAATCTCCTCCTCCCTCTCCAGAAGCTGCTCCCGGCAAACATTCAGCTCTTTAGTCAACACGGCAAACTCCTGCGGAACACACAAAGGCAGCATTCAGGAGCAAAGAAAACAAACAATTTAAATGTATGGTTTTAATAGTTTAAGTGGTCTCCACGCAGCCGCTTGAGCTGCAATGTTTAATGAGGTTTAATGAAACCCATAACAAAAATAACAATTCAGGCCAGACACAGCCAAATCTAGTGACCCTGAAATATAAATAGAATTGGCTACTCTTAGCATACACACATAAATGCACACATTACGCTAAAAATATACATAACCAAAGCGCTGCAGAAAGATGCTTTATGAAACCTATAAGACCATAGATGTAGGAAGACACATGATGTAAACCTGCATAATAATCATGTAAATCACTGACACAGTTTCCACTACCACTCTCTCTTGTTCATCCTCCTCTGTGAACTTGCATTCATGGATGGATTACATCACACTGTTACACAATAGCTCTCCACTGGAATGCACAAGCGAGACCCCAAAAACACAGCACTGATATGCAATTCACAACACCGCTGGGAATGCATCTGCAACTCCTGCACTGTGCTGAAACAGAGTGCAAAGAGGAGAGCGTGTCTGACATGATTTGCCTGAAAAATAACACGTCGAGCAAAACAATGATTTCTTTATGTCTCCATAAAGCACATCCAAGGCTTCAGCTGTTTATGAGAATAGCAATATTCAGATGTTTACAGTCTGCATTACCTGCTTTATGATTCAAAAACAGTTGAAAATAGACAAATGAAATGAGACTGGGTTTGCATGGATGGAAAAGAGAACCAGCCAGAGAGAGATACAGATGGTCACACAGTGGGTCCATTGGATCCTAGCCTTATGGGATTGTTTCTTGTTTGGATAGGGGTCAGCTTCTCTGTTGGCATCCCTTGTCCCCTTGTCATTTCTTTTCCATTTAAACTCAGTCTTTATGAGCTTTGGCTTCCATTCATTTAAATGATTCTGCTGTTCTGTACATGGAAGGTACAAATTGGAAACAAAAATTTTTAACCGTCTTTTCCTGGAGTCTTGTGCAGCATATTTTGTAGTTGTAGGAGAAAATATTTAAATTCCAATTATAATTAATAAGAAATTTTGCTCAGCAAAGTAAAGCAAAGTCTTAGAAAATTTAATTATTTCTTTACAGGAAATTCAAGCTATTATCATATTTAATGATAATGGGCATTAAAGGGAACATTGCAGGGCTGCAATATAGGCAAAACAGTAGTGGTGGAAGAAAAAATACCACAGTAAAAAAATACTCTGTTACAAGTAAAGGTCCTGCATTCAAAATGTTACTTAAGTAAAAGTACTAAAGTAATAGCATGAAAATATATTTTAAGTAGCAAAGGTAAAAGTACTAATAGTGCAGAATGCCACATTTCTCACTGATGTAGGCCTTTACCATAGTATTGTATTATAATATTGTATTATATAATATTGATGCATTATTTTGTCCATTTCGGATCAATAAAGTCTGATTATACTGTATTTTGTTTTATTGATGTGATTCTGAAAAGTAACGAGTAACTAAAGTTATCAAATAAATACACCGGAGTAAAAGTTATGAAGAAGCAAAAAATGTATATATGAGTATAGATGCCTTTAAATTGTACTGAAGTACAGTACTTGAGAAAAAGTACTTAGTTACTTTCCACCTCTACTAAACAGCCAGAAGAGGACAGGAACATAAACTCATAGTGAGGAAAACTCTCAAGTATTTAATATCCACCTTCCAGCTGCATCTTTCTGCATGAACTATCATTGCAAAGGCTCATTGTCCCATGAGCTCGCTTCACAATGACACACACTCTGAAAAACTCACACTCTGTGATAGCACAGAGGATATATAATTTTACTTCACAAGGAAAAGTGTTCCTTAACACACTCGCCGAAACACATTGCTTTCAAGCTAGACTGACTCCTCCATATAGCATTTCATATGCACAGATTGCAACTACACACACACACACACACACACACACAGCTGTACCTGTGGCAGAGCAATAGACAGCTGCCTCTGAAGTGACTCCTTTTCGTGGCCAAGCTCACGGAGGCGGAGCTGAGCTGTGCCCAGGCTCTCCTGTGTCTCCCTCAGGTTCTCCAGCAGCCTCTCCCTTTCTGTCAGCATGTTGACCATTAGTGACTCCAGGTTCCCCGTGCTGCCTCCTTCATCTCCTCCACCTCTGGGCTCCCTCCCGCTGAAGCCTCCTCCTCCCATCGCACCTCCGGGGCCCCCGACTCCTGCCCCGGCAGGTGAGGGGGGGCCCCCACCACTCCCACTTCGCCCATCCTCAGAAATGGTGGGCATCACCTCGCACATCATCATGAGACCGTAGCGTGTATGTCAGATTAAGAAAGAAAGTTAACCAGGGGATTGTGCGTGCAAAATGTCTGTTGTCGTGCCTTAGGTTTTAACGAGCTTGTACTAAAAGCCTAATGTATAAAATATAAATCGTTACATTTTTAGTTTTCCAAAAATATCATTCCTTTGGTCATGCCTATAAATCTTCCTGTGTTTATTGCCTTTGTTTTTCCACAGCATTTGCTTATGTACAGCTTAGCTCACTTTTCTTTCTTCATAAAGTTCCAATATTCATGCTTATGTTATTTCTGTGTTATGCAAGAGGAAGAAGTATCTGTGGGAAGGCCTTCCTGTGGGCGGTTAGGATTGGTCGAGGGTGAGGAAGGGAGGGAGGTTATGAGGAAGAAAGGGATAAAGGAGGTTTGATGCTCCTAAATTGTGTCCACGAGGCAAAGCTCCTCACAGCACCAGGGGTAAAAGCTGAAAAAGAGAGCAGGCACTGCATTAGATCCTCCTCAGTAAGCTTCACTAGAAAAGGTACTGCAAGCATGAGCTGCAGTTTGAGACAACACACATTAATGTAATGGAAATATGACAGTAATGCCAGCTGATGGGTTTACAATTAGTATTCTTCCAAAATAAAAAACACGGTGAGCTAGTGCGCATTAATGTATTTAAGCAGCATACACAATGAGTCATGCAAATTGACATATCTTGAGGAGAAAGGAATAAAATTGTTACTACTCAAATCAGTGATAGTTCAAATAACACACAATGCTGCCTGAAATTTGATGTGTTAAAGCTGTAGTTTGACATTTTGGAAAAGGCTTTTTCACTTTTTTTTTACCCATGAATTAAGAAGCTATGATCAGTAAATGGAAAGACTAGAAACAGAAAGACTCATGTAGCTTTGTTCAAAGTCTGCCTAAACCTGTAATTTTCTTCTTTTTATTTTTCCAGATTAAATTGTGAATCATGACAAACTGTGTTTTTTCCCCCACAGATTAATTAGTGAGCTTTAAAAGTGCCGGTAGGTGAATCTTCTTCAAAGAAAGCCAGTGTTCCTAGTTTTCATGCTAAGCTAATCAGCTGCTGACTGCAGGCTTATGGCTAAACAGAAATAAGAAAGATATCAGTATTCTCATCTAATGCTTGGCAAGAAAGCAAATATAAGCACATTTCCCAAAATGATAATCTACTGCTTGAAGGCAACCACCACTATGATCTCTTGATGAGATCAATATGACCTTCATAAAGGTGTTACTTTACTACTCTTAATATTTTTAACATTTACAATATGTTCACATTCTGTTTTTCTAAAAAACATTTAAGCAATTGTGATTCAAAAACATGATTCCACTTTATCAACTTTACTTTGCGTTGCAAATTGTCTGCGTATCTTTAATTACCTCTGTTTTTTTAAAAGAATAAAACCTCTTTCTCAGCTTGTAAACTGTGGGCCAGAATGCTATAGATCCAACCAATCAACTTTATTATAGTGCCTTGTGTCCCTCTCTCCTTTTCTTCCTCCCACATTCTTCACTGTCTAGTCTACAATACTAACAAGCTTGCACTGGCGTTTATATTTTTAAGTGGTTTGGACTGATTTAGTGCCCCATGCAGGCTTTTTTTACATCAGTAAGACTGGGCAGTGCAATAAAGAAATTCTTTGTCCAGCTGAACCATCATCATCTGTTTTGTGAATCAAACACATTCAGCACAAACGAGCCTCAGCACCAATGAAAATAAGTCTGTGCCAGTGGTCTTATTATTATTATTATTATTATTATTACTACACTTACATCCAGGACCAAAGATGGGGACTACAAGCTGGGAACTAGAGGCCTGAAACAGCTCTGCATCAGCTCCTCATGCTGATGAGCTGGCTAGAGCATTTGGCAGCCTCACTGTGTCCCACTAAAAAACAACTTGCTTCCTTTCCTGCTCCACTGATGGATAATCACTGATGCGAGGCTGCACTGGCATTGACTGCATTTCCTTAAAATACACTTCTAGAGTTCAAAATGGAATGAATCAGATTTAAGAACTGTTTTGAACTTCTCTGCCATGCAGTAGTAGTAGTAGTAGTCGAGTCACCATCACTTTATACAGAGTAACAAAGGGACAGATTTGAAAAGGCTCGTGGTACCACACAATGTCAGAGGGTAACTTTTAACTCAGAGGCTTAAATCATACTGATAAGCTGCTTCAAAGTGTTGAAAAGAAAAAATAATCTGGAGGTATGAAACCTGAATATTGAAGACGCCTGAATTAGATCATGCTAAAGCTCTGCTTAGCACTAAGTCAACTGATGATGGTAGTAGGTGATTTTTTATTTCTTTGGCTTGTTTTTCTGTTATTACTGTTCTCAAAAGCTTTGCTTTAACCAAAAGGATAACATGTCAATAATGTATTATTACATACTTCTTGCCATGGCCAGAAAGACCAAGAATAGCTTTGATGTCAACTGCTTGGAAACATAACAAAAGGGCATTATCTTTTTGGGATTGTGGATTGTCCAAAGCTACAGTATTTCATGATCTATAGCTTCAAATACAGTAGAGTAGATGTTTTCTTAGTCTGTTTCCAAAGGGGCTTTTTGAAAAACAAAAACTACAGAAGCTTCTGATTGCTACTTTGCAATCTGATCTACCCAAAATATCCTCCTGAAATAAAACTGAGTTGGTACAGGACCTTGAGACATTGTGAAATAATCTAGGAATTACTCGTAATCATCACCAATGGCACGTCATTAGCACAGCAGGAGCAACAGAATAAAGGGTAGTGTACTTACTGCAGACTATTGTAATAGATTGTAACAATCACTGCACAGTTCACAGTAATAGGTCACTGCATTCGTACTGTGTCATAGGAGTCTGTGCTGGAAAGGACTCATCGCTGGAGTCCTGACTCAGTCCAAGCAGAACATAACTGTGCAGCCTGCAGGTTTGACTGAAGCCCTGGTTGTGAGGTCACTGGGTTTCAGGTGTGTGTATGTGGAAGAGAGAGAGAGAGGAAGACAACTAAAAAACATGAGAGAACTCCATGCCTGCTGCATTACAGCGGCACTGTAGACTTATCCTTCCATAACATTACAGCTTTATGAGCATCACTGAGATCTTTTCTCTGAATAGTTGCTATTCTTACTGCCATGGAAATGAGAGCACAGGGACTTGCGGGGAGAATGAAAACAATGAGCTGATGATGTTTTTCTATAATGTAGAGCTACAGTGCAGCCACATTATCATCAAGTAGCTGTATCAGTGTAATGGATGAACTCATGTCAGTGTCCCTACACTGAAACTGATCAAGTGTGTGTGATCAAATGTCTCTGTATATGTTCATATTATGATTGCCCACATTCTCATCACCACCATCATCATGTCATCATCATACACAGTCACACAGTCCTGCTTTTGGAGAGACTTTTTTTTTTACTTTCTGATTGCCAGACGACCAATTAGGACAAGGTCCCCAATTAGGCGGTGTATCATACTACTAAATATCTCCTGCCTCCAAAAACGGGCATTGTGTGTGATGGAGAGAGAGGAAGAGAGAGAGAGAGCAGTAAAAACAGCTCTCCTCCACCAGACACTGGGGCGGGGAGAGAGGTTTGCAGGCTCCCACAGTCGCCGACAATGAAAACTAAAGAAAGAGCGATAGGTTTTACATCGAGTTAAATGTTCAGTGAAGAATACATGCAGGTCGGAGACATACTTGGCATTTCAATAAAAGCAGAGCATAGCGACTAATAATGAACGCATCTCCCTCCTCCTCCTCCTCCTCCTTCCTTCCTAATACCATGAAAACGGTACCCCCTGGGCAAGAAACGCATCATTGGAATCGATAAGTGATTGTCGGCAGCTGGGTAGAGGGAATGAAAGCACCAGGATCCGGACTAACGCGCTTTTTATTTGCGCTGGCATCCACACTGCATAGCGGGCTAATGGGGAAATGACGAGGCTCTCCACATGACAGGTCGACTCGGCTGTGGCTACCACCATTTCTGGATCTGTGGAGGAAAGACCCGGCCATAAACGCACGAGCGCGCACGAGCACGCTCGCGCAGATCTACATTCTCATAGTAAGAACCGTGCATTGGAGTGATGTGAAAATTGACCCGTGATGTGTTAGGATGACAGTTAAAGCACACAGGAAGATGAATCCACATCTGCTCTTTAGTGGAGCGAGACTGTGGAAAGCATCACTCCAGGAGAGTGGCACAAAAATGCACATTTTCAGTAATCGGCCTGCCTTCTCCAGACAACTCCATGGGCTCAGTGACAGCAGTGACACGAACTGGGAGATTTGACTACAGAGCTCCCAAGAAAGAGCTTGTAGTAAGCCAATATACAGTGGCATCCTATAATCTCTCTCTCAAGTTGCTATAACCTCACCTAACTGTTTGCAAACAGGAGCAAGCAAGCGCGCCCTAAACGAATCGTGCTGTGTGCTGCCCAACACACCTGTCAAAAGCCCGACACAGACATAGGAACCAAGCGCTGCACAGTCTAATATAAGCCTATTTGCTTCTATGCAAATAGTACCCCCCACCCTCCCCTTACACACACACACACACACACAAACCTTGACAACACGATATTAAGTACCCTACTTGTTATCACAGACATGTATGCATACACAAGCATTTATCATTACATTAGTGCATGCCATCTCCTCCTCTGTTTTCCACATTAATACGGTTTTCCCTCTCAATGGAAAATGGGTTGCGATGGGGCGGTGTGAAGTTGCATCCTTACCACAGTCATCGCAGGGAGCCTGTAGCTAGTGACCATGTTTGATGTTAAATATTCCTTAGGTCCATCTTCGCGGATCATGCCTCGGTGTCAGTGCCCCTCATCCGAAGCCGGAGTAAAGCTTATTGTGTCCGTTATCTTTTTTATTTCCTCTCTTTTCCACATGTAAATGGCTTGGAGGGGGACGCGAGGAGAGACGATACGCCACCTTACCACAGACTCCCCCTCTGTCGGACTGGAAGGTAATGGGTCTTAAAGAAACATTCTCTCAGCATTCTCCGCATCTGTGATTTACGCGCGCACCACGCACTCACAAGTACTCTGAAGCCAATCAAACACCTGATTAATTATACAGTGCCTATGTATATTAGAGACAAGTGTAAACTAAGTGCCACATTGTACTTGCAACTATCCCATTTTGCCATTATAACTGCAGCTTGCATTACTTTGTAAATAGCCAGTAGCCTATAGCTGCAGTGCATTCTTGCAAAAGAACACCGCAGATGTGTGGCATGATGCTCTGCAGACCCAACTTCATACTATTAAAAAAGGCAAAGTTGGTAGAGAAAATATTGAATATCCGGAGCCATAACTGTTAAACTATGTCTGTCATCCAACTTTATACGAATTCATTTTATGAAGATCACATCTGGGAATCACGTTTCCAGTTCTCCTGCATACTGAGATATGAGTAGTTAATGTCAAAAAAGACAAGCTCTTATTAAAATGTATTCAGGAATACATTTACTGCTCAAAATGTGGTAAGGAAAGTGTGCCAGTAACATTCAGTCATGGCAGGAAAGTGGTTTAAATGATAGTTATTACATCTAACTTGTAGCTTTTCAATACATGTGCTGACTTTGCCATCACTATGGACACTAGCCTTAATACTATAAAATGAACAACCACACAATATAAACTGAACCAGCCCATGCACAAAATTTAATCTTATAAAGTCGTTTATCAATATACCCCTTGATACTCATATGCATTTGTAAACAGATAAGCAGGTATCTGTGTGTGCATGTGTATATATATGAGTTTGTAACCCAGTAAACATAAGGTGGTGCTGTCTTTAAGAGAGGGAGCCTAGGAAGGGGTGATGTAATGTGTTTTCAGACAATGATGTCATCGACTGAGACACCGCAAGGATTTAAAGTGACAAAGGCATTTTCAGCAGCTCCATGTAATTCTGCATCGGTCTTGTTAGAGAGCAGCACCCCAAGGACCCCAGGCACCTTCGCTGAGAGAAAGAAAAATGGTGTATGAAACGAGAGCAAAACCTAAATGTGCTTCTTGCACATATAAAGGCTGGAAACTGCACCTTGATGTGGCATGCAGAATATTTATTAGTCAGGAAGTCTGAGATGCAAAACACATTTTGCTACAGTGACAATAACAGGGTTAAGTTACCAGCAGTCATCAACTATAAATGCTGGTGTTATGCTAGATGCGTATTTGGAGAGGGATGAAAGTGTTAATGTCAAATATTGGGCATATATTTGACTGCAACCATACACAAGATATCTGGCATTTACCAGCTGCAAAAACAACAATATACTTCCATTTTGTTTTGATGACTTGGGTTTTTCTGCTTTATCTGCATCCATCACAAACTACATGTAATGAATAATGGAAATGTTCATGTTTACCAACAATTATGTCTATTTCTGAAATTCTATGTTCCCATTTGACCATTTTCTAATTTAAAGTTAGGTCCAAATTCCCTCTGTCGGTCCTCTTCAGGTATTTCTTTTACAGTACCAAAAATCACATCTCTGTGTTCTTGTTCTTCCCGTATCTGTAGGCTTTACTCTTCCTGCTTCTACAAACTTGTCCTTAATACTGTTACTCGTGCCTTCCCAAAAGAAGAACTCTGAATCACACTTCCACTCTCAAACACAGAGCTGGATGGAGTGATGGAGTTGCCTCGCTCTGGGACAGTCTCTTTGTTCTTCTCACTGAGACCACTAGATTTGTTCAGATCCTCCGATTTGTCTTGGTCCACCGTCCTGTCTTCTGACTCTTTTGTCCCACTGTGTTCTTCTCTGGCGTTTGCACATTCATCCAGGGCCTGATCAGATTCAACATCTTGAGCAGGAGCTTCATAGTTAGTTTCTTTGACTTTCAATTGGCTCGCTTGACTTAAGACAACTTCACTTCTTTTTTGAGGGATCTCTCCATAAACATGTGCCTCTTTTGCAGGACTGGCTGAGGAATTTAACGCTGCTTTGCCCTGGGCTTCCAGTGATGAAAGTTGAAGTTTGTTATAAGTTGGGAGGCTGTTTTTATCAACATCTGATGGCAAGTTTAGGCTGGAACCCTTCCTCTCTTGGTTAGGAGATGTAAGAACACTGGTCACGTTATCTGGCGCAGATTCAATGATTAGCAGTTCTTCCTCTTCTGGCCTAGGTGATGTCTGGGCATTTGTATTTCCATCATTATTTGTTATATCTGTGTCTGAAATACTGATGTCGCATGCTATCTTATAAAAGAGTGAATGATTGTCTTTCATTTTCTCTAAACTTTCACTCACTCTTGAAGACATTTCAGTGGAATCAGTCATGTCATCAGTGCAAGCTGGTTGGTTGTCGGTGTCTGATATCTCCTCATTGCACAGTGAGTCTAGGCCAGGGATCTGTAAAGGTATAAACCCTTGCCACTGGTTGGTGGAGAGAAACCACTTGGCTCTCATATCAGATGATGACAAATTATTTTCATTATCATTAGCAGCACATTCTTCAAGCCCTTTCTCCTCTTTGTCTTGGCATCTTGTGAATCCCTTGCCTCCATCTTTCTGATAAACAGTCATAGAAGAACTATGATATGGCGAAGCTGGACGTTTGATTTTAGTTTTGGTGACCCCTGTTCTTCCACTGTGGTCTTTGTGTTGTATTTTGTTCTCAAACTTGACTTGGCTTTGAGATTTTTTCACATGCCCATTACTTTCATCTTTGTCGTGAGATGTTGCTCTAGACACCTGCAGTTCTGCAGGACTTCTAATGTTATCCTCACAGTTCCCATTGCCATCGTAAGAGTCGTGCTCTAAAAACAGTAATAGAACAGAATTGGCCAGCAACTTCTATTGACATTTTATGGTAATGGCTAATGGCCATTAAAGGCTAGTTTTCATGTACGTAATATTGCTACTGAAACTAACAATGATTACAGAAATTGTAGCCTTAACTTTAATGATTTAGGGAAATACAGTACATACCTGTGTCACGGGGGAGCTGGTGAGCTTCCTGCCTTTCCTCCATGACTGGGAGTTGATTGTGTGTAGTAGCACTCTCTCTGACTGCACTGATAGATGGATAGATAGATAGATAGATAGAAGCCCCTCATCTACATATACAAACATTTAGATTTAAAAATGAAACAAAGAACCTCACCTCCGTATGACTCTCTCCCGTATTCGTTCCACACGGCGGAGTTTGGCCTCTCGCTGCTCAGGGGTCAGACAGAGGTCAGGGTCCATGCCAGGGGTCAAGGGGACAGAGGTTTGTTCCCCTGTCTGTTCAGGCAGCTTCACATTAGAACGCACACAATATCATGATGAACCTACTGTACCTTATTAGAGAACTATATCAATATGGTTTTTAAATATAGTAAATAATTTGAAGGAATTAACATTATTACTGATGCAATAACAGTTAACCCTAACGTTCTGTTAAGAGATAGATAACGCAGGTGATTTTCTATACTTTTATTGTTATTAACAAATACTATAAAGAGACTAAAACCAACAGTGAACCGTCTGTGATTCCAGAAACTGATTTTACTGATTTGTCTGTGCCATAAGCCTGCATGGTTGTTCAATAACTATTAAAAACACATTAGTGAACCACTGTTACATTTTTACACTGAGTGACTTGTTTATTCATTATTTAAAATATGGTAGTTTATCTATAAACAAAAGCTTCAAAGGCCGATATTGGCCATAACTGTTGTAAGGCAGAGGCCACTGCATGTGCTTGGACACCTTTCTGTTTACATTTACTAGCTTTCTGTGTTACTACAAGCTCCAGACTTTGGACTGAAGTTAGTTGACATATTCACAATGTCTGGAACAGAGTCTGGTGCACAAGAAGAGATTGAAACGTGATGGATTCATAGAAGTGTGCTTCTATGAGCCAGAGTACTCACAAAAGAAAATACAACAGAGACGTGCTGAAAGGGAAACTGAAGGCGACAGCTGATTAACGTTTCCCCCGACTGACAGGCGCGAAGCACCTCAAACAGAGCTACAAGTGGGCGGTGGTGCAGAGCTCAGATACACAAATTAGATGCTAAGTTACAACAAATGGGACAGCTTGATGCAGATACTGCAGGAGCTGCAAGATGGGAGTGACCAGGATCTGACATTTCCAGAACCAGGTCATTATCTAATGTTAACTTTGTACAGGCTGGAAAGGTAAAGAAAAATACCTGTGACTGTTTACAATATGAACAACATTCACAAAAATGCACACTGACCTCTAGAGGCTTTGGAAGTGATGACTGTAATTAGTCTGTGGAGCTGTTTATAGACAAATTGCCATGCCCATATTTTTTTGTAATGAAGAACAAGGTCACCCAGTGTAACAGCGTGGCTCACTGATGTGTTTTTAATAGTTTTCAGACAACAAGAGAGGTCTATGGCACAGACTAAGAATAAGCTAAATGAGGTTCTGGATTCATAGGCCTTATGGTTAGTACATGGAATTCATTGTTGTTTTCAGACTCTTTATGGGATTTGTTAACAATAACTAAAATATAAAAAATCACCGGCCTTACCCTCTAAGACCTGTGGACAGACAGACTTAAAGTTTTCAGAAGTCTGGGGCAGAAGAAGTTCCCATTACTTCTGTTTGGGGTCTCAGATACCCCAGCTGTAAATCATGGTTAAATACAATGGATTTACATTTGCATTTTGAATTACTAGTGTTATTTTACATATGCACCGGTTGTTGCATCTGTGGTACCTCCAACAATAAGAAACATTTTATATATTTGTCACTGGGCAGTCAGAATAAGATGAGTTAATATCAGCCATACCGGACAAGAACAACTCTCCTATGCTGTGATACAGTCAAGTGAGCCTTTTATTCTTTTTCATTTCATTTCATTCTTTCTTACCCTGATGTTGAAGCTTGCACTTCCATCTCCTAAACCCGTTTGGTCTCGAACTTGGTTCCTGGAGGTTTCAGTTGGCTCAGCTCTGCTCACTTCTGGTCGTGACATCATGGAGGGCCTCAGTACCCCCTGATGCAGCTGTCTGCTTGTCTTTTTAATGAGTTGATCCTGGCGCCTTTCTGCCGAGGACCGGTTTTGATCTGGGCTTTCCAGCACCAGCCGTCTAGTTGGCTTGTTCATCACTTTACTTTGTTCAGCAAATCTTTGCTGCACCTCAGGTGGGATCTGCTCGGGCAGAGGAGTATCAAGCTCATCTGGGGGATCCTCAACAGAAACCCGTCTTGCCACAAGAGAGGATGGCAGTACAGCTGTAACAACTCGTGTCACCCTTAAAGGAAAGGGGGGCTGAGGAAGTATCAAGAGAGGTCAGTAATTAGGGTTAGCACAGTAAGTATATAATGTAGTGATTCAGTCACTTATACTGATCAATGATTTGGCAAACCTCCTCTTGGGTGTCTGAACTTTGAGTGTGGGTTTGGGCACTTGGAGTGGGTAAACAAGGTTTGTTCTTATTAGTCAACCTCTCCTGGTTCTTTTTCATCCTCTCAATCTGCTCTTCTTCACTCATCTTCATCTTCTAGAAAAGACAGGTTGTTGCACCTCAGCAATATGCATATAGAAAAGGTCAAGCATGAAACGGAATCCAAGATTTGCTGATCAAAAAGCGTCTAAGCAAGCAAATATATGATTATTATGACTGTGTTTACATCCGTCTGTGCAGAGCTGCATCTGAATGTCTGTGTGTGAGCATGTGAGAAAGCAGGGCTGGGTGGCAGAAGTGAGAAGAGTGAGCTGCTGTACCGAGACATGAGCCTCTGCTTCCCCCTTTCACCTACAAAAGGACATTACAACATGCCCTATTTGGAGGGAAGATGAGAGAATCAAAGAACTGGAATTTGGCTGTGATTGTAATAATCAGCTTGAACTGCTTCTATATTTGGATCACATTTGCACACACTGATGTTTTGTTAACCAGCAAACAGGAAATAATGAAGTTTCAAACCTTGGTTGATTGGTTTATTGTTTCAGGTGGGATCCACTTTGGCTGAGATTCTAAAGATGAAAATGCAGGAAAGAGAAGGAGAGAAGAGAGGAATCGAAGGAGGGAGAAAGGATGGGTAGGAGGAGAGATGGACAACAAGGTGGAGAAATGGTGTTGAAACAGGAAATACGAGGGTGGAGAAGGAAACAGCCACTGGGGACTGAAAACGTAATTTAGCATTTGAATAAAACACATTAAATTTAACACTAGATGTGTTAGAAAACAGGAATCTAGTGATCAATGTATTAATATTGCTCTTTCCTTTTATTCTATCTGTACTGAGTATATCGATGCCAACCAGATGCATCTTTCTGTGCTTTCACATTAAGGAGGTCAGGCTGGCTGCTTCCTCTTCTGTGTGCAGGATGAGTGTGGTTGTAGATTCCCTGAAACATAAACAGAATTTTTTAAAAACATTTCAAACTAGATAATGTTTGCATTGATACTGTTAATATTTCACACCTCATATGACTGTGTGTAGCCACAGCCCTGATCCCTGCTGTGGTGGCTTTCCTGTAGCTCCTGGGGTAATGGTGGGCGGACCGGTGGCTCTTGTTCCACATCCTGCAGGGATCATTGTCACAAAGGTGCACATCTCAACATATTTTAGAGAATCAGAAGCAATCAGTGACATGATATCAACACTATCTGAAGGCAGACAATGTTACTGGATTTCCTAGTCTGTACAGCCTAATACCAGGACATGCTCCAAAGACATATCACAGATGTTAACTTAAAGAAAACACATCACAACAGACAGGACTCAAAGATCTTGTGAGCAGATGCCAGCAGACGGACCCAGCTTCCAGTGGACAACAATTCCATGTTTGTGCATAAGCAGAGAGCAAATGTCAGGGGTAACTGACAAAGGAACAATAGACAGGAGGAGGCATACCATTGGCAGTCCAGCCTGCAGCCTCTCTGTGGGTGAGCCAGGGGATCCAGGGTGCGGGACCGCTGGCTGGAACACTGAGAGAGAGACAGAAAAGGTTACAGTGCTGACACTGTTCCTCTATTGTCAGTCTGCATGTGCATTATCAAGAACCAGAAAACTTTGCCCATTGGCAGCTGTAAATAGAAGCAAGTAGGCTAAGTGTTTGAAATGAATGTAACGTGACATCAACAGACTCTTACTGACTTGTGGAGCAGACAGAAATGTTCAGATGTAGTTCAGTTCTGGTTGATCACCTCCTGTGTGTGGCATGACTTTTTTGCTGAGCTTAACTTAGAGGCTCTTCTGTGTTAAAGCCTTATTATTTAGGCTGATAAGATGACTATATATTCATATAAAGTATTGCTTTGTTGCAGCTTGATTAATGCAACTAAAATGTACAGTAAGGCACATCACTGTATTTTCACTGACCACCACCAATATAAAACAATGAAAAAGTCTGAGTAGCTGAGGCTCACTGTGGTGCGTCTGTAGCCCCAGCAGGAAGTGGAAGTGGTCCCTGTTGACCTTCAGCCCAGCAAGGATGTCCTCCATCATCCACAGCTGTCTCTGAGCCTGAGACTGCTCCTGATGAGGAAACAAACAAACAAATTATACACAGAAAATATCTTCAAGTGTGAGCTTTATGGACACTTTTGACTTCATGCTCAGTGGATAAACATGCGCAGAAATGAACATACCCTTAAATGGACCACATGATTGAACTTTTACATCTCCTTGTAAGCATTTGTGAGCATTCACAAAAGCAGAGAGGCTTTGTGACAGATATAGTCAGATATAAATATAGATAGTCATATGATACTGTACTATAAATTAAAGTTTAAAGTGGGCTTCCTCCCACTGACCAAAGACGTGCAGCTTAGGTTGATTGGTGTCTCTAAAATTGCCCATAGGAGTGCGTGTATGTGTAGTTGTTCGTCTATGTGTTAGCCCTGAGATGGATTGGCGACCTGTCCAGGGTGTACCCCGCCTTCGCCCGATTGCCGGCCGGGATTGGCTCCGGCCCCACCCGTGACCCCGTTCAGGGACTAAGCGGTAGAAAATGAATGAAAATGAATGAATTTATAAAATACCTGTGGCATTCCAAAGTTACAGATGTGCTGAAGGTGTGAGCGGATAACAGACAGTTCACTCTCCATTCTCTCATACTGACTCCACACCCTCTCCATTTCCTAAATAAAAATATAGAAACAGAGTCGTAAGCAACATTTAATATGTTATTGACATAAAACCCGCAAATATCCCTGATTTTATGAAATTATGTATTATTTAAGACTGGCTTGATTTATTTGGGTCCACTGCCAGCTGGGTCATTACATACCAACGATACGTCACACATTCGGGCCCGGATTGTGACCAGTTCTTCCTGGAGCAAAGCCTTCTCCGTCAGTGCTTCTTCCTGGGCCCGGGGTCCCTGGCTCTGCCACTCCTCCAGCTGCAGTCTGGATACTTCTAATGCACACTGAACACCGTCCTGCAATAGGGACAAAAGTCTTTATAATTATATATAATATATAATATGCAGGGGTTTACCTTTATTAAACAGAATGTAGTGCTAGAAAACAGGCTTTTCAGGATACTCATGAACTGTTGGATGGGCCATTATAAGGAGTAATTACAGACCTTATCTATTTGTAGCTGGGCCAGTTCCACAGACAGAGACTGTAGCAGCTTGTCACATCCGCATAACCTTGTCAAGACAGCCTGGAAAAAAAACAACTCTAAATTATGTTTACTCATAAACAACTATTAAGATTATTTTAAAAAATCTGCACTGTTCTCTGATGACTGGTAAAGCATGTGGAAAAGCTGTGAATACTCACATCCGCATCACTTTCTAGGGGTCTGATTGGTGGGACTTCCCTGGGATCAGACTTTGGGGCCTGAAAAGCATCAGAGTCATCATTTTGTTAAACAGTGCTATATTTAAAACAGCTTTTTGCTTCTAGTTCACCAGAGTTGATCAATATGTAACTGTAAATAGAACAGTACATTTATGAGATATTATTTGAACAGTCTTAATGAAATCTATTGCACTCACTAGAGTTGCATATTTAGGGGATTTGGTGTGGGCTGATGCTTGATTGCTTCAGTGTTAATGCTTCTGTTATGACTGAGCTGTTGTGTTTCAGAAGAGTGCGGCACTAGCTTCAGCGGTCAGGGTGAGACAAACACTACAGCCGTAACTTATGAGTTTGGGCGAACGTTATTTTAAATGTACTTACATAAGATGTGTTTGCAAACATCAACTTCATGTAACGCTCATTACATGTAGCACAATCATGACAGCACTATTTATAATCAGACAAGAAATACAGAAACATACTGTATGTAGATTTAATGTCTTAATAGGAGCACAATACATGAATTATTAGTCAAATAAAAATTGACACTGCAAGCATTAGTGACAATACAAAACAGTGACAGGACATATGTAGAACAGTACAAGACAACATTACAAAGTCATAAAAATATTGTTATTGTTAGAGCCTGTTAAAAGTCTACACAGAAAACACCACAACACAATGTTTTTAGAGGACATAACACACACATAAAACATGACAATACCATGGTCAATTTTAAACATGTACCACACAAAACGCATAAGAACAGAGAGCACAGCGGGGTGGCAGTACCATAGCTGGCGGTAGCACACAAACAGATAAATGGTTGCGGTGATGGTGGTGGTGGTGGTGGTGGTGTTGTGGGGGGTGAGGAGGATGTGCAGCTCTCGATGAGGGGGGCAAAGGGGGCAGTAAGTCTGCATGTGCCCCTGTAGAGTAGCTCTAAGGGAAGAGAGCATGTAGATAAGTGAGAAAAGCAGAGAAATCATGGCATTATTTTGTATTACTGTGTGGGCTAAGTAAAGTAAGTGAGAAAAGTCGTGGTGTGCTGCTCACTAGTCTGGATGTTGTGCTGTAAATTGTTCATACTCTAATTACCTTTGACAAAGGTCTTCTTCCACCCGAGATGTGATGGACTGAACCATATGTAGGTGTAGGCTGTAAACAAACCAAAAGATAAGGTCTGAGTGATGAGTTATTTGGTGACAGAATGATGCTAAAGGGCACATTTATAACTTTGGATGACTTACAAGAAACTGGTTTAATAAAAGAGAGGTCAAAGCTGAATCAGTAAGACATTCTGACTTTTACTATATGTTGGATGAAGAGCAACTTTTTTATTAGAGAACACATGGCTCCTAAATGTCTCCTTTTTCCAGTACCACACCTTCAGTTTGTGAGAGGCCATTTGTTAAAACTTTTCTAGGGTCAAGCCCAATTTGACTTTACCCTGAAATCATCATCAAAAACTGCTGCACTAAAAACTACTACCATCTGGGCACAATCCTACACTATCAGACCTGTCACCACTATTTTAAATTTTGGCCTCACAGCAAGGCTGTTTGTTTTTCATTATGCACACACTATTAAGCCACAAATTTCTATTGCACCTTTGTGACCCAGGAAAAGATGGATGCAAACTCTCAGTCCTGCCGCAGCACTGTACAGGCTTTACACATGTGGTTAACAGAAATACAGGTGGCTGCAGTGGAAGCTCAGACTAGACAGCAACTCTGACCCTCTGTCTGGTTCACATCAAGAGCAGGAAAAATACGTTTCTAGGTCCCATGCCATTGTGTCCACCAGTGTTGCCAGATCTTGTCAACTGTGAGGGGGGGGGGAACAAACACAACCATCTGATGGCAGCAACCACAGCCATCACCACCAGATGGAGGATAGAACAGGACGAAAATGCAAGGCAGACCTATGTCACGCTGACAGCATCCCAGCACAGAAAATGAAAGTGGAGTAATGTGGGTTTATAGTAAATCCATTACTTCCAGAAGTTGGGGCATCACCTGGTGGGCTTGTACACTACACATATTGTGGGAAAGGCTGTCTGGAAATCAAATGTACATCTAAGTACCACAGCCACTCCATCCTGCAAACCTGTGCAGATGACAGCAGCATTTGTCTTCAACAACCTGATGGGAAGTTATACTTGCAGTGGACACACAAGTAAGGCAGCAGAGCACAAACACATTTATGCGACTGGGTAAGAGTTTTGTGAATTTGTAGTGTGGTTGCAGAAAGACTATGTTGTGGTTCAAATTTTAACAGAGGTGGACTTCTGAACGACACTTCTAGCAAAGGCACAGGACTCTTTTTCCCTCCAGGTTTGTCTACCCTAGCTTGTTAATATCCCCGAGCAACCTCCTCAACACCACATACTAGGCCTTTGATCAAGTTAGAGCCATCTTGCACAAGAAGGCTGGGACAACAGGCACTAGAGAACATAAAGTGTGGTGCTTTTGCAGAGGGTCTGAGGACCAGGATGACACGTGTGGTGTCACTTAGCAGAGGGTCTGAGGACCAGGATGACACTTTACTTTGACCTGTTTTATTTGCAATACATTGGTACTCTGAATTTTTCAGTGAAATGGGATTTCAGTTAGTCTCTTGATTTTTGAGCAGGTTTGTTTGCCTTTTGTATTTACTGCCATTTTTAATCTCAGTTTTCTGTGCTTGAAGGTTACACTGCAACTTCCTTTACCTGTTGTATTTGGGACTGTGAGGTTTTCACGTATTTGCTTTAGTGGTGCACAGATCAATAATGTAATAATAATAATAATAGAGAGTGAAAGAAGATTCAAAATTGAAGAAGTTTTCCATCATTTATTATGGTAACACTTGGTATGCAAACACGAATAAGGCTATTAATAAAGCACATGCTGTATGCAGATACACATGGTTTCTGTTTTAACACCACTGGAACACATTCATCAATGCACAGCACACAGACACAACCTTGTCGAGGAAAATCATGTCCTTGCCTTCACATAGCAGCACCATGGTCAGTGGTGTGGTGTCACTTAGTATGGTGTACTGGGTGTGTACACATCCAATCACCCGCTCCACATGAACTCTGAGGTGAGCTATCTGTCGTGTCTCCTCCACATCTTTTACATCCAGTTGGTGGCGTCCTCATTAGTCCAGCACCATCCCTGATGTCAAATCCGCCCCACCCTTTAGAAATGAGAGAGTTCCCTCTGGTATATTGCCAGTGAAATACTTTAGGGTGTGCTTGTGTTTGGAGTGGGAAAATGTCTGTGCTCTCTCAATGTTAATTTCAAAGCAATCCACAATAAGTGCAACATGATTGCCAAAAGCTTCCACAAACTGATGTGGCAAAAATGATCTTATTAAAGCTTGGTGAGTGTGGAATAAAGTCTTGATACCAAATCTCAAAGTTGCTGTGCATTTATTCCCTACAGGGAAGGGGCAGTCTCTGTACAGAGTGCTAACAGTAACAGTCTGAAGAGATAGGCTCCTAGTATGGAGGGCTACATCTCTTCTTATACACACATACAAATGGAGGAAACAGATGCTCCAGTAGATACAAAACAAGATACAAGTTATCTGGTTCAGCATTTACACAAAGGCATGTTTATCTCTACATGCTGACACAGTAAACTGTCTAGTGTCATAAGCACACAACTCAGCTCTTCCTTGAGTATCCTGTTCTCTTCAAACATGCGGTTAATTGCAGCATGCCTGCGACTACATGAACTGCATTCCTTCTGCTCTCCATTGCTGTCCACTGATGCAGCTTTATCCACCTCTGACTTCAGTGCACCTTCATCCACCTGTAACCTCTGTGCAGCTATATCTGGTGGTGTAGCTTCATCCATCTTTGATTTCTGAGCAGCTGGATCCGGTGTTGTTGCTGGTGCAGTGTTGCTCTCTGAGAGAGCTGGCAGAGTTTTTGGCCTCTGGTAAGACTGCTTGGTGTGCATTGCTTTGACAACCAAGGTGTAATGTCAGTACCCAGTCCGGATGACTCTGTGCCATTTCATAGGCTGGTTTGCCTGAAAAAAAGACAGTTTCTTTGATTCTTTATGTAGCTATACAGCCAACTAGCTGAGCAAAGTTAGCTGTGCAGCAGGAGTCCTACTGCATGTATGTGAAGTTAGTAGTAGTCTGAACTTGTGCCTGTCATGTAATACTTACACTCAGCTCACAGAGATAACTCTTCAGCTAACATGCAAAGCTGATACATGCCGACTGTTTTAACCCCATACCGTCACTGACGAGATGCACCCCAATTCTGAAGGCATTTTTGGAACCCACAGACTCATCTGCACAGAATTGATACAATGCATCCTGGTTAGTCTTCTGTCAGACTTGATCCCAACTTGTTGTGACATAATGTCTATGTAGGCAATGATATTTTCACAGGATAGAGGTGGCTGCAGTTTTTGGAGTCAGGCGTGGCAATTTCACTCCGCCAACTGCAAAAGCTCAGGGCATGATAGGGAATGCCTGGCTCTTACCTGATCTAAGAACTGATTGGTTCAGATATTGGATCAACAACATAATATTGTATAAAACTGTATCATTTCTTTTAAAATTATAACAGGATAAATGCGTGATTGATGGCAACTTTTAACCAGTCAGAGAAGGTGAATAGTGTCAGGGCAATATTACATATAATTCTCATAGACTGCAGACAGTCTGTGATAGTTCTGCTCCACAATACAAACATTACTGATTTAATTCTTGAAGTATTAAAAGACACAAAAAGCTTTTGGAAGCAGGATGTGAAGATTCTGTCTGTCTAAATATATCAACAATGAAAATATCTACTGATTAATATTCTGAGTTTATTTATGGTATGTAGTTTTATATCAAACCAATGTCATCAACATCAAACTGATATGACTGTTTTACTGCTCAGGAGATGTAGCCCATATACATTTTCATGCAAAATATTTTAGTAGCTCTCCCCCTCCTGTAGAGGATCGTCATTAAAGCAACTATTGGACCCTGGCATTCTATTAAATCAGGACCCGGTCTAACACGATGTGAATGCATCCGTGACTTCCTATACAGGGCGAAAGCTGGTGGAAAGCTCCTAAATAGTCCGTCTTAACCAAGCCTTACCAGGCGAGGCGCAGTGCATCTCAAACAAGCCTTTTTTGTGCATGAAAAGCCGGGGTGACGTCATTTCCCGTCGCCATCTTTATTTACAAGAAGCATCGGCATATCCGAGAAACTGATTAAAATTATATTTTTAGTCAATGGAACTGGATAGGTTTTGATTGCGCATCGTTAGAACAGTCTACGAGGGCTCTGGGAATATCTTCAGAATATGTATGAGTCTTGTCAAACGACAGTACGGGGTTAAGACGTTCTTCATGTATCAATTCTCCAGGTTAGCGGAAGCGTTATCTCTGTGACTTGAGTGTAATACATGACAGTCATCAAATAAGCTAAGCTAAGCTAAGCTAAGCTAGCCTTAAACAGCGGCATAATAATTAAATGCGCTTCAATTATAACTTACCTCTGTGAAAATGCCATGAACACACGACCGTGTGACAGGGAATCTTGCTGAAGGTGATGTTTGGTAGTCCTATAGCCTCTACCCAATGCCACGTCTCATTAGCTCAGCGATATGAGCTCCTTGGTAGTGCTTCCAAGCAGGGAAACTGAAATATCGCACAACATTTGCGAGACGTTTTCCACGCTGGTCGTGCGAACGACTTTGGTAGCTGAACACACAACAAGTATTCACCAGTTCAACGTGTTTTTAAGTCGGGTAATACAAACACCACTGCAACGTCCAACTCAAATGCAACTTGGTCTCTAAAGTAGGACTCAATGTCCCACAATGCCACGCGTTACTTCAGCCGGATCAGGATCAAGTTATCCTGTTAACTCTGTTACTGTAAAGTATAGTTGAGATAATCGTCCTTCTTGTTCTTTGTCACAATACAGATGAAACCTTAATTGATCTTTTTTGATATTGTGCCTATAGTTGAAATCTGTGGAATGACAGTAACCTGGCGAACATAAAGTTACATACACAACTCAGCTTTCAAATTGATTATATTTTATTTGGCTGTTTTAATTAAATGACAGCCAAGAAAATGTGTTATTTAAATTAATTCGATTTTATTGTTAGCAAAATTCCAAGTACACGCTAGCAAGTTTGTCTGCTAGAAACAAAGCTTTAATGTTTTTAGGTCCTACTTAAGGACACACTGAAATAAAACTAAAATAACTACAGTCTTATGTTATGAATTTGATCTGCAATTTATTTTCATATTACTTTTCTTTATTATCATTTGTGTATCACCACAAGCTTACAGTGTAATGTAATCACTGTTGTAATTTTTTGAATAATTAAAATAGAGTAAATATGTTCTCACCTTGTTTAAGTGTTGCCACCTTTCTGTGACTGGGGTAGTTGGCGTGGATTTGAACTCCATCTTAGGTGAGACAGGTGCATAGTACAAGGTCTGTGGCACCATGACAGGGTCGTCGTGAGGTCGAATGTCAACCCTTCCCACTGGAGTATGCGGTCGTGACCCCAGCTGACCTTTGGAAGTCAAAGCAGCTGTTCCCATAATGTCTGATTGTGTGGGTGGTGTGTTTTGCCCAGGAAGTGAATCCTCTTGTTTTGGACCCCAAGCTCTTCTTCTGTTGAATTCAGGAGGGCTAGGTGTTCTGTTTGAAGGGCTGTGAAAACATGAGTGAAAAGAGAACAAAATGCCAAAAACCAGAGCATTTCACAGATGAGCTTTTCTCCTTTAAGTAAACCACTGAGATTTAAATACTGTATGTGCACACAGAGGTGACTTGACAACCTGCTGTTTCTCTGACGCACACTCTGCCTCCCCCTCAGCTCTGAGTACGACGTCCCCATCCTCCCACCAGTGAGCTGACTCTGTTCACTCTGAGTCCTGCTGACATGTCTGCGTTTTTGGGAGGGACCCTCTCCATCAGAGGGGGATTTAGGGGAGTCCACTGATTCACTGCTGCCACCTATCTGTGTGAAATCCTGATAACTTGAGCAACGCCTGAAATAATCAGAAAAAAAGAGCTCATGACAAAATTTGACATTCATTGTATAAAAACCCATGTTCACAGTGAATAGTGTCATACCTGTTCATGGAGTTGTCTGCCTCCATTGCAGCAGACTGGCTGAGGGCTCGCACCCAGCCTAACATATCTTCCTGAGTGTCAGCGCTGAAGAAATAAGAACGCATCCCCTGATGCACCACCTAGATTTACAATGATAACTAACAATGTTACACTGTAATCATTCCCCTCATTGATTGGTCCTTGTTTTCATATGCACAGATGGGTCATGAAAAGAATCATGTTTTAGTGATGTGTAAAGTCTATGTAAGAATAGCTTGAAGTTAATGAACCAAATAAACCAAGTGACTAAATATTCAGCCCTAATTCAGAGAAGTTTAAAGTAAATGAAAGTATTTATCATCTATCCATTACCTATACCTCTTATTCCTGAATAGTGTCACGGGGGGCTGGAGCCAGTCCCAGCTGACATTGGGGGAGAGGCAGTACACACCCTGGATAGGTCACATACTCTTTATCAAATGCTTAAATTTGGCCTGACTGGATGATTTTCATTAATCACACAGTATATAAAAAGAATCCTTTGATGTGTCAGTGACAATAAAATTAGTTCAAGTTTCTCTGTAGAAAAACCCAATTTAATTAATCTATATAGCTTTAAATTTAATACAGATTTTATGTTAATTATGTATAGTGATATAATAATGAGGTAGTACTATAATTTGGCACTCACGCTCAGATATTTTCATGGCCAATTTTAATGAGCTTAGCCTTTTAAATGACAGCTTTTCTGTTAAATTGCCCTCCTGGTTCAGTGTGTGGTTTTATTTTCAAGGTCAAGTTATTATAATTTGTAAAGTCATATAAACAAACTGATCAGAGCAAGCGAGGTTGGGCTGAGCTGACAGAGATCTAGTGCAGGATGCATGTATTTAGTTTGGATACCACACAAAAGCTGGAGCTGGCATCAAAAAGACTTCACCCCTGTGTGGCCAAATTAAAGGATTTTTCAGACTTTCATGAGCAAATCAACACAAATCTAGTAACTGATTGCAGCCTTTTTTTTGTGTGTTTCTTAGCACTCTCCACAGGCACTGAGCACACGCTAATCCATACAATCGCTATTGACGACCTGATTGGCAATGTGGGCCTCATAGTACATGGGCTCCCTGACCATCCCCAGCTGTGCTGAAGCAGTTGTGTGGACAGACTTTCATGAGCAAATCAACACAAATCTAGTAACAACCCATACTTAAAGGACATAACGTGAGAGTGATCTATATTTATATATAGGATACTCTTCTAAATACCTAAACCAAATGAGTAATAAAATGAAGATACCTTAAACGTGAATTTTCTGTTCTTGCATTCTCGTGGTGTGCAGAACAGGATTTTGTAGCTTGGAAGTGGGATGCTGCCAAGCACAGATTCTTCTCTACTGTCTGGTGAAGGTCAGAAAAGAAGTGAACAAAAGGAAAGATTCAGTGTTGTACTTTCAGAGCACAAGAAAGAGTTTTACCCAGTCAAAGTGCTGGCTATGAGCTGTGCTCATTACCTTTATAGTAAAACAGACAGTAGTTAGAGAGGACAAACCATCTTCTCTTCCATAGCTTCAAACCAGAGCTGTCCTGCAGAAGGGAGATTAAATAGAAGCTGCTCTTTGCTTAACTTAGCCACATATGGTTTTTAAAAATTGCAGAGTAGGCCATGAAACAATAACAACAACAACAACAACATGTACAGAACATTACTTTTTTGTTGAGCCATCCTCGAATGACCACAGGACAGTTGGGGTCTCTCTTGGCAGCCTGACATCTTTTCCCAAATGTTTGCACCTTTCCATCACTTTCCTGTTGACATAAAGAAAATAAAACATTAGTTTACACATATTTTGTGTTAATAGTGTCACAATAAGCTGTCCACATGTGCATATAATAACACAGTAGTCATGCAAATTGGAAAACAAACCTTTATGCCAGGAAAGTAAGAAATGGTGGCCACACTGGATGCTTGGCTTACTCTGTCCTGGTCCTCCATTCTGCAGGGAAACAACTGAATTCATATATAGACTACAGCTGAAAAAATTAGGTAAAAACAAAAGATGAGCATAAGAAGATTATACACACTAGCCGGTCACAAACAAATATCAGATGTGTGTGTTATAGCTGGATAAAAACATCACATCAGAAATGACACATCTGGGCCAATGAAAGACATACAGTAGGTCCTGCTACAGGGGCATTTCTCTTTACATTAATCTAAAAGTTTTTATTAATCTGTACAGTGATAATTTACCACCGCCTTAAATTCCATAAAACTCTCAAAACATGAATACACATACATGTGTACACATATTCAAGCAGTACAACCATTTCCTGTGTTGCAGCTCTGCCTACACATTAGAAGGAACTAACTCAAACTGGCTGGTGTGGCAAAAACATACAGGAGGCCTTACCAAAACAGCCTGAGCCAGAGCCTCTCTCTGTAGAAGCAGTCAGTCACTCCCATGAGCAGCACCCTGTAACCTCCAGGCACACATATGCCACATTCCCATATAGTTGAGAGCTTTTCCTAGTCAACTGTTCATTCTCTCAGAGACTCGGTGTCGCGCTCTTCCACTTTCAGTGGAACTCTCCCACTGTTCTATTCTGAGCCATAACAGGCCGGTGTGCATCCCCACTATGAAACTGACAGGTGACAGCTGCGTCGCTGTGGTAACAGGGAGGGGCCCGAGATTGTGTGAAAACCAATCTGGCAGCAGGGACAGGCTGACATGAGAGACAAGATTTGGAATGTGTCCTAAACTGCTGAATGGTTGCGTGGACTGCTGGGGACAGAAAACCAAAAAAAAAAAAAGAAGAAAAAAACAAACAAACAAACAAACAAAAAAAACAACAACAACTGTTTGCTGGGCAAGACAACTTGTATGTTAAGGACAAATGTGTAGGGAGGGTGTGTGTTTATGTAGAGTCATGCTGAACTATCCAGTATACTTTTTTTTAAATAAGCTGTTATTACTGCAAAGAAAATATTTATGGTGAATTGTACTCTGTTATACATAACTCACATTTTTTCATTTAACAGAGTTTAATTCACATGATGCTTGGTCGATATTTGAAGTTGTGCAATATAAATCTATGTATAGTTATATGCACAGTTTGTATACGTGCAGTTTTGGTTTTATGCTAAATACACACCAGTAGTGGAAAGTAACTAAGTACATTTACTCAAGTATTGTAATTAAGTACAATTTTGAGGTATCTTTACTTGACTGTTTTCATTTTCTGCTACTTCATATTTTGACTTCATTACATTTTAGAGGTAAATATTATACTTTTTACTCCACTACATTTATTTTAAAAGTTTAGTTATTGGTCATTTTTCAGAATCACATTAGTAATAAAAAGACAGCATAATCAGTATAATCATTAGACTTTGAGGTCATTCACTGGCTACCTAGCAGTACTTCAAATTATAATCTAAGCCTATGAGGTAAAATAACTAGCGCCACCTTTACCAGTTGAACCTTTAAATGAACACATTAATGCATTAGTAATTTTAATTTAATATGATATACATTATTAAATGTACCATTCTGCATAATGAGTACTTTTACTATTAGTTCTTTAAAGATGTTATGTTAATACTTTTACTTACTGGAACATTTACTTAAGTAGCATTTTGAATGCAGGACTTTTACTTGTAACAGAGTATTTTAAAACAACTTCTTCCACCTCTACCAGTCAAAAGCTCTGCAATCACCCAAAAATGTATGTTGTAACAGTGTCTAAAGGGGTAAAAGGATAATGTAAAGTGAGAATCCACAGTCTGCCACAGCTATACTAGAAGTACATGTCACATTGCATGTTGTTACTTTGTGATGTCATGTAATTATTGCTTTTAATTTGCATTTAATGCTTTAATCTAATTTGCATTCTAATGTTTTATCCATATATGCATTTTAATGTTTTTTTTCTATTTGTCTGCATTGTGTTAAGCACTTTGAATTGCCTTTATGTATGAATATATGCTACAGTATATAAACTTACCTTGTCTATTTCAATTATATAAAACATTCTTACATACTAATAGAACAAGCTATATTCATTAAAAATACTTTTGTTAAATGAATTTATGAAGAGTATATACACACTTTATATATATATATATATATATATCCCATACTATTTGTGTGTGTATTTGCAGTTTACACTTACAGGTATGTGTGCATGTATGTAGATATGTTAACATATTCAGTCCAATTACAAATTCAGCTGACTAGTGAAAACAATTCTAGCTTAAGTTCCACCTGCATTAATAATAAAAAAAATACTGCCTTAGCAAATCTTCATTTTACAGCTTATCTAAACTGTCCAGTTACCGTTGACCTTCATAAAACTGCAATACAGATGAATTTGAAGATAATTCATGAGAACTATTTTTCACTGAGCCTTCACAAGCTCTTGGGGGCGACCCCGAGGTTTGACATGGTTTAGCATTCGCAGTCTATGTCAGTATCAACCACAATCCTTTGCTAGTGAGAAACAAAGTAAATAAGAGGAAACAACGAAGCCTTTGTAAGAGAAAAGAGCAGAGACTAACAACCTCAGAGCTACTGGGGGCTCCGTGGGTGTTGTGAAATATTTAGAAAATCTCCTTAATCAGTGGCCGTCACTTGCTTGGGGAGGAGACAACTTAAAATGCTAAAGCGGGGTGGAGGGGAGGACAAACGGTGGGTTTGTGTAACACACAGAGTACGCATTGTAGAGCCCAGGGTCTCTGAGGCATGATGAGAAACTGGACACTGAACATGCTGAATACATCAGGCTGGAAAATAGCCTCACTGTCAATAAACAAAAACATTTGCGTGTCTCGTACATTTATTAAATGTCAACAAAATCACCACTATATGTTTGACCTTGTTAAGTAAAGCGGTGATGTACTGTAACCATGCGATTGCTCTATGCAGCATATTCTATATTGCTAAAAAGAGTAATGATGGGCTTCAGAGGGCATCAAAGTTGGCAAATACAGGTGGGACATCACAATCACAGCTTGGCCACAGATAACACATCACAGCCAAGCTACTTCATAACTACAATCAATAGTATTTTTGCTGCTAAATGTCAGGAAAATGAATTTAGCTTCAGTTAATAAATGAAACTAAAAGATTAATACAAAAGTACAAAAATCCACAAAACATCTTTATGCCACAGTTGTTTCTACATGTTCAACTAAGAATTACATAAGACATGAAGCATAATAAAGATGCCATATTGCTGTACCTGACTAATTGTGTTTGCCTGCTGGCAGTTTCAAGCTCCATCACTTGGCATGCTCTCTCACAGCATCTCCGCCAACTTGGCTGCCCTCCTTTTGGTTATCACAAGCTCCTGTTGCCCGAACTGTCACCACACTCTTCTGCTTTCCGCTTCTCTCCTCATACCTGTGAATCTCCCTCTTTGTCCCTCACTCGTTCACTCTGTTCTGACTTGTAGCAGCGGTGTTTATCTGGTGATCTACCTACGCTGGCTGTTAAACAGTCAGTCTGCTTCTCTGTCCTCCAACAGTGCTGTCTCTGTAAGCCCCTTCTTCCTCCCCCCCCACTTCTTCTACACTGTCCCTCCCTCTCACCCTGCCCTGGACAGCCTCTCTGTCTTTTACTGAGTGTGGGTTTGTGACTTAGGAATTTCCAAAAAGCAGCTGCTCTCTCATTCCCATGCTCTGCCCTTTCCATTATTTGAATTTCATTTCTCAACTATCTGGATCTAGCTTTATGAAAATCAAAGATTTAGATGCCAGTCCTAAATTATCACCCTTGGTAAAGGCCCAGCCATTCAGAATATGACCAACTGAGTGCAAAGGGCTGGAGCTTGCTTCACTTGAAAACTGATAAACAGAACTTGAGGAATGCAAGAAATAATTAAACCTAGGTGCTCAAAATATATAATAAATTGAAGCTATAATAGACCAGTTTAATTGAGCATATTCACTGAACTTAGAACATGTGAATACTGACGCAAAAGAAGAGTTATATGTGGCATAAATCTATTACGAGTGCAAGAACAAAAAACTAAAAAGATCCTTGACAAACTTTATTGCAAAGTGCACAAAAAATATATAGTCAAGATATCTAATGTAGCATTTAAATACCAGACAATTTCATCGCATTATAATTAGTCAGTCTAGACTTTAAAGGTTTCCACAGATTCCAGGGTTTTACTTAGGTTTTCTGCTGCACTGAGTCAGTGTCTTGTGGAGCTCTTCTTCAAATATTCTCAGGCTAGAAACTGAAGCACCCCATAATACACTCAACTCTCATGCAGTACAAGAGAACTGTGGTACTCAGCTAACCTGGCTGTAAGAAAACAGGTGTTCAGTGCTTTAAGATATTGATCTTGAAATATTGTGAAATTGTCAAGTGTAGTTTTGGGATAATTTCCTTTGTACACAAATAAAACACACCCGGTCACTTTTGACCAGGAACACAACAGGTGTTACTTTATGTGACGGCATAAAAATTTTAAATGGTTTCAAAACATATGTCCTTGGTAACTTTGACCCAAAGTAGTCTGTGCTAAACAGTACATTATGTTTCACCTGATTATTTTTTATAGTCAAAATAATCCAGAAATTATAGTTTGGAACTTGTATTCAGTATGCAAAAGCTCAGATCAATGAGGCATAAAGCCCATAAATAACAAATAGAAGTTCAAAACTTGTAATGTTCACAAGAACTTAAGTTGATAAAAAAATTCTAACATAATAAATAGTGATAATATATGTATTATTATACTTTCTATAATGAGTCTTAATGTAACGGTCATTTTTGACCGGGAACACAAAGTTATTTAACATGAAATGAACACAACACAAAGGTTAAGGTGAGGTGAGTAAGAAGATTTCTAGTCATGAATAATATCAAAACCGAGACAGAGAAAAGCACTCAAAGGAAACATGAGTCTGGTACCGAGCTCTGGGCCAGTACACATGCCTCAGGAGGGCTGCCATTATTTCTGTACAAGAAGAAGATATCAGAGGTGTTTTAAGTGCTGTGATAAGAGCTGGAAAGATAGGAAAAAAGTCAAGTCTAAAATTATACTCGCAGGACAGCAGTGTACAGGCCTGATTAGTTGCTGGCATTATTTAAAGGTACATGGTTAATTCTGCTGTTCAAAATCCTGCATCCTTGAAACAGTGGACTGCAAACATGGCACAAAACACTCAAGCCATAGCTCAGGACTTGGCTTGTAATCACATCATGCACTGCAGACCCCTCACAACCTGAACAATTTGTTTGAGCTCCTCTGCTCTGGACGGCGTTACAGGTCACTGTATGCCAAGACAACCAGGCACAAGGACAGTTTCTTCCCCCAGGCCATCACTCTGATGAACACTTGACCCATGACAGTATGACTGGACAATAACCCTCAGTGCAATACCTGCAAATATACATTGTACAGATTATACAGACTCGTACAGGTCTCTATTTTTAAGTACTCTGTTTTTATTCCTATTTATCTCATTCACAATGAGCATTCCTTTGTCTGTCTGCATTGTTTACTGCCTGTTTATACTGCTTATTTTGCATTGTTTGCCCTGGTTATTGCTTGTTAATACTGTTTATTTTGTTATATTACACAACCTTATGCTGGTTTACTGTTTACTTGCCCCTTGCATGGGGATATGTACATATACATTGAGAGCCGATGTACCAGAGTCAAATTCCTCGTGTGTCTGACACACCTGGCCAATAAAGCAGATTCCAATTCTGATCATCTTAAAATGACTGTCTCACATGTCTAGGCCACTTGGTTTAGTCCAGGAAGGTCATGACCTCACATGCCCAGGATGTCCAGTTCTCACAGAGGGACAAGTCAGTCTGCCTGCAGATATTTACAGCTCCTCCCATTTAGCATACTACATGATCATCTGTGTTGACCGACAGCTGCGTGGCTGCTAACCACAGTAGCAGAGAGAGTCCAGCAATCCAGAGAGGCTGATAATATAACTCATAATATTACAGGGGCAAGGCAACAGTGTAATTAAGATTCAAACCCAGAGGTCTGGTCCAGTTTCACATGGGCACAACAGATACATGGGCACAACAGCTGGCAAGCCAAACACTGACTGTACTGACTGTGCATCAGTACAATCTGGCAGCTTTTCTGACAAATGAAGCTGCTTATAAGAGGGTATGCACAGGTGTAGTCAATCGGCGAAGGTGAGGATGATTGGTGTAATGCTGGTAAAGTGACCGAGAGTGAGAGTAGGGAACAGGAAGTGTCAAGTAAAAATAAGAGCCAGTTACCGGAAGTGGAGCTGGAGTTCATGACAATGTGAAAATCATTGTGATTTGTCAATTTTATTTATTGTTTTTTTTTTCTATTTTTTATTTATTTATTTATTTATTTGCCTTTTGTGGTGTACAGACAATAGAAATCCACCAGGTGGCGGTATTTAACAATTTTCTACATCTTATCTTTTGGCAGCGCTACGAAACTGCTTCACATAAACAAATTTTATATATTGTGGCTGAAAGTCATAAAAGCTCTGTATTTGTACATGATCATTAGATGTTATTGTAGAGTGTACAGCAGAAGTCAGTGGCAACACATCTGGACTGTAATGCTTCATCTTGACAAAGACTCATGCTGTTGTCTTTAGCAGTTAAAAATGCATAGGTTTGAGGCTTTGTTGTGTAACAGTTTTTGTTTAACAGTGAAAGATGACATATTTGACTCTGCTTTTTAGTCTACTGCTCTTTAGAAAAAGCTGTAAACAGCAGGTAACTAATGCTCTCACCAGGCCATGATATACTGGGGGCAGATTGAACGTGGGCCAGTAGCTACGTGACTCTAAATTTGCTGGGACCAGTAGTGTCAGAATAAATGTGTGCTGCATGTCATCAGTAGAGTGGTGACAGACCTGGGCAACAGAGGATGACTACCTTTTACCATATTAGGCTGTTAATAAAGTATTCATCATTTATTTAATTTAGGGTCAAAACTGGGTTAATCAGAAGCCCAGAAATGGATTTGTTTGGCTGGAAAATAATTAGACTTCTATTTAAGGTTTTTATTCATGTGTTTTCAGAAGGTACATTGAGTACAAAACAGTGCTCACAACATAACTATCCTCTGTCCTCTTTGTCATGCATGCAATGTGTCACTTAAGGTGCTTATGCCTCTTTAGTGATGACACGAGCATAGAGTTACCATTCATTCACACACCTGACGTGAGCTCACACGTCCAGAGCCAGATATGTGGGTGCTGGCACTCGGGTGTAATTATTCTTGGACGAGGGCCTCCGGTTTTGTTTGCTTTGTTCTATGATGAACGTTTGTCATATACTGTAGGTTTAGTTGTCAATCTTAGTGATAATAAATTATCACTTCCAGTCACTGTAGGAACCACAGCATAAATCATGCTTAGATGTCTAAAAATGCATACAGTTATGCAACTTGTTTTTGATTGTGAAACAAATAGATGTTCCTATATTATTTTTAAATTTTATGGGATGAGCTGTAGTAGCCTCCCACTTCTCTGTGAAGAAGTCATCAGCTGTCCCACCGGGAATTTGCAGTCATATGTATTATGAGACTGGGCCTCAGATACCTATAATGCATGACTTAGATTAACTTTCAAATATGTCTTACTGCAAGTAAAACAGCAGAACATAAAAATGCATTAAAAATTAACGTTCTGATTCTTCTTGATCGTTCAGCAACAAACCAAACAGAACTGTAAGTAGCATAACCTACAGTCTAGAGGCATAATACAAAAAAAAGTTGAATCATGACAAATGAACATTATAAACTTTAAATAAAGCTGGTATTGAATTCAATCAATAGTTATTTTGTGTAAAATTAGAGCTATTGCCTTTATGATTAACAAAAACATCAATTCTTCTGAAAGTGTACAGATATGAATTGTTGTTTTTGCCTTAGCCAGACATGACCTTCACTGTACAGCGTAAGACAAATGGCTGCGGCTAAAATGGATGAAATACTGGCCCATCTTTTATGTATAGTTGATCATCAGGGCTCCTCTTGATGCCTGATAAATGAGGTTGCGTGATACACTGGAGCTCCAGGAGTGGGAATGTTTTGTGTTTGTTGGTGTGCCCCATTTTTAGTTCGTGTAAAGCCCAAGTACTTCGGGTGTGAAGACAGCAGAGACTGAGGCCCACCTGTCAGAGCAGGAAAGTGATCTTCATGCTGGAACCACTCACATGTAAAAAAAAAAAAAAAAAAACACCCTCTAACCCCGAGGGAAGATATTCACTCCTTCTTTGCACTGCTAAATCCAGCGAGGAGCCATGCTGTGAACACTTTACAGTATGTGCAACCGTATCATAGTGACACACAAAGACGTTCACCCACCAGGGAAAGATCACAGACTGAAAAACGAGAAGCAGTGCATTGGATTAAGTGATTATTTCATTTTAATTAAATGGCTATCAGCAGAAAACCTATGTGTTGCTTTAATTTATGACAAAGTTAGAATTGTATTGAAACTATGACAAAACTAAATCTGTACAGTCATAAATTGTAAAAACAAAATAAGAGATAATATATTGGCTAAAATACAGACTTTATTTTATAAGGTCACATGACACTCAACATTCATTCAGTAAATATTGCGTTCAGTACATAACTAATCTGATATACAGACCCAGACATACAATAGTATGAAATAAATTGTCAGGTCCGCTCGACGCGACCTGCCTCTCTTTCTTTTTTCCCTCTCCTCTCTCCCTTTTTGCGGGATCAACGCCTCAGCTGTGTCACATCGGGTAATTAGTGACTCGTGGGTCGGTGCGCACACCTGAGGCGTATTCTGGTGATTTGTTGGCTTCCTTATTTATACCTCTGGCAGACGCCCCGTCATGTAATGGACAATACTTACCCTATGTAAGTGACTAATGTTGTTTGACCCGTATATTTTTAGACGTGTGTAAGATATGCTACGCTGACAGTCTCTGTGCGTTTTGGCTTGACCTTATCACGCTAATTATGCAGTTAGCAATACAGAAATACGTGCTTTGTCTTCCACACTGACAGTCTCTGTGCTGTGGATTGCATTGTTTAAAAAAAAAAAAAAGAATAAAACTGTTACATGTTGGATTAACTGTGATTAAAAATTATAGTGGGTATTAAATAGGAATTATAGTGATATGTGAATAAAACATTAGTTGGAGCTTCTATTTTGTTTTCGTCAGTATTGTGCATGAAGACTGAATTCCCTTCCAGAAACCTGGAAGAATCTTCTTCTCAATAGTAGTCTCAAATTTATACAACAATGTCACCCCCTCTCCGCTCCGTCACCAGATACAGCATAAAAATTTATAAACCCTGCAGGTTGGTCAATATAAACTCCAATTGTGGAGCAATATGGGATACCATGTATGTCTTTGCTTAAACCATTAAACCGGATCTGGTAACATGTTCCTGACCAGCACAGACCCCAGGACTCCTCATTTTCTTCGAGACCGCTGGGCCCAGAATTTGCCCTCCTCCCTGCTCCTTCGTAGGTGGCTCCAATCACCACCCACCCTGTGTACTCCACCTCCCAGTAAGCCCGCATGTTCCAAATGCCCTCTTTACACACAACCTTTGAAGAAAATGAATTTATAAAAGAAGGGGAAAAGCATAAAACAATTGCTTCTTTACCATATAAGCCCATGTTGTTGTTTGTAGTTGTATTATTTTCTAACTTACCTGTGGAGAGTACTCATATCTTTCTGGTCTGTCCAGGACAGGACAAACCTCCTTAGTTCTCCGAAACACCTTGGATGCGTTGTCAGAAATCCACAACATCTTATTGGCAGTCTTATCATCCAAAGTTAAATTCATCCAGTCTACAGGGGAAAATCAATGAGTGGTGGTTTTCATTTTGTTGAATGACTCTAAATCTAGAAAAATATAGCTGAACATAAAAGAAACAAACAAAACCTGTTCATACACTTCATGAGCTCAGCTCTGCTTGTTGGCTCTGGAATATCTGACACATGAGTGGAAACATTTTCTGTAAGGAGAGAAAACTGGCTTAAATACAAACTACATCACAATTTGTAAAGAGTATAAATATGCTAAAACATGCATCAAATCCATTACCTGCAATTGTTGTCTCATTCTTGGTGGGTTTAGTATTCTTTGCTAAAAATGTAAAGCTCAAAGTTAAGCTGCAGTGACGCAAAGTGTTTCTTGTTCCTCACTAACATATGACACAGTCCTCTAACAATCCTGTTAGGAAATTATATACTGAATGAGTAATTTAGCACTGAGATGGTGTTTTTATATAAAAATTGTACCTAAAACATGTAAGAAACAAGATTTTTTTTTAGATTAATTATGCATGAAACCATTATTGTATCATTGATGTCATAAGTTATATAACAATAAAATGTCTAACAGCAGCAAAATCACAACAGCTTGGTCTCTGTCATGCATTTTCACTGTTGTAAAATATACAACACATAATGAAGTAGAAATGTGTAAGATTCATTGATTCAATCCATGATATGACATTTTAAAAGAGATTCAATAAATACATAAAGGTTTAAAAATGCTTCTCATAATATGTTTGGTATTTTGCATGGATGCCACCACTTACAATTATACCTTTCATTGTCTTATTATATATGACAAAAGATTGCTAGTCCTCATGAAAACACAAGTTGGCAGAATCTGAAATACAGTATTATACAATGCAATGCAATTAAATGAGAGAGAAATACATTTAAAGTCATGTTTCTAAAAGTATAATAAGGCGAACAAACGGAAACATTTGTTGATTCTAAGCACAAATTAATACCTGCCACAGCTGGCAATAACTGTTTTAGGAGAAGAGAATATGCTCCTAAGAAAAGAGGCTTACACTTTGTTACAATGCAAATTCATTAATGTTTTAATGTTTACTGTAATGGCTTACCATTACTTTGTATTCCTAGCATTGTACCTGAGTTGCTGGTCTCTGGGGGGATTATTGTAGAGTTGGGTCTAGTGGACATCTTGAGGTTCTGTGCTAATAATCCAGGCCCAGAAAAAAATCTTTAATGCATCCATGGAAAAGTTACAGTCTTCGTCTTCAACTTGGCTTGTATAGCCTCAGTAAAGATGAGGCAGGGAGTGTCTGGTCTGGAGGAGGTGTTGGGGTAAGGGGAACGGGTTCTCAGTAGGGGCTTATGGCTTTGTATGAACTTGACTTTGACATATGGATTGGAGTGAAGCTAACATAGACATCTGATGCTCATGAAACCTTGGGAATCTGTTCAAAAGAGCAAGAAGATGGTTGGAAACATAGCTGAAAGTAGAATCAGGAATGTGTAATCAGGTGTAATCAGGTGTCTTGCCATTGATGCAGGTCATACCGTATAATCACCTTGATCAAGCTGAACAAAGAAGGTGGTAAACTATGTGGTATCTATGGTCCACAATGTCCATCCATTGTTTAGTTCCAACACCAGGTTACCAAGCCTTTGTTCAAGGACAAAATCATATTAGAATAGATAAGATTGTTTATTGTAACATCTTCCACATTTGTCCTCAAGTTAAACATAAAAATCACCAAAATCACACTGTAAAAATTTCATCATTTTACAGAATTTTCCTGTTTATTTTACAGACTTCCTGTTTATTTGGCAAATGTTCCTGTATTTCCAACATACAAGGAAGTGGTAATAAAATTACAAAAATACACTGTGAAATTATTTTACAGTGCATTTGGAGCCCTTTAGCTCGTACTAGTAGGGAGATCCAAAAGGGTAAACAGGTGCTTGGCTAGAAAATTGACTCCAAGTCTGTAGCAGGAAGGAAGAACATGTGAGCAATAGTATGACTTAGTGTAGGTTTGATTTGGTCGGTTACAGTATTATATCATCGGTTGCATATTTTTACTGTCACTCTTATGTTACTGTATTATTCAGATAAAAAAAGGACAAAATATATCTTATTCAGTGCTTTATTATTTATTTAAACATTTGTGTACATAACATTCTACATATATTTATACCATACTAGCCAACCATATACATTCTTAGCAAACAATAACAATGGAGGAATAAAAATACATATAAATATATAAAATGTGAAAAACAACTGAAACCCTACTGATTGTACTTTGCTCCCTTTATTGAGATGTACTAAACTATCAACTGTATATCTATCGTAGAGATACTGGATGTAATGAATCTGTGCACCAATGTTATGATTTGTCATGCATTGTCCAAATGATTTAAATATGTTTATGTTATGTGTAAATATTCCTCTGACATCCCTGACAAATGATAACATGCTGGTTTTGTCCAGTTTAATATAATAGGATGAGAGCAATTTTAATCATCCCTCAGCCAGAGTTCAGCTCTTGATCACTGACCTTCATATTTTATAATGTGGATTCCATTGTTTATTCCTCCTTCTTTACAATCACACATTCAGATTGTATCCCCACCCAAAACCCTGGCACCATCTTCTCAGTAAAAGTGCTCTTAAACTGCTTCAAAAGTGTGACCTCCTTTACTCCTGCACCCTCAGTAGCCTCCTCCACAGCATAGTAATTAAGAATACCAGCAGGCTGATCAAGATATACGCCAATTCTAGAGCACTTGGGAATCCCCTTGATCTCCATTACACGGCCTTTGTGCCAGGCATGATAGCTGGAGCCACTCCAGCCAAAACTCCAGGACTCCTCATTCTCTCCCAGGCCGATGGGTCCATCCCTGGTCTTCCTTCCTGACCCTTCGTATGCGACCCCGACCACAACCCATCCAGAAACTTTTACCTCCCAGTAGCCTCGAAAGCCCAGGATGCCTTGTTTGCAAAGAACCTTGGGGAACAAGGATGAGAATAACAGCACGCAATAAGTTAGCAGTAATCTAAGATAAACTTTGATATAATATAGCTGCTACTGAGGAAACATTAGATCAGTCTGTCTTTCCACACTAGTTGGCTCAGCCCTCTGGATCATAACACTATGTTCTGTGTCTTACAGTGACATCAAACTCCACCGGTTATAGCATGGTGATGACAAGCTCATGGCACTCGTATTATTTTACACCATCGATCTTGAAACTGAAATACATTTTAAATACTGTAATTTCAGACCTGTGGCAAATACTCATATCTCTCTGCTCTATCCAGGACAGGACAAGTGATATCATCAGTTTTACGGGCCACTTTATCACCGTCTCTTGACAGCCACAGTGTCCTGTTGGCTGTGTTGTGATCCAAGGAAAGGTTTATCCAGTCTGAAAAAACAAGAAGAAACAATGATTTAATGAAAAGTCATGTTTGAACTGAATTGTTAGAGGATAAAAAAAGAGAAAATGTGTAAAAAAAAAGTTAAGAGCTGTTCTTACATTTGAGGAGATCAGCTCTGAATCTGGGCTCAGGGATATCTGGTTCATAGGCTGGAGTGTTCTCTGAGTAAAGTAACAGTCAAATTTCAGGTCAGGAGAGCCATAGCTGGAGCAGAATCCATAGCACAAAATATATTTAATCCAAATACTGTAATCAAGCTTGTGGTAAAATGACTCTCTTACCTGCGGGTGTGTTTTCCATTTTGACTGTTTTTGCTACAAGAAAAACAAAACTGTGTTTTCATATAGCAAAGTAAAAGGTAAGATAAACATATGTGGCAGTTATACATTTTGTAAGTTACTCTATATAGTACTGTATGTGTTAGGTGTGTCTGAACAGGTGATAAAGTGAGACTCAGTAAAACTATGTATACTTAGAACCATCTGCCTCTGTCAGATCATCACATGCTTTTTGGAGCCAGTGGTTGATTCATGCCTGATGGTTGAAATTACCAAGCCACCTCACATGCTGCAGGCTTGGGTTCAGCCATGCAAGAACACAGCATGAAGCTCAGAGCACTTTAGCGCATAAGAAGAAGGACATGAATTGCTTGCACAAGTTAGAAGATCCAACATTATTTTAGTAATGTAAAATACAACCAGGGGAGTCATCCAAAAAGTAAGATTACAATTTAAAACTGATCTCAAAGCAAATGTAGCTGTGCTACAACAGAACTTATGTGAACATGATGAAATGTAACACATGTGACTCTATTTCAAAAATGAATAGCATAGGCGACGTGTTTTAATAAAAGGTGCTTATAGGAATACAGACTAATTAAAAGTCTACCAGCATTTAGATTCCAACTTGATTTCAGGCAGCAGCATTATGTTATAATTTACCTTGAAGTATTAATTGATAAGTTATGATTACATAAAAGGCTTAAACCTACTGCCCTTTTCATATGGAATGCTTTGGTGTCAAGTGAAAGCATGTCATCTCCAGTTATTTGCTAAGGACAGAGATTAAGAAGAGGAGACACCTAATCCCCACTGCATTAAGATGCCAGTGTGTACTAACATACAGTAAGTAATGTGTTTTATTTATATCGACAGGCAATGTCACCTCTAAAATAAACTAGATATTCCATTCACACCTAGAAAACCAGCTGAGAACAGGAATGAAATTTGACACTGCATGAATCCTAATCAAATCAATTAAAGTTGGTTTTATATGGCATTGTAGGCTCTGAGACAGACATCAAGCTCAGAGCACTTTAAACCCACCAGTCATCATAACCATATTTTTCTTAACTTAAAGGTTCTTTTTATCATGCAAGTCACATCTTAATGAACTGATTTTTGTGTCTCTGCAGACTGGATGCTGAAAAAGTCCGTGCGCGAACATTACACCATCTGTCTGGATATAGTAATCTTCAAGGAAATGAAACTACCTGCTTCCTCTGGCCTCATTACAACCTGGCAACATAACAAAACATTTAAGGCCCTATTTTTGTGCTGCGACCAGTGCAAGCTGCAGTTGGGCAGTATGGTTAATTCCTGATCTTGAAATCCGATTTGCCTGTCTGTATTTTGGTGCCAGGCACGAGCACGCAGTGCATTCGGTTGGAGGAGAGGTGCAAACAGGTTAATAAATTTGTGATAGGGCAGAGGAAGTTGTTGGTATTTTGGTTAAACATATGTCTTCAGAACAGAATTCTAATCTCATAGTAATATATCTGCCTTTGACTGCAGATTTGAGGTGCTGTGTGTCCAGGTCATGCTACTTTGCACCACCCAGTCAACAGTGCAATTTCTAGTAAAGGCAATTTGTTGAGTTCTTATTGTCATGCCTCACAGTAACCAGCAGCATTAGAACCATGGGTCCAGCGACGTGGCTTACTAAGTAGCCTATTAGTTTATTAATAACCACACCCTCAGTTTTATTATTTCACTTCAGCCAGCTTTTTTGCACATTGTGTTCCTACACTTAACTATCACATTCGCTTGGAGCCATCCATATAGTCCATGTGCCAAAATCTACTGCTGTGCACTTGTTGTTAAAAGAGGGCTGTAAAGCTATGAACACAGCCACAGTCCCTCTGTAGCAATCTGCCCCAGGCTAGTAAGTCAAACTCTGACTGGATTTGAGTGTTTTCACTGTGGACGATGAACTCCATACTGCATGTTTCAATAGTAGTAACAAAAAACTTGAAGTGTGTGACACTCAGTCCTTTGTACCACAGTGTGCTGGATAACTATTAAAAAGCAAACAGCTATACTGAAAATCTCTACAGCAGCAATTGCATGGTGGTTGCAAGATTGTAGATGGCAACAGTACAGGTTTTTAACACGCTGACACAGTAGCACACAGCTGCATGCCAAAATCAGCATGATACAGCATGTTAAACACACAGTACAGCGTGTTAAATCGTTTTTCATGCCGACACTTACAGACCCTTGCTCCCAGAAAATAAAACATCTCTCATAAGGACAAGCATGAAATCAGTGGGTTGAATTATAACATTTTTCTTACACACACACACATAAACCCTAGTGACCCATGCACTTAGGATTTACCTCACTATTAAATCAGTAAATTGAAAGCATTGTTGTTATACAATTAGTTGCACCAATTAATATGCTCCAATATTATTTAAAATTTCACACAAGAGCTGGACAATTGTAAAATCTAATTATGTCAGAGTTGTTAAAAAATGTATGAGATTATACAGGACATAACTTAGGTATTACATTTCAGTAATCGGTGATTCTAATTTGTGTGAAATGTAGAAACTAAAGCTCACCTTTATCTGACTTCCAGGTGTCAGAAATACTTCCTGTTGTAGTAGGCATTGCGATACCAGCTTGAGGTCGAAGAGCTGGTATCTGTTCCTGTGGCGACCCCGTCTCCACCTGATGTCACTGATCTCTCTGAGTATGATGAGTGTCCGTTGGCTTCACTGTGTGACAACTTAATGCAGTTCCTATACACCTTTAATGCAGGACTAAGGCAAAGGAGTCAGAGAGTGCGAACATGAAATAAAACCTACTGATAGGACGGGAGGAGTCCGGAGGCTTGTAGATGGAGCTGCGTATCTATGCTTTTCCTTAAAAAGGTTGGCTGGATGCTCAGATGTTTGTTGGACACCTCCTATTACCTATCTTAAACCACCCCCCTCCTTTCTCTACAACCAATCTCGACACATTGCGGTGACAACACTGAGGTATTGGTGGTAGAGGAGATGAATGGTATAAACACACATACACACAGCTGCAAAGCTGTAAATCTTCTCGGGACAGTTCCAGGTTTTAGATGTCAAGCAGTATGAGGTTCAACAGGTGCAATAACATTCTATAATTATGAAACTTCATTCACTCTTTAAAAGTGTAAAATATCTAAATACACTCCCTATTAAAGAAATGATCAAAGTGAAGTATTTCTCTTGCTGAAACATTTACAGTATAAAGCCTATCCTGTTCTTCACTGACACAGCCTTATAAATATTTTAAGCTAAGAACATATGAACACTGAAATACTTAATTATTCCATCAAGAAAAGTGTGTGTCTTACAATAAACAGCATGAAATGAAACATGAAATCATTACCGGTACCTATTATTTAAATGATCACACATGCAGTACAGTAAAATCTGTCTACACATCTACAGTTTAATTTGCTTAATTTTATTAGCTAAATTTGCAGTATTTAAACAAATTGCACAATAAATGAAGAGCATATTTGTGTATATACAAAACACAGTTAACTTGAATCTAGTGATGTAAAACCATTAGAACAAACAGGACATCGATTGTCACTTGAGTACATGATATTCTATAACATCTAATAATCATACACTGAAAAGGAAATTGAGGGTTTCCATATACTGTATATAGACATATATGAAATTCCCTTCTCACCCTTATGGAGTGAGACCTGAGTGCTCATACCACCACTGGGACCATTTTGGTCTCCAGATTCTCATATTCCTTCTTCCTGAGGTTGCTGTGTACAATAAACCCATATAAAGCCCCATGTATAAGTAAGCCTCTTAGATGACAATGAGTCATTTGACCAAAGTTTCCTTGCTTCATCACCAGGTTCAGTTATGCTACTGAGATCACAACAACCGTATACCGTAACAAATGTCTTGTTGCACAAGGCCTGAGTTAAAGAACATCATGTCACTGATACTAAAGCCTTTCTTGTGGTATCTTTTCCACTGCAGGCTGTATGTCTAAGGGGCGTACTGTTTTGGGAAACCTGTCAAATGTCTAGTCAAGGGAGTCCTATCCTTCTTGAGTTTATGACTGTCCAAACAGATGACTGAAACTGACGGCACTGCAACTGACATACTGAACAGTACATACCAGGAGCTATAGTGTTTTACCAGACTGCTCTCAATGGCATTTATTGGAAATAAAAGAGAGGAGTGTGGATAAGGGGTTTGCATGTGGCTGGGATCCAAAAGGTGTCCTCTCATAGGCTGGTCATAAGCCAGCGGCACCAGGCTTTTAAAACACTGTTGACAGACAAGTGATATCTGCCAAAAACCCAGCTGTGGCCACGTTCAGTGGTTGCTCTGGGTGACCAAGGACATTACTTCACTTTTTAACCCTTCAGAGTGTCTATAGAATACTTTACAGTGAGGGGGAAGTTTCTTTTAAGCCACTGTGCAGGCGACAGTCGTGGTCAGCTGAATTATGTTTTTGGGTTGTCCATCTATCCATCCTATTCTTGTTAACACGATATATCCGGAATGCCTTGAGGAGACTCAAGCTTCTTTAAGCTAGACATGTCCACTTGGACTCAAGGATAATATGACAAAGCTTTCTATCAATCCTCTGCACCCCTCTGTAAAAAATAGCCTCTCAGTGAAGACAGCACATTTCTGAGTGAAAATCATTTTCTAGAATCATACATGTCAATATATTGATAACCTCCATTTTGCTTTTATTACAGTATTGTTCAAAATAATAGCAGTACACTGTGACTAACCACAATAATCCAGGTTTTTAGTATATTTTTTATTGCTACATGGCAAACAAGTTACCAGTAGGTGCAGTAGATTCTCAGAAAGCAAACAAGACCCAGCATTCATGATATGCACGCTCTTAAGGCTGTGCAATTGGGCAATTAGTTGAAAGGGGTGTGTTCAAAAAAATAGCAGTGTCTGCCGTTGACTGTACAAACACAAAACTATGTTGTACAAACGTTTTTGTTTCTAGGATTTAGCAATCCTGTGAATCACTAAACTAATATTTAGTTGTATGACCACAGTTTGTTATAACTGCTTCACATCTGTGTGGCATGGAGTCAACCAACTTGTGGCACCTTTCAGCTGTTATTACACTCCATGATTCTTTAACAACATTCCACAATTCATTTACATTTCTTGGTTTTGCTTCAGAAACAGCATTTTTGATATCACCCCACAAGTCCTCGATTGGATTAAGGTCCGGGGATTGGGCAAAAAAAAGGCATGTGCAGAAGAGGTTACAATTTGCCAAAGAACACATCAACTGGCCTAAAGAGAAATGGAGGAACATTTTGTGGACTGATGAGAGTAAAATTGTTCTTTTTGGGTCCAAGGGCCACAGACAGTTTGTGAGATGACCCCCAAACTCTGAATTCAAGCCACAGTACACAGTGAAGACAGTGAAGCATGGTGGTGCAAGCATCATGATATGGGCATGTTTCTCCTACTATGGTGTTGGGCCTATTTATCGCATACCAGGGATCATGGATCAGTTTGCATATGTCAAAATACTTGAAGAGGTCATGTTGCCTTATGCTGAAGAGGACATGCCCTTGAAATGGTTGTTTCAACAAGACAATGACCCCAAACACACTAGTAAACGAGCAAAGTGTTGGTTCCAAACCAACAAAATTAATGTTATGGAGTGGCCAGCCCAATCCCCGGACCTTAATCCAATCGAGAACTTGTGGGGTGATATCAAAAATGCTGTTTCTGAAGCAAAACCAAGAAATGTAAATGAATTGTGGAATGTTGTTAAAGAATCATGGAGTGTAATAACAGCTGAAAGGTGCCACAAGTTGGTTGACTCCATGCCACACAGATGTGAAGCAGTTATAACAAACTGTGGTCATACAACTAAATATTAGTTTAGTGATTCACAGGATTGCTAAATCCTAGAAACAAAAACGTTTGTACAACATAGTTTTGTGTTTGTACAGTCAACGGCAGACACTGCTATTTTTTTGAACACACCCCTTTCAACTAATTGCCCAGTTGCACAGCCTTAAGAGCGTGCATATCATGAATGCTGGGTCTTGTTTGCTTTCTGAGAATCTACTGCACCTACTGGTAACTTGTTTGCCATGTAGCAATAAAAAATATACTAAAAACCTGGATTATTCTGGTTAGTCACAGTGTACTGCTATTATTTTGAACAATATTGTATATTCCTTCAAAATCTTCACTATATATATTATACGAGTCTGGACAGACGTGTATAAACTGCAACTTGACTGGTCACCAAATAATAACCACTGACTGGTTTTTAATAAATCACTGATCAACTGTTATAATCACAGGGAAGGCCTATACTGTACATAAATGCAGTATATTAATATATAAAGAGACTACATGGAATGATAGCAGCACGGGTGCCGTTAGGGGGGGAAGTTAGGATGATTCTAAGGGCCCACAAACTTTGGGGGCCCACAGATGGGTGAGGTAGAGGGCCCAACTTCAAATTTTTTCATAGGGCCCAAAACTGCTAGCGGCGCCCCTGGATAGCAGCATGTCAATCCTGTACTTTAGTGTGTAAACTTAAGTCTACCGTAAGAATAGAAGAGATAAAGGACATGAGAAAATTTGGTATAACCTTAAAATGTTCTATATTTGCCTTCAAGTAATGTTTAAACATGCACGGTTTCACTGAAGTCTGTTCCAAATGAAACCCCACTGAAACTGGTTTCTCTTTTTTTTTTCATTACTATTTCTTAAGGGTTTGAAAGTACAGTTAAGTTCTGTTTTTCCACTTTTATGCAACCCCTCTGTTCTGTGCAGTATGCCCACAGTCCTGAGATGGGATCAGAGATATGACAGGGTAATTGGAAAAACAAATTCATTACTAGAGTACCCAGATCCATACCGGTCAGCAGGTCAGGTGTTGACACTGACATCCATATCTTGGTTTGGCAGGCTCTGTGGCTGACTAGTGAGCCCATAATCTCTGCATACCTTACCAAAAAAATTCTCTTATGGAGCCCCAAGGGCCCTTCCAAAACTTTTAATACCCTCTCTTTCCTGGGGGTATATAAAGAAGTTATTTGCATCATCGCAGCAGTATGCTGCTGATGGGCACCAAAATTCAGGAAACTTCAACAAGGCAAGAAGTGATAAAGATGCCAACCAGTGCTCCCAGTACAAGAATCATACCTGCAACCAGTGGACACGGTGAGAAAATCAAATAACTTGTGCTAATGTGTAATGCTGCAGTTTTGTCAGACCTCTGAGAGTTTACCTTTCTATTTTCAGTGCTGTTGCATGTCATCAGTGTATCACCACCACCGTTCTTTAACAGGACTTTTCTCATCTTTCAGAAAATATCCCGGACTATGAGCCCAACATCCCTGAGCCTACATGCAGAGCTGACCTTCTAAAATGTACAGTAACATCAATCTATATTGCCTTGTATGATGGTGCCTCAAATTTCCTTTCTTGTAACTCTACTCTTTCACTTTCACATGCTGCAGACTGGATTAACCTTTCCCTGGATGAGAAGACAGCCAATAAGATGCTGTGGATCACAGAGGATGAATCCAAGGTATCGCACATGACTGATGATGTCACTTGTCCTGTCCTGGACAGGCCAGAGAGATACGAGTTTTCCCCACAGGTAGGTTTAAAACTTAAATCACAAATCTAGAGGCTGCATTTTAATATTTATGCTTAATTTATAATATTATTTATATTGTATATAATTTCTCTTCTTTTTTGAGGTTCTTTGTAAAGAAGGTATTCTAGGCTTCCGAGCTTACTGGGAAGTGAAATATTCTGGCTGGGTGACTGTCGGAGTCACTGATGAAGAGGCAGGGAGGAAGGGATGTGATGGGCCCTGTGGACTGGGAGAGAACGAGCTGTCCTGGGGTCTTGGGTGGGGTGGATCCTACTACCAGGCGTGGTTCAATGGCATTAACACAAAAATTCGCAATATTCCTCAGTGCACTACTCTAGGTGTGTATCTAGACCATCCTGCTGGTGTCATCAATTTTTATGGAGTTGAAGAAGTGAAGGATGGTGAAGGGAGTGAAAGCAGAAAGGAGGTCACACTGCTGCAGCACAACAAAAGACCTTTAAGGGGGAGAATGTTGCCAGGTTTCTGGGTAGGAGAAAAGTCATCATGCATGTTAGTTAAACAGGAGTAAGGTAAAGAGTGGCCTATGCTTGTTTTTCAGTTCCATTTTCTTACATTTCTATTCTAAAGTCACATCTGAAGAATCCGTGTAGTTTATATAGAAATGTATATCTTTGGAAGCTGCTATTTTTGTATGCATATGTTTATTTTGTCAAAAATGAGGGACCAGATTTACTAAGGCTATATTCTGCCCCAAACACATGAGCTGTACAATATAAAACAGTCGCAGCAAACACAGTTTGCATCTCACTCATCACATAGTGTGTATTGCATTTAAGGAAGGGCCACGCAAATAATAGGATACTAGTTAGTAGATGATTATACATTCCGCTGGAGGTCAATTGTGAAAGGAGGTGTAGGTTAAACACGGCCCAGATGGGACTACAAACCCCTATTATTACAACCACAAATTAAGCCATTAGACTATTAATGAACACTATGTCTAATTATTGGAACACAAAAGGACAGTGGACGGGCATTTGTGGTTTGAGTACATCAAACCTGAATTGGATTTTAACAATCAACATACAATCACTGCACACAGAAATCTCTCCTTGTCCGTCTTGTGATTGTATGATCTTTGTTGTGTATCTTCACGAGTCTTCAATTTGCCATATATCAACTCTTTTTTAACTTTAAAAATATTTACCTCCAAGTGCTTTTCAAATAAATATTATAATGTAATTTTATTAATGGCCTAATATTGAGTAGCAGTTTTTCTCAGGTGGAGTTGAACCGCAGCCAAAGTAAATATGTTCTAATCCAGACAACTATTCTGAGCTTAGTGATCATATTAACATGCCACCTTTTAAGTGTGCAGCTCTCATTCACTTCCAGACGCAGTGCGGGAGCTGACTGCGTAATGAGCTGCTGTCTCAATAAATCAGACACTGAATACATTCAGACTGTGCCACGAAGTCAGTGGAAACCGCAGCGCACAGTTGCGCCAAACCATTTTCTTAGTAAATCAGTCCCTCAGTGCTGAATAGTGATTAGTGGTGACATATATAAAAGCAATAGTAGCATTGTGTGCTGAATATTTTGGCAAAATAAGTGCACATTTTAAATAAATATAATTTTGTGTGACATCCTTTCAATATAATTATATCTTGTTTTAATGCCAGCATGAATAAAAAAAACCTTTAATAGAAGTTAATTAAAATAAAGATGTCAGTGGTCTTGCTTTTGTTTTAATTCATAGTATCACAGAGGAAAGATATGTTAATGTAGTGTTGCTTGCTTATTACAGAAACAATTAAATAATTGATTGATAATTAATTACAGAAACTTTCATCGCAATTAATTATGTTCTGTGTACCCTGCGGAACCTCACTGGAACCAATTTATAAACTTATTTGAATATTTTAAAGATGAAAATACGTTAATTATCTTTGCAATTTATCGCATGCCCCTTAAAATTGAAACTACTTCAACATCTACAAACCCCCTCTGCTTTCCACAGTGCAGAGACACTTGAGAACTAACTGCAATATCCCAAATATATCAAGACCTTTGCGTGCAAAAGAAACAGATCAAGTTTCATCTTGCTAAACAGCCATGCTAGTTTGCATGCTAAATATATTTAAGTGAGAACAAATAAAAAAAAGTTCTGCAGAGCAGCATTGCTTTGTGGCACCATCTGGCGATAAATCATGTTTTATAAATACCAGCTTATAGCATAAAAGATTCATCAATGTCATATAAATCATTCAAACCATACTTCAGCTTGAGCTGCTCTTTCATTCTTCACCTTCCACTGTTAAAGACACTATGAAGCGCGTCAGAGGTTTAGACTGGTGACATGAAAGCTGATCCTAGAAAGCAATAAGCAAAGTCACATGTGAGCACACAAATAGGGACAATGAAGGAGCATGGATGAAGGAGAGGAGTTTATGAAATAAACAGAAGATGCAGGACTGCACTCAAGTTTATTAGTGTGACAAAACTGATTTGTTTATTATGATAGACTGACAGGATCTGTGGGGGGACAACTGAATTGCACAGGGGACAGAGGACGTACTGAAACTTTTTTAGATCTGGAATGCAAACACAATTTACACTCACTGAGCAGGTAACCTGTCTCCAGTCAAAAGCACTTCTTCATTATGCTCCAACGTGTCATGATGGCAGTCTGAAAGTGACTCTAATAATGTGCAATTTATGATTTTTATCACTTTACCAACAGCAAACAAATTGATTTCTTCAACAGGTGAGAGTTTTGCAGAAGATATTAACTACTACCTGCCCACACATATCATTTTGTCAGAACAGTCAGCCATGACTTCTTACTGTGTACATACAACACTTTATCACACTATATACAATGACTTTAACCCTATTAAACACTTCACAACAAAACAGCAAAAACAAAAAAAAAACATGTTAAAATAACTGTATAAAATAGTTTTTCAATCTCATGACTCATTCTACCTTCTGCAAAAATGGCATTTGATTGTTTGCTGCTATGACTATAGCCACAGCAGTCTATCAGCTGGTTGAGATATAAGCCAAACTCACCCTGTGGGTAAAAATACCCGTCTTTGTCTCCCCCCACAGACTCACATCAGTATAACAATGTTTGTAGAGGTCCCCTCTCTAGTTTTATGGCGCTTTCTCTACAGAACAAAGACAAACAAGGATTCCCTCACTCCTCACAACAGCACTCACTGTCATTTTGCACATCTTTCCAAGTGTTCGGTGAGTTTAACCAAATGTATGAAACAGCTGCTGAAGGTCAGTTAGTCTGGTTAAATATGGCACTGCACCTGTAATGAGGTCTAACAAAAATGAAATAGCCTTTAACAGTTTGACTGCACAGCTGTGACACCACTGTGGGGCAGAAACGGACAATTGTGAAGCCTTACAAGCTCTAATTTACCACAGCTGAGACTCCCATATTTTTAGGAGAGTAGTTACCTGCTATGGGACATTATACAGTTTTTCACAATTGCTAAAACAATAAACCCCATTCTCTGAACCAAATTCTCAATAGCCTAAACCAATTTGTTGAATAAATCACTCTTTCTGTAAAACCTTAAACAAGTTCAGGCACTTAGACTCTGTTAGCAAATCTCATGCACTCTTTTTGCTAAACTCTAAACACATTCTCACTCACTAAAACACAATTCACACTGTGATGTCGCAAAACACTAAACAGAGGACAGCAGAACCTAAACACAACTAAAGCACAGTTGTCATCGTTTACACACAACGATTCAAAATTGTTCACACTTGTTTCTAATTATGTGATGAGAAGGTACAAATCATAAGCCAGTTCAAAGTGCACAGATGGCACAGGTACATCCATCAACTATGGATAACAATATGAGAGGTAGAGGAATATGAGGTGTTGGACAAAAAGGA
>NW_018127956.1:434692-461355 GCF_001952655.1 Monopterus albus
TATGAAAGGTAACTAAAGGGAACTAAAGGCATGAGAGGTAACTAAAACTGATAAAGTAACTAGAGTCTATAAGACTCAAATCTTACAGTAACATGGCTTTTGGTAAATTCACTATACAATAAACTTTTATTTTTGTAACTACATGTCCTGGATGCTGTATTCTCCTTTTTTTGATCTAGTGTCTAATGACTGAGCTGCAGTGTGTATATGATTGACTCATATGTGTATGATCTGAAAGCATTGTTTGATTTTGAGTGCTGGTGACATGGTTTGGAAGCAATTGCTTGATTTTGCCAGATGAGTCAGAGGTTTTGTGAATTTAGTTTGAGTATTTGGATTTGTTTAAGGTTTTGACAAAATAAGTGGTAGTTTCAAAAAACGTGTTTTAGCAATTCAGAAAAACTGTAAGACAGATGCTAATCTTCAACAGATTAAATAAGTGCTCAAAATAAACACTTACCTCAATTTTGATGCCTGAAACATACTCCAAAAAAAGCTGGGGCGGCTGCATTTCAGGGTTAGTAATGAGGTAAAAGTGATGATTCCATTTGAAACAGGTGATGTCAGCAAGTGATTCCAATTATGATTTGGTACAAAAATGGTTTCCAGAAAAGGCCTCATCTTTTAGGAGCAAAGATGGGCCAAAGGTCATCGGTTTGCCAACAAATATGTGAGAAAATCATTGAAATGTTTAAAAACAATGTTCGTTAAAGAAATATAGGAAGGGATTAGGATACGTCACCCTCTACAGTGCATAATATTAAAAGATTCAAGGAATGTGGAGGGATTTCAGAGCCTAAAAGGCTCAAGCCTAAGCTGGATGACCGTGCTCTGATCCCTTAGACGGCACTGCATCAAGAATCACTCTTCTATAAGCAATATAACCACAAGGGATCAAGATTACTTTGGTAATTACATCCATAAATGCCACTTAAAACTGGACTGTGCCAAAAGGAAGACCTACGTCAGTGCCCAGAGTCACAGTCAACTGCTCTGGGCTTGGAGACATCTGGGATGGACCACACAGTGGAAACGTGTACTGTGGTCAGAGGTAAATTCCACTTCTGTCATGGCTCCATTAATGCTGAAAAAGATTTTGGAGCAACACATGCTGCCTTCAAGATGGCATCTTTTCCAGGGACGCCCATATGCAGCCAACAAGTCCAAATGCCAGGGTCTGTCATGGTCTGGTGTCGTGTCAGTGCCCTTGGCAAAGGTAAATTCCACCTCTGTCATGGCTCCATTAATGCTGAAAAAGAGTTTGGAGCAACACATGTTGCCTTCAAGATGACATCTTTTCCAGGGACGCCCATATATTTTTCAACAAGACAATGCAAAACCTCATACTGCACATTACCAAGGCCTGGCTGTGGAGGAGAAGGGTACGAGTGCTGGACCGGCCTGCCTGTAGTCCTGATCTGAAATGCAAATTGCATCAACAACGACCCAGGACTGTTGTGCACCTTAAGACTTCTTTGCAGGAAGAATGTGACAAAATGACACCTGACACAATTAATCACTTGGTGTCCTCAGTCCCTAAACATCAAGTGTTGTGAAAAGGAACGGCAACATCACACAGTGATAAATGCTTTACTGTCCCAACTTTTATTTTGGAATGTGTTGAAAAAAACTTAGAAAAATTAGAAAAAACTGGACTAGTCCACATTTTGGAATGTGTTGTGGGCATCAGAATTGGAGTGAGTGTTTATTCTTAGGCATAAAATTGAGGTATCAAATAATGTGCTTCTGTGTTTTCAATGTAATATAAAGGCACAGATGATTTACACATTTACATACACTATTTTCACTTTTAATCTTGACTTTACTTACAGTCCCAACTTTTTCTGATTTGTTGTTTTAGCACCACGAATCTAAGTGAACATTCAAATTCCCTTAATGTTCCCTCTGTTCTGACAGGAGTAGAGCATTTAATTATATTGTGCTACAACATGCATCTCAAAATCTTTTTCTAAGACCTTATAGACATCAATCCCAGCAGGTTTGATGAGTGAAGTAAACTCTTTCCTCTTTTAACAGAACTTCTTGATGTGTCCACAAGATGGAACCATGGTGTCACATCAGGATACATGTACTGAGCCAGCCACATTTCAGTTACTTTTCCTTAATGTACAAAAAACCTACATATAAAATACATTATTTTTACATGACATTTTTTAAATGTTATTTTACATTTTTAAATTTTTTTTTATGAAGTGATGTTGATAAATTAACATGAGACGCCTTTTCTGTTCAGGGTCAAATTGACCCTATATTTGTAATATAAACATGCAGGGGGAGGTTGCAAATATGTGAAATGAACCATTTTCATTTTATATGTCGATTACACCCATTAAGCCAAGCAGAATTAGCTTCACACCAATAAAATACTGTTAACTATTTTTAGATTCTTTTAATTTTACATAACGTAACAGGGGAGTTAAAGTTTTTACATGTATTTTTTTATGAAAAATAACTGCATTATCCTCATTGAACAATAATCTGTGAGAGGTAAAGAACACCATTGCACTAAATAGTGATTGAAATGGTTAGTAATGGTAAAATTAGCCCAGGAACATCACTGCTGTTCCTGAGAAATGAACATAACAGGTGGGTTAAGTCATAAAATTCATGAATTGTATCTCTTCATCCATTGCTACACAGGTTTTCCACCAACACCTCTGTAGCAAGTAATGGCTTTGCAGTTTCTACATCGAGTTATGTGGCAACACATTGCAATGACCATCACCTAAATTATGATGTGCATTCACTCAACTCTTATTTTTGCAGTTGCAAGCGCTGCCACACAATGAGCCAATACAACAAATAAACTAGGCAAAGAACACAAAAATATAAAATACACAATCAACGTAACATACCTATATTGCCCAGCCAACAGTGCAATAATTAGTCTGACTTTTGTCTAACTGCTTGGTAATTTACACTAATGCGTCTCTTGAATTTCACATTTAAATTAATTCACCTACTTATAGATGGAATAAGGAAAACTCTGGTCTCTCTACTCTAAAGTGTATCTGTGTGAAGGAGCAATCAAAGTCAAAAAAGATGTTAGTCGTTCAGCACACGACTCTCCCAGATTTGTGTGTAGCTCAGAGCAGTAGCCATACTAGGGGCTCTCCTCAACCACTGCACTATGCACAGCTAAGGCAATACTATCTGGTACAGCAAGATCACTTTCACTAAGACTTTAAGACACTGTATTCCCCTGCAAATGATGTGGCTGTCACTGAAGTTTGCTATTAGTAATAGCTACAAATAATTATAGTTGCCTCCAATTCAGTTTCCAAATCAGATTATAGAGTGGGTTTGGAAGCGGGCTGTAAACTTCAGAAATGTACTGCACTATGACAAAAGTCACCAGCACCACAGCTGAGTCTCTTTCTAGAAAAGAAAAAAAAATACCAGGATCTCCTGCAAATTTGGGAAAATGTGTCTCTATATATATGTATTTGCTGTATCAGTCATGAATATGAATGGTAGGATTGCAGGGGTAGAGGCATATATACAATCCAGAGGAGACATTGTAGATAAAAAGAAAATCTGAGCACCAAAATTAGTCACTTAAGATGTCCACAACACAATGTCTAGACTAACCTTGGTTACATTCCCCTGCTGATTCCCTGCATGTCTATGTTCTACCTCTCAATATGTTCACAATTTTTTTTTTCTTAGAGACACTTGCACTACTTCAGCCATAGATACACCCACCTGGTGATCCCTGCAGACTGACCTGTTCACTCCATTTCACACTTCCACAGCTTGTCTCTCCGCAGCAGCTTTGGCTGTTGATGCATGCACATTTCAGATAAATGGAGGAGATGACAACAGATAAAGAGGATATGCTTTGCATCTTCGCCGTTAGATGACAGGGAACAAGAGGCAAACACTGCTGTGTCGGGTAACATTATAAATGGTCACTGTTAGTGACTGATCAGCTGACCACACACAGCAAATCTGGCTTCAGTCGTGTTTGTGCTACAAATAGGAGCTCAGAAGCATTAGGACTTCAATTTGGAAACCAAGTGTCAGTGGTGGAATGTAACTAAATACATTTACTGAAGGACTGTATGTTATATTCTTACAGGTTACACTAAACCCAACAATTTGCTGCTAGATCAACTGTAAAATGTCATTTCCAAATGACTGCATCAGCGATTCGCTAATACTGTAATAATAATAATCACAGGGGCCAAGTTTCCTCATAGCAAAAACATTTCCACTTGTTCACTGATAACACTTCTGTGCCTTAGTAAATTTCTGAGTGCAGGACTCTTACTTGTTGTGGAGCAATTCACAGTATTGTATGGCTACTTTTATTTACAGGAACTAAAGGAGTTTGAATTGTTAGGAAATACTTTAAATTGCTTTATTGTGAAGAGACAATTGAAACCACTTTCATGTCTGTATGATAAATATGAAGCTGCAGCCAGTGAAAGGTTATCTTAGCTTAATGATGATAAAGTATTAAGATTAGAAAGAGCCTTGCTCTACCTTAAGCCAACAAAACCAGCTGGCAACAAGTGGACACACCAGAAGTTGCTGCTTCGAGCCAAGTCAAATTTTATTTATTAAGCCCAGTATCAAAAATTTGTCTCAAGGGACTTTACAATCTGCACAACATATAGCACCCTCTGTCCTTGTGTCCTCAATGTTTATAAATAAAAACCATGAAAAAAGAAACGAGATTCCTCTTCCACAACAGATGGACATGCAATAAATGTCATGTGTACAGAATACATAGTAGGCGGACAATCAGAATGACAAAATTATAGATTATATATTAAGAATATAACCTGGGGGGATGTCAGAGGGCCAAGCCACACAATCGCCTCTCCAGATGAAGACCTGGAAGGCAGGTCAGGCTACACAAACACGCCAGAGGCAAAAACCCAAGCACACAATTCACACATATAGTAGAGGAAAGAAACAAACACGAGAAAGAGAAATACAAAATAAAAGGTCCAGACACTTGAATGAGGCAATAACAGACAAGGGAGAGAGGTCTCAGGATTCCTAGCCTAGCACTAAGAGGCTGTTGGAAAGAGAAGATGTGGACAGGAAAAGAGACAAAGACACATAGCTTGGACAGGGGTTTTTCAAGAAGTTTGTAGCAATCTCAACAGCAGGGAAACATGGACTATACTTTACATAGCACAGTTGAAAAGATTCAGTGATACTGACTCTGACCCACCAACGAGTTAGGCAGGTTACAGGTTAGAGTCCAACAACAAACAAATCCAAAATATTCAGTTTATTATCATTAATGACGAAGAGCTTCAATTATTAAATAAGGTGTAAACTGAAAATATTTGCTAGCTTTGTCATGCCACAGAGGAGGCTTACAGAAGTGGGGACAGGACTCTGTACAGCCAGGCCAGGAACACACTGACAAGGAAGCAAAGAGGAGCTATGCTGAAAAGCTGAAAGCTCAGGTTTCAGCCAATGACCACTCGTCTGTGTGGGGGAGCCTGAAAAGCATCACTGGCTACAGGAAACCATCCCCACCGCTGTGGAGGACCGTCAACTAGCAGACGACCTGAATGTGTTCTACTGCAGGTTTGACAAACACTCACCCTCCCCACCTCAGATCCAGCAGCTGCTCCCAACAATCACCACCCTTCCCTCCAGCCCCCCACCTCTAACAATTTGAAAAGGATGTGTGTGGCCTCTAAAAAACAAAGGATCAGAAAAGCACCAGGCCCAGATGGTGTGACCCCCCCTCCTGCTTGAAAGTATGTGCTGATCATCTGGCCCCCATCTTCACACTTATCTTCAACAGGTCACGAGCTGTGTGAAGTTCCCTCCTGCTTCAAATGCTCCACCATCATCCCAGTGCCCAAGAAAGCCTCCATCAGTGGACTGAATGACTACAGACCTGTTGCCCTGACAACTGTAGTTATGAAGTCCCTTGAAAGACCCATGTTGGCCCACCTGAAGGACATTGTAGACCCCCTGCAGTTCCCTTACCGGGCAAACAGGTCAGTGGACAATGCAGTGAACATGACACTGCATTACTTCCTGCAACACCTTGAATCCCCAGGGACATATCCACAGGCCCTCTTTGTGGACTTCAGCTCAGCATTCAACACCATCATCCTGGACATCCTCCACTCCAAACTGACCCAGCTCACTGTGCCTGCCGCCACCTGTCAGTGGATTACTAGCTTTCTGACAGACAGGAAGCAGCAGGTGAAGCTGGGGGAAAACACGTCCAGGCACATCCTGCACCCAGACAATAAGCACAGGCGACCCCCCAGGAATGTGTGCTCTCCCCTCTGCTGTTTTCACTCTACACCAATGACTGCATCTCAAAGTCAGGAGGTTGAGCAACTGGTCCTGTCGTGTAGCCGCAACAACCTGGAGCTGAACATGCTCAAAACAGTGGAGATGAGAGTGGACTTCTGGAAGAAGCCCCCCACCTTACTCCCCCTTACCATACTTGGCAGCACTGCATCAGCAGTAAAGTCCTACAAGTTCCTGGGCTCCACTATCTCCCAGGACCTGAAGTGGACGTCCAACATCAGGACCATCACCAAGAAGGCACAGCAGAGGATTTACTTCCTGCACCAGCTCAGGAAGTTTGCCCTGCCCCAGGAGCTGCTGATACAGTTCTACAGAGGAATCATCAAGTCTGTTCTCTGTACCTCCATCACTGTCTGGTTTGGCTCAGCAACCAAACAAGACAAGTACAGACTTCAGCGGACAGTCAGGACTGCAGAAAAGGTCACTGGTGTGAGCCTGCCCTCCATGGAGGACCTGAACACCTCACGGGTCAAAAGGAGGGCGGAGAGGATCACTGCTGACCCCTCACACCCTGGATATAATCTGTTTGAACTCCTCCCCTCTGGACAGTGTTACAGGTCACTGTGCACTAAGACAACCAGGCACAAGGACAATTTCTTCTCCCAGGTTGTCGCTCTGATGAACACTTGACCCACAACAGTATGATTGGACAATAACCCTCAGTGCAATACCTGTGTATATACATTGTACAGACTATACAGATCTGTACAGGTCTTTATTAAGTACTCTATTTTTATTCCTATTTATCCCATTTCTCAATGAACATTCCTTGCCTGTCTATACTGCTTATTTTGAATTGTTTACACTGCTGCTTGTTAATACTATACAGCCTTGTGTTGGTTTACCGTTTACTTGCCCCTTGCATAGGGATATATACATGCACATTGAGAGCCAATGTACCAGAGTCAAATTCCTCGTGTGTCCGACACACCTGACCAATAAAGCTGAGTCTGAGTTTGACTAATCAGTTATATGACTAATCGATACATACTAATCAACAGTGAATGCTTAATTACGTTTCGGGCAAGGAAGGACCCAAAAGCAGGCACTGTCTAGAGTCCAGTGTTTATTCAGTTCAATATAAAAGAGAAACAAATGGGTAAACAGACGCTCAACCTGACATGACGTCACGATACAGGTACAAAACCAATATCTTGTTGGAACACGTTCGCACACTGAAGTGAGCGAGCAGTAATGAGAGGCGGTCCCAGGTAGCCGACTTCGGTGCAAGCTACGGTTTATTATTTACAGTGCAGTGTATAGACAAAAACAACAAGTACGTAGATAATGACTGATATGAGTGACCGGGGGTCGACCAGCAGCAGGAGGTGAAGATGGATGAGGTGGGCCGAGCTGCGTCGCGGGGTCACTCCTGGGCTGGTCGGTGGGTGATGGTGGCTACTGGAAAAAAACAGAGGCGCTGGAACTGACAAACTGGTGACTGTGCATCGACCTGTCTGGGAGAGTAGAGTGGAGCCGAAGTCCGGAGGAAACAGTCCGTGTAGAGAATAGGAGCTGGCTAGAAGAGGTAACGAATGGAAGTCCAGGGGGATAACAAACAGGTACCAGATTAAGGCAAAACAACAACGAACTAGTAATCTAGGGAGAGGACGAAGAGAATAGCCTGAAAACAAGATGGAACTGGCAGGGAGCGTAAAGTGAGCCGGGTATAAATAAGGTGGGGGACTGAGTGAATGCAGCTGGTGATAATGAAGGAAACAGGTGGCAGATGAGTGAGCTAAGACAGAAGAAGTGGAAAAAAGGCAGGTGTAGCCGACCAAACCTGACATATCTAAACAGAAAGTCAGGGAGCTACATGAAACAAACAAAACAACTAAAACAGACCACAAGAACTAACCAAGAATCTTGCTGACAGGAAAAACTCAAAAGAACAGTCTAATAGCAACCAAGGCAAATGATACAAAAACTTACAAAGTGGACAGGCACGGAGACGAATGACAGGGCAACAAAACACGGAGAACAGATGAGCCAACAACCAGACTGAGAGAAGGGAGGAGGATATATAGACAGGGGACCAGGAGGTTTAATCTCTTTAATTTGTCACCCACCTGTTTGTGTGTAAGCTTTACATGCACTGGTACAGGAGATGGGCTTTGTTACCTGGACAGACTCAGGCTAGCTGTGTCCTTTTTCAGTCTTTATGCTAAGCTACCTATACTTGTTGGCTCTATGAATCTTCATATTTCCTTTACAGATAGAGAGTGGCATCTCTTTTTGTCTAACACTCTGCCAGAATTCCTGTATTTCCCCACGTATCAACAAGTTTTAAATACATCTTCCACCTCTGCCAGCAAGTATCTTACACATTTGAACTCTTTGAATCACATGATACGTTTTTGTGCTGGACATCACTTCATTTTAAAATGAACAGTATTCACAGTATGAATAAATGGGGTCTGATGGGTTTGCTCCATCAGTTAAACTATTCACTAATGAAAGAACAGATGTAAATAATATGCTGTGCTTATTAAGTTTTGCTGATGGTGCAGTTCAAAAAGTGCCAGGGCAAGCACCACTAACCAGGAGAACAAACCCTTAAGTTTCAAATAGATTAGATGCTTGAGTCTACATCTTCTGGGGTTTACGTCTATGGCCAAACTGGCACATTTAGCATTGTATCAAGTGATGTGTACTAAAAGAAACCACAAAAATGATTTGCAAATACCTGTTGATCCTATTCTTAATGTGGGTATAAGGTGATTACAACAACACAAGATGCCAATACAAAAGGGGTCAGTCAGTTCTTGTTCGCTGTATTGTGTATTTCTAAGGTAAACATTAGAGCTCAACAGGCTTAGTCAGTCCATTAATATCATCATAGCTGTTTAAGACTCTTTTCAGCACCACCTCACTGTGTTGTCCCTCCACAGTATCAGGCTCTGGCTCTGAGTGCCTCTCTAACTCCTTAAGGGTGCAGTCAGTTTCTCTTGCACTCCTTGCTCACTGGAGGGTGTGGGTGACTTGAGTGCCAGGAGAGCTTTGAATAACAGGGAGAGGGAGAGAAATAAAAGGAATAAGCACCACAAGCCCTCAGTCTTCTAGTGGCAGAGAGAAGACACAGGAATAACCATGCCTGAGCCAGTCCCTGCAGGTATGCAAATCCTTTCTGTGAAATTCATTGTAATTAATCAGGAGACTGGGTTGTGGTGGCTGTGTTGATGCTTTAATGTGGGTAGCCTGGTTTGGTTTGAGGTTGCAATATGAATAATATTAAATGTGTTGGTATATGCAATGATTTTTAGTGCTTAGCAACAAAGAACAGGAACAATTATGATTAAAAATACATATTTACGTGGATCTGAAGACAAGATAATTGTAGGATTTCAATACCTGAGTAGTGTTATGATCCCTGCTGTGTTATAGCATATGATACGAGGTGATGACGACATTTGGTATAGATAATGTGGTTTAGCTTAATGCACAGTGATGAGCTCCAGAGGGTTCAGACTCACAAGTTAAATCCTGTGACCCACAGTAGGTGTTTATTATAAACTGAAGAAAAAGGAAAAATGCCAGATGGCCTCATTTCTCACTGTAAATGAAATGAATTCAGTGATTGTTTCTCCCAGTTCCTCATAGTTGTAGATTCAGTGTGATAGAGCAAATTAATGTAACATTAGATAGACTGGAATATCCACCGTTAAATATAAAATAACATCAGAATGCTGCAACTAAAAATAACCAAGTTAAAATGTGATTAAAAATATCCAGGGTGTTAACAGTACTCTTTACTGTTGTCCCTTACTGCCAACGATTCACTCCTAATTCCCTTTAAAATACAATTGCTATACAGATTCAAAATTTCATAAAGGCAAACATTTTGCTACTTTGTATCCTTGTTATTCATCCATAAAGAATATCTGAAAGGCTATGAATGAACCTGGCTACCTGCTGCTATGACATCAGTGAGGCCACGGTGTTAATGACATCAACCCAGAGAGCGCCATCTGGTTGATTGTACTAGAAAGCTTGCAGAAACAGCTGTGGAAAAGCATGTATAGCAGCTCTAGAGGTAAATGCTGCTGCAGCTATACTGTGCTCTGTGGAAGACTCAGCCTATAAGCAAACTGGTTTTACTGTATGTTCTTTACAGTAGTTAAAATAGACCATTGTAGTCACTTTTAATATAATCTTTGCAGAGGAAATTAGTTTTTCATTTTACATTTAACTTTTCCAGAATTATCATATTGAAGTTTTTGATTCTTTCTAGCAAAAGCTAACATCAGTAGCTTAATGTAAACAATGCCATGATTAGTCTGTAAAATACAGTTCCTCTTACAAACATCCACTCTTGGCACCTTTAGACAACTGCTACTTTCTTATAAATAGTTGCCTGCCACCTGTCCACCTCTTTGATTCAGTGCAGCCCTGAATCACTGAACTGGCAGAAACCAAAGCTAAGAAACTGTCATAGCAGAAACTGTTAGAGGAGTTGGGTTTTACATGCCAAGACTTCAGGAAGACTATTAAGCCTTTCAAACCCCTCTAATTTATCCACTGACCACCCTGTGATGGTGAATGTAGTGGCCTTTGCTGGAGTTGTTAGCACATTGCATTATTTACTTTGCACTATTTCATTCTTTTTCTCTGCATGTGTCCCTGGCAAAATCTGTTCAAAGGTCTAAGCTAGGCCCTTTTATTTTTATCACGGGCACATAACCAGGCACTACTTTTATTCACCATATACAGCCACAGAGTTTATCCATGTGCTATGGATAGGATTCCACTTTCTGCTTACTGAATTCATTCCAAGTCAAACTATAAGGCTCAGGTAACCAGCCACTGACCAATTTATAACTCTACTATGTTTCTTAGAAATATTCAAAGTGATACTGCAGAAGCAAATATTACATTTTAAACAGCTCAGTGACTGAATGTGCCCTATGAAACACTCTACATTTATGCAAAAGATAAGTTAAAACATTTCCTGTGCCACTTCACTGACTGTAGCAGCCAGATCCCAACCTTAGCTAACAGCTAAAAATACACCTCTCAATAACCCCTGACCTTTTCCACTTTGCTTTTTTATTCCTTATAGTTCATTAAGTTTCACACACCCAAGCGTATCAGGTTTTGTCCCAGCTGAGATAAATCATTATGTAATCGGACACTATCATCTAGAAAGTTCCCTCATGGTCAGCAGGCTCGACAGTGCCTCCTGAACCTGGTGTCAGTCAAACAGTCACCATTTTCGAGTCTGTTACTGAATGCAATTGCAAGAAAACTGCTCTGTGAAGTTTCTCCAGTTGCTTAATCCTGTTTATTTTTTGCATGACACAAAAACCATGGCATGAAATGAGTAAGGATTCTCTAAGATAATAAACCATGCTTTTTATTAATCACAAAAGTTTCAGATGCGACTTTAAATTTTATATTGATAACTTTTAGAATTTCATGCATGTGGGGTAGATTTCAGGAAAAAAACTGCTCTGAATTGCTTCTCAAAAACATTTGTTTGATTGTTTAAACCCTCTGGTGCACTCAGTATTGTCCTGTGTAGCACAAACTATAATAAATGTTATTATTATTAACTACACAGTGAATGAACTGCAGTCAAATAGCTGTAACTTAACAGAACCAGACAACTTAGATTTATATACAATGTGTTTGCTTACAGTAGATCCAAGCCAACAAGCATTAAATTATGCATTGCTGAGATTTGTTCATAAACCTCTTACATGCTGTCTAGAGATACCCAGAGTGCCACAGAGGTTTGATAAGGTCAGGCCATCTTATACCTGTCTTTATGTCAGGGTCATTGCACGCTCAGTAAATCAGGCTGGTCACAAACTGCGAGGTAAAAATATGAAGCACCTGAACAGACCAAAACAAATTTAGATAGATATTAATAACCCATGCCTCCAGATACAAACAAAAGGTAACTGAGTGTGTTGTACTACAGGAAGCGTATTTACATAAATCGGATACTACTGTACCTATAATGTTTGTCTCCCTATGGAAATAAACAAAAAACTGCAAAGAAGTGTCCATTTTATTCATTTTATTTACTCAACAAGCATATCTGCAAAATCCTACTAATTATATATCTACCACTATTGCATGAAACCAGAGACAGTCTCTGAAGGGAACACTCGGACTGTGAGGAACAGCTGTTCAGAAGTTCACTACCTTACTTTGTCACAAACTTGTTGAAGATGATCAAGATACCCAACCCATGTGGATTGACTTAGCCGATGCTCATGCAGATTTACGTTCGGTGCAGGTGTTAAATCCTCTTACAGGGTCTATAAAGTACCCATACTAAGGACTTGGTGTAGTGTGCAGCAGTCAGGTTTACATCTTAGCAAATGTTCTTATTTTGTACTGAGTAACAAGATACTGAATGCTACTCTCTCAACTGTTGTTGTTTATAGCTCAGGTGACTATGTAAGAAGCCATATGGGTAGATGCAATACACAAAGGTAAATGTAGCTTTGAATAAAATGCTAATATGATGTCACCCATTCATCTAAGGATCCAGGTGACTGCAAGCTGTTGTGTTACGTTATACTAAAAAGAAATCAGACACATTATATGCACATAGAACGTTTTCCTAAACAAAGAAAAAATGAATAAATATATTGTGAACACCTTTTTAGTTAGAATGAATGACAAGTGAACAGTAAAGCAAGCAAGCTACAGCTGGTCTGACTATTCAAGGAAACTGTGTTCAACTTAAGGGAATGTGGCATGACTTCAGGGAGGTCATAAGACACCGACCCTGGCCTTTAAGAGCTACTGCTCTGACCCTGTTAAAGACGCTCGGGAGTTGGGTATTTTATATGCCTCTATTTCAGTTGAGAATGTCCTTTTACCAGACTTAGGGCTCAACAATTACGGCAAATCCACAGTGTTCAACGCTCGAGGCAAACTGCTCGGCTTCATCTGTAGCTCCAGTCTGTCCAGTTCTTAAAGACGGTGCGCTAAAGTTATAAAATAAGGGGATGACAAAATAATTCTGCAGCCACTGAAATGTAGGTCAAGATATCAGTTTGTGTCAGAGGTTACATCACCTAATAGAAATTTCAAATGCTATAGAATAGGTACAGTAGTATCTTAAATGTATGGCCCAAGATAATAAGCTTCACTATGACATCAGATACTGTATTCTCTAAACATTGCTGAAATAACCATTTTATATAAAGTAATCACTGTAAGACAAACATCTAGTAATATATCATAAAGCCAGTGTTATTAAAGATAAATGTTAATATGTTGGTAGTGTGTCTAAACGGATCTAGTTACCTTCTTGGTCTGTTTCTGTTTCTCAGCTAAATCAGAGGGGGAGGGTAAGTCAGCTGCTCCACAGCATTTGCCTACTGACCTTATGTCACACAGTGACTTGATTATAGCTCTCACATTTTCACTTTTCATTCACGTCTACTGTCACCTGCCTGTGTCAAGCAAAGGCAACCGTGTAATCAGCATGCACCAAGTCATCATTAATGAACTTTACTTTTTGTCATGACAGCATCTTTATTTTATATTAGTATGCGAGCATGCTACTGTATACAGTGAGGAACAGAAGTATTTGAACACCCTGCAATTCTGCAAGTTCTCCCACTTAGAAATCATGGAGGGGTCTGAAATTCACATTGTAGGTGCATTCCCACTCTGAGAGACAGAATTAAAAAAAAATTTCAGGAAATCACATTGTATGATTTTTAAAGATTTTATTTGTCTTGCACTGCTGAACATAAGTATTTAAACACCTGAGAAACAGCAAGAATTCTGGCTCTCAAAGACCTGTTACTGTGCCTTGAAAAAGTCCACCTCTACTCCACTCATTAATCTAAATTAGTAGCACCTGTCTGAGCTCTTTAAAGACACCTGTCCACCCCACAGTCAGTCAGACGCCAACTACTACCATGGGCAAGACCAAAGAGCTGTCAAAAGACACCAGAGACAAAATTGTGGACCTCCACAAGGCTGGAAAGGGCTACGGGGCAATTGCCAAGCAGCTTGGTGAAAACAGATCAACTGTTGGAGCAATTGTTAGAAAATGGAAGAGGCTAAAGACGACTGTCAATCTCCCTCGGACTGGGGCGCCATGCAAGATCTCACCTCGTGGGGTATCACGGATGATGAGAAAGGTGAGGAATCAGCCCAGAACTACAAGGGAGGAGCTGGTCAATGACATGAAGAGAGCTGGGACCACAGTTCTGTCGGTAGAACACTACGCTGTCATGGTTTCAAATCATGCATTGCACGGAAGGTTCCCCTGCTCAAGTCATCACATGTCCAGGCCCATCTGAAATTTGCCAAAGACCATCTGGATGATCCAGAGGAGGCATGGGAGAAAGTCATGTGGTCAGATGAGACCAAAGTAGAACTTTTTGGTCTAAACTTCACTCATCGTGTTTGGAGGAAAAAGAAGGATGAGATGCATCCCAAGAACACCAACCCTACTGTGAAGCATGGGGGTGGAAACATCATGCTGTGGGGGTGCTTTTCTGCGAAGGGGACAGGACGTCTGCACTGTATTAAGGAGAAGATGAATGGGGCCATTTATTGTGAGATTTTGAGCAACAACCTCCTTCCCTCAGTCAGAGCATTGAAGATGGGTCGTGGCTGGGTCTTCCAACATGACAACGACCCGAAGCACACAGCCAGGATAACCAAGGAGTGGCTCCGAGCAATTGTTAGAAAATGGAAGAGGCTAAAGACGACTGTCAGTCTCCCTTGGACTGGGGCGCCATGCAAGATCTCACCTCGTGGGGTATCACTGATGATAAGAAAGGTGAGGAATCAGCCCAGAACTACAAGGTCTGGTCAATGACATGAAGAGAGCTGGGACCACAGGAAACATTTGACCTCTGTAGTTGCAAACAAAGGTTTCTGTACCAAATATTAACACTGATTTTCTCAGGTGTTCAAATACTTATGTTCAGCAGTGCAAGACAAATAAATTCTTTAAAAATCATACAATGTGATTTCCTGAAATTTTTTTTAAATTCTGTCTCTCAGAGTGGGAATGAACCTACAATGTGAATTTCAGACCCCTCCATGATTTCTAAGTGGGAGAACTTGCAAAATCGCAGGGTGTTCAAATACTTCTGTTCCTCACTGTATGTTCTGTATATTTTACATTCAAGCATTTTCACTGAGAAGCTCTAATACCGAACATTATCAGAAGCTTTTGAATGTGGTTATGTGATACTGGTCTGAATCTTATACTTTAAACAGTGCTAAAATCTATTTGCTCAGCTCTTGGAGTGTCTGTAATATTTGTTTTCCAAAGAGATATTTCCTTTTATTTGGTATAACTAACCAAAAGACAAGCCCAGACGTTGAGGGACCAAGAATTTCTTTTTCTTTTATGTGACTTTCAGTTTTTCAGTGCACTCATTCATACAATATGTGACATGGAGTGGGGTTGATGCATTTGAACTAATCAGTTGGGGTAATTAATGAAATAATACAGAACAAGTGGTTGAGCCATAGATAATAAGTTGAGCAGTTACCAGAAACATTGGGCATTTATGTCAGTCCCATTAAATGAGACAACATGAAGTTGCTGAATGGGATAATGTAGTGATTCTGTCACTCTGAACCAATGTTTGCATCTTTTAGCTAGCCTACAGTGTGCATGTGACAGTACATCTACTGTGTGGTAGAAGATTATATCCTCACTGTATTGTAATGTCATGAAATCTGCACATGTATGCACTGCATATTGCAATGTCATGTGTATTGATGACCGGTCTAATAGGAATCAATGTTCTTGTTTCCTTTCATTCAATATTCAGTTGATTTCTTTAGCATGCATACTTCTGGATTATAGAGAAATGATACATATACATGAAGCAGATAAGACAAGTGGGATTTGAATACACATTCACTGCCACATAATGCGTTTCCCATATATGTGAACTCTTCTCACTTTTGTTGACATTTCATGCCATGCATGTGTGTGAAAACACACTATCTGCAAGTGTTTCTATGTGTTTGGATTTAATTAATTTATTAATCAAACCACAAGAAAATTAAGATGGTAGACACCTTTTACAGTGTCAGGGAATGCTACACACTGACTCTTGTTTCAACTTTTTCCATTATGACTAACTATAGAGAAAACTGTAACTACAGTATATATTGGGAATAAAGCTAATTTTCATTCATTTTCTTTGGATGTATCCCTTGCAGATGGAGGTAAGGCAGAGGTCTATATGCTCAATGCTTTGGTTTAATGTATCAGTTTATATAATATACCTTATATATTCACATATGGGTGCATACATGTGCCAGACGGTATGTGACAGTGGTAGTACAGTACCTGCAGGAGTCCTTTACATTTTCAAAGGGTTTTCAGGTTTGTCTCTGGTGACCTGCACTATAATAAAGTTAAGAATTTTTGTAAACCTCAAAAATACAAATTAATATGCAAAATGGGTGTCATTTATTCAGATTCGTTTATTATAGTAGTGGTTAAGTCAGCTTTTTTCATGTATACCTTTTTTCATCATTGAACTGATGTACTATATACCTACATATATATGTTGTGTTTAAACTTAAGCTTGGTTTGGTTTTATAGTATGTACAACACACAATCAAGTTTTGTGATTTACTGTTTACTTCCAAGTACAGTATATAAAATTATACTGTATTCTGTGTTCTGGTTTCTATGTGTGTCCTCTATAAGCATTTTGCATATCTTAACATATTTCCTTATTTATTTCTGCATGCAGCAATAAGTCAAAATTAAAATATTTCAACTTGTAAATGCAAAGTGTATCAGACTGTGGTGATTGTATCAAATGTGGTGTTGCATGGTGCTTCTGTTTTTGATTGTTTATTGGTCTCTATTACGATTGTATGTCTTCTTGTTTGCTTCCTAACTGATTTTTTAAGCCTTGTTTGCTTCCTTGTCTGCAGCAGTCAGAAGCTGATGTGTATGGTAAGAAAAGAGCGACACTAAAGTGTCTGTTGACATTTTACTTTTACACCACAAATGTATGATTATGAGTGTTTATAACATTATGTTTTGTACATTATGTTATTTTGTGACAAAGTATCACAAAGGTTTAAAAGTGTCCATCAGGCTGTGTGATCAAAATGTTGCTCGCAGTATTTAAATGTATAATGTAATGTACAGGAAGTATGTAGTACTTATACTTACTAATTCCTTGAAAATCCACCTCAGAGCTTGCAATGCCCTGCACCTTGGTGATGGCTGCCCTTAGAATAAGCCTAGAACAAGAGCTGACTGGAGTGGGCTCATTGTGCATGATAGTGCATGAAGCGATTATTGTCTCGTGCACTTGTTCTGTTCTCAATCACTGGTATCTGTTGGTGCTGACAGACATCTCATGTACACATTATGCTGCTTATGTTCTGTCAGCAGTTCAGAATTAGTTTCTCCTTGTGAAGAGTGCTGCCCTCCCCGTGATGTCAGCACTAATTTGTTCCTGTACCTCTGGCATTTTAAAAAGTCAGAGTGGCATTAACTTGGAACAATGACAGGTGTTATGAACATACCAATAGCATCTGATGTGAGGACATTTTTTAATAGTTGTTTAATATTATGCTTCACTAGGAAATAGGTGGATTCAAACAGTGAAGATATCCAAGAAATCATGGTCAGTACATCAAACCCAATGGCTTCAATGTTTAAGGTCTTTTAAATAAGATAAACCTTGGTTGTGTATCACAGCCATTAGTATGATTTTTAAGGCACTACTCTCAAACTGTGTGGGTTACACCACAGCTCAGGTTTGACATGTGAAATTCACGTTACAAAGTTGCCCCTCTCCTCCCTGGTCTTTTATGGGCACAGCTTCCAGATCAATGAGTTGGATGGCTTCTATATTTGAACTGACTAAGAGTCCTGAATGGAGAAGGGTTATGGAAATGGCACGGCTTCAGTGAAATGAAAATTCACTGAAATGGTATTTTTGTGGTGCCCTTCAAATAAATGGGAAATATCCTGTATCTACTTTGCATGAGGCTTTTGTCAGCTCCGTAGGTCTCTCTGGTGACTTTGCCACATAGCCTGGTACGCCATATTGTCCATCATGTTTGCTTCTTTTTTGAGCTGTTTACCCAGTGTGGTGAGGCATGGATGATGGACTAGGATTGTACAAATGAGAGACTGATAGCCACAGTTTCCTCTAAAGGTGGTATGACTGCTTTGTATCCTCACAACAGGACTGTTATGTTGGGGGAGTTGGCTCCTGTTGGCTGCCCTGAAATTTGGCCTGCTGAGCCAAGACAGGAGTCAAGCAAGTGGGGGGGAGGACATTAAATGTTAAATTTGGTAACTGCCACCTCCATAAATTCTTTGGGGAATAGGTCCTGTGAGACCTACCACAGATTTTTCTGTCTGTCCTCTCAGCATTTTTGAGTGCACACTGTGCTGTGAATGCTCACTCCTGAATATAGGACTCTGCAAGCTCCTGGCATCATTTACTCAGAGTTAATGTGCAGGAATTACAACCCTTCCCTGGTTGTTATTTTAATTATAAAGAGTTGCATGCATATTGCCTAAGAAGTCATTTTGACTGCATACATAGGAGCCATTGGTTTTGGTAGAATTTTTTTTTTAAATGTTTGATCACTGGACTTCTTTATGTCTATTAGAGTGAAATTTCTGTGTGGGAAGTGTTTATCATACTAAGGCTGTTTTAAATATGCCCATGGTATTCTAACGTGTGGAGGGGATTATCATGACTTGGCCAGCTGCAGACTGTTTTGGTGCTCTAGCATCAGTATTACGTACGAGTATTAACAGAAAGTTAATACCAGATTCTTAAAGAAGCTGAAAATCCTGCTATGGAAACCTGCCTGGAGTTGATTTGCTCTTATGGTATCTTGATAGGTAATTGAATCTCGCTAACAATACAAATTATAACACATCAATCCTCTAAACAAAAAAATGATTAAACATATTACAGTTCAATGATTTGTTTAGGCAGCCTGGGGTACACATGCTCTGTATGGGGAAAAGTAAGTGCCTCCTCTGTAACCAGCAGCCTTGTAAGATCAGTCCAAAGGAAGTAATCAGTCTCATTTCAATATTAATTTATCTCAGCTTTAGTGATTAAAAGTGCAGTAACAACTGTCTGTTTTAACTGATAACAGTCATCTTACCTTCACATGTAGAAATCTGTTTTGATTGCAATTCACTGTGTGGAGTTTTAATGTAGTCACTCCACAAAATAATCATTGTGTAATTGCAGCTCACTTGTTTTGTTTTACCATGTGTTCACACTAACTTATGGTACAGTATAACAGCAAATTGTTATACCTCCATATGTTAAATGGGGGTATTTGTTTTTCCCAGCTAAGGCAAACCCTGATGAGGGTAAGGGCGAGCTGAAGACACTAAGGACTGTGGTTATCCACTGCATGCAAATGTGGCATTATGAAGTGCATCCTACTGTATGTGTGTTATGTGATGGTCCAATATCATGTTCAGAGAATATGTGATATTTCTGGACTGGTTGGTAAATAGGGCCAGTTATGCAGCACTTGTACTGTATAATATGACTTCATTTGGATGCAAATGCTAATGCAACATGTGCATTGTTGACAAATGTGCATCTTGAAATATAAATCTTTAAAACGGGTAGAAAGTGCTGATGTATGAAAGTCAACAGATGCTCTTGCTAAAGGTTTTGTACATAGCACTGTCAAAGTTCAGTAACACATTCCAGTTAGTAATGATATGTTGCTGTGGTGACTATATCTCACTGGAACTTTGGCTTTGGTAATACATAAAACACATCCACCCTATTTTCTTGCCCTTGTATGTGTTTGGAGAACATGAAGTTGTTTATCTGTCAGATGACTGTTTGTATGTCCAATTCAATGGTCACATTCCCTGTAATTATTTTACCACTGTACTCTGCAAAGAGTTCAGGTTATATTTTTTTATTAATGTAAACAACTCACAAACTGAAACAAACAAGTGACTGAGACACAGACACACACACAGAGAAAACATTTCAGGCCATTTTTACTGTCAGAATACAGGAGGGTACATATCCAGTTGCCCGTAGCAGTGCCAGTGCTTAGAAATGATCATAATATTATTTATCCTTTACTTTTATTGCTATGTTTAACCTTTAACAAACCATAAACTATTAGCACACATGTTTTACTTGTCAGTAGTAATAAATTATTAAGATATATTTTCTATTTTATTAGTGAAGAACATTGCTAATTATGTTTAAAATCAAATTTAAAACTGCAGAAAGAAATTACATTTGTAGAAGCAAGAAAAATAATATGCATTTATTATTCAGAAGATACAAACTGCTTTGATGTATGAAATACAGTATGCTAAATTGTGACCTGGTTGAACATTTGTTAAGGATAACTTAGTGTAAGCTTTTAAATGCATCACTGTGTTGCAGAAAACAATTACTTGTCATACTGCCTCGTCTGTCTATAGTTAAATGCTATCAATTTACCAGTTATTGGGTGCAACATTTGAAATCCAATGTATGTGCACAGTTTGTGTGCATATGTGATTCAAAATTGTTCAAGTTTGCTCATATGCCCAAGTGGTTCAATGTCGTCTTTGCACTTTGCTTTGTTGCACACTGTGGGCATTGCCAATCTTTTATGTTCATTTTGTTTTGTTTTCATTGCTTTGTTTAGATGAATCCATCAAAAAATGATTTCAAATTTGAAAGAGTAAGTAAACTTTTTTCTCCTTCTTTTCAGAGACCACCCAGCTCTCTGGGCTCTTTGTTGAGAAGCCCCCGGAAAAGGTGGTCATTGTCGCAGGTTAGAAACTCAAATGGATGGATGAACTGTCAAAACAGGAAACAGTAGAAATCCATAATGTGTAGCCTGGTCGAATCGTGTAATATATGTACATTGTTGTTTGCAAATTGCAGGAACGGATGCCACTTTCATAGCCAAGGTTGACTCGAGCAACCTGCCAAAAAAACCCACCATGAAATGGCTGAAGGGCAAGTGGTTGGACCTCGCCAGCAAGGCTGGGAAACATTTACAGTTCAAAGAAACTTATGACAAAAATACTAAGGTCTGTGTGTGTGATAGCGAGAGAGAGGCATTTTTCTAATCCACTTCTTTCAGAAATAACTACATGACTAAGAAGTAATATTAGAGTAACATTTTCTCCCCAAGATCTATACCTATGAAATGAAGATCAACAAAGTGGCCCGTGGAGATGCTGGGGCCTACAGGTGCGAGGTGACAACAAAAGAAAAGTGTGACAGCTCCACCTTTGAGGTCACTGTTGATGGTGAGTGATAACACACTTTGGCCCGCTGAGGCACACACAAACTCTATAAGTGCTGAGATTGGGATCTGATCCAGGCCTACTATGTGCTTGCTGCAAATTTGCTTGTTACAGTTGCACAGGAGGAGTCCCAGGATATCCTGTCTGCCTTTAAGAGAGCGTAAGTGAATGAGTTTCAGCCTATCTTAATAGTTTAGGTGCGTGTGTGCAACTACACGAGGGAAAAGGCATACGTGTATTTTTTCAGCACATGCTATATGTCGGTATATAAATTTTAATGCTGCCCGATTTTGGTTACACTTGTATAGTTTGTGTAATGTATGTCTGTTTCCATACACACAGAGATGCTGGAGCTGGAGATGACCAGGGGGAGCTGGATTTCAGCAGTCTGCTGAAAGCTGCTAAGTGAGAAGGAAACTGTTATTTGGTTTGCACAATCATCAAGCACAGAGTTTGATTGGTTCCTTTAAAGAAATCCTTTTGCTTCTCCTGTTTGTAAACATACCCCCTTTTTCCGTTACTGACAGGAAAAAGAAGCCTGAAAAAGTGGAACCAGATGTAGATGTGTGGGAATTGCTTAAGAATGCACATCCAAGCGAGTATGAGAAGATTGCCTTTAAGTATGGAATCACTGACCTAAGGGGCATGCTGAAACGTCTGAAGAAGATGAAGGTCCAGCCCAAGCAAAGCGAGGGTAAATTGGGTTATTTGAGGGATAAAGGGAAGGGATGAAGTAGAGGAGCATTTGAAGTATGAAGGAAATGAAGTGGGAGGTGAGATTTGATCTCAGAGGAGGTGGAAAGGGAAGAGAGGAACCGGCCATGAAACTGGGCCGAGAAACCAAAACAAGGAAGTTGTTTGTGAACTGGTGACTTGTTAATTCTTATTTTTTTCTTTTCTGTTGGCAACACCAGCTTTTCTGAAGAAGCTTGACGATTGCTACTCAGTGGAAAAGGGCAAGAGGATTGTCCTGAAATGTGAGGTGTTTGATCCAAATGCCCAAGTCAAATGGTTGAAGAATGGCCAGGAAATCAAGCCCTCAGCCAAGTACATACACACACTAATTATTGTTAGTTCTTATAGACCTTTTACTATTTTTTTTCACCATGATAAGCCTCATGCAAGATGTTTGCTTCATTAGTAGACATTTACCATATTAATCAGCAACCTTAGATAGACTTGATGAGCAGTGTTTTAAAAATATCAAGCTAAAATTATCTGTGCCTCAGAGTTATACTCTGCTCAGTGCTGGAAGCAACGTATCTTATTTTTAGGTGGTCATAAGAAGCCTCCCAGCGGGTTGGAGAAGTCACACTGCCAAAACATCTTATATCCCATGTAAACTAATGCAGATACACCCCTTGGGCAAAGACCTCTATTTCTAGATTTAAAGGTCTTATTGTGAAAACAAAATCTATGGTCTAGGTGAAAAGTGGAATCCATAGACTGGGTCAGCTAGACAACTCTAAAGTCTTTAAAAGCTATTGTCAAAATTAACTACAGGTAAACACTAAATTAAATGTAAAATGCTTTTAGATGAATGTATTATTTTGAAAAGCATGTGTAATAAATCTGTAGCTTGATAAACTTCAAGACTGTGCGATTTGACAATGAATCTCTCTGCCACTATTCAAGGTATATTATGGAAGCAAATGGGAATGTCAGAACACTTATCATCAACAAGACAACCCTGGCTGATGATGCTGCATATGAGTGTGTAGTAGGAGAGGAAAAGTGTTACACAGAGGTGTTTGTCAAAGGTGCACAATCTCCTTATTTTAATCAGTTAATCAGCAATGAAAACCAGAGATTATTGCAAAGAATGATGTTAACACTGAGTTTCTGCTGAATTCATGAATTTGAATGTCTGCCTCTTCTCTGTCCAGAGCCCCCAGTGACCATCACCAAGCTGATGGACGACTATCATGTGGTTGTCGGAGAGAGAGTGGAGTTTGAAATCGAGGTGTCAGAGGAGGGTGCCCACGTCATGTGGTCAGTAAATATTGCAGTATTTTGCAATATAAACTCAACCTAGCTTCACTCAGTTGTAGGACATGGCTTTAATCCCTGCCAAAATACTAGTGAACTACTTCCTGCTGTACAAACATTTCTTAGAAGAACCATAACTGATTTGTGCCTTTATGCTTTACATCACCGCACCAGAAAGACTTCTATTTTATTTAAAATTAAATCAAATTTAAATCTATTATCTCACAAAAGATCTGGACCACATTAAATAAAGCTCAGTTTCTTAGTGTCTTTGCCTTTGTTTGTACATATTAGAGTAGACATTAAAGAGACTTTAAATTTACATTAGACATAAGTATAATGTAACTATGTTGTTTAAATATTAAGCAGTAGCATATTTCAATGAGATATGGCCATTTCTTTTTTATTTCCAGGTACTTTGAGGATGAACAGCTTCAAAAAGATTCCTCAAAGTTTCGCTTCAAGAAGGATGGAAAGAAGCACACGCTCACCATTCTGGAAGCTTCTCTGGATGACATTGGAATGTACCATGCTTACACAAATGGGGGGCATACTAAAGGAGAGCTGGAGGTGGAAGGTACCACTGGAAAATATAATTCATTCAGTTTTTAATTTCCCTTTTTTTTTTAGTGAAAACTGATAGTAATGAATTTTATTTTAGATCAGTTTGTTAATGATAGCTTCCACACCTGTGAATAAACAGTATTTTATATAAATTTTCTATATTTATTCTGGGTTTTTATCATTTAAATGTGTGCTGTTCAGTGCCAAGGATGCATCTGAATTTAAGGGCTGGCCCAGGGACTTAACACCTCTCCATATACACAGACTAATAATAACAATAATAACTAATGGTAGTGAATGTCAGGATGTTACCATTCCTCTCCTTTCACATACTCTCTACTACCTGATCAATTCTCTTGTGGTTTCAATTGTTTTCTAAAGAAAAACAGCTGGAGGTGTTGCAGGACATTGCTGACCTGACAGTCAAGGCAACAGATCAGGCTGTGTTCAAGTGTGAGGTCTCTGATGAAAAGGTCACAGGAAAGTGGTACAAAGATGGAGTGGAAGTCTTGCCAAGTGAACGCATCAAAATCATTCATAAAGGAAGGTACAACGATGAGAATGAATTCATGCAGGCTATGGAAAAAAGTGGATTTGTGCACCACCCAATTTGGTGAGGAAGATGTCTTCCATCCATCATGCTCTTTTTTTTTTTTTTTATTCCAGGTTTCACCGTCTAATTATTGATGATGTGAAACCAGGGGATGCTGGAGACTACACATTTGTTCCTGATGGATACGCTCTGTCACTTGCAGCCAAACTCAACTTCTTGGGTAAGAAAGACAGAATGATTACAATGGTGCATTCGTGGGTGCATTGTTAATCATTAGCAGCTGGTACAGTATAACGCTGTCAACTGTTTTATTTTTTTCATACAGAGATTAAAATCGACTATGTGCCCAAACAAGGTAGGTGTCCTTAACTTACCTCAGTTCACAAATAATTCAACACGTTTTATACAGTAGTTCATAGAGAGCCCACTTCTGCATACTGTCTCTCTTTGCATGTTGTACATTAATCAGAACCTCCAAAGATCCACCTGGACACCACTGGAAGCATGGTCTCTCAAAACACTATCATTCTGGTGGCGGGCAACAAGCTCCGACTGGATGTGGAAATCACGGGAGAGCCAGCACCCACTGTCCTTTGGTCAAAAGGAGACATAGTAAGGATGTGACAGTATATTGCATGGTGCTTAAAAATAAACATGTTCATACATATCACAGCAATGACACATAAATTGTTTGGAGTGATTACATTATTGCTAGTGCACACAATGCACTAGCATTGTTTCTTTTTCCGAGTTCTGTACTTGCTGTCTTCTTCCTCTCTTTAATGTTCAGCAACATGTGCAGCTGAGATTTGATTCAACCAGTAGGAATTGTTGCGCCTTCAGGCACTTAGGGGTGCAGCAGTCCATGGAAAAAGAGATCCAAAGTTCCCCTCTGAAAACAGGATATGCCTGTGCTGTAGGACTGCTCCATGTTTCTTATTTTACTCCACTGTCACTCCTCTATTTTACTTTAACAGCTAAAGTCACCCTATGGTCAACCCAAGAGGCCCCTGAGTGACCCTTCTGGTTGACTCAAGTGTCTCTATAGCTGGTCCCAAAGCCTGTCTTCTTAAGTGCCACTCTTGAAAAATGAACCTTTACTCAGACCCATGTAATCATAACTCCAACTTTATATTACTCAGAAACCCATTAACTTAGGGCCATCCCAACCAAATGTGTGCATTGTTACAGTTTATATTACCACTACATGTACTTGTCTGTTAGCCAATCACTGCCACTGAAGGTCGTGTGAGAGTGGAGAACAGTAAAGACCTGAGCTCGTTCGTCATAGAGGGGGCAGAGAGGGAGGATGAGGCCCACTACACCATCCTTGTTACCAACCCTGCTGGAGAGGACAAGGCTGTGCTGTTTGTGAGGATTGTGGGTAAGTGAAGATTTTAAATTGAAATGACAGGTGCACTGCTAACTTTGTAGTGACTGATGTGCTGTGGTGTGGTGTACAGTTCTCAACTATTTAATCTTCTGTATTTTAAAGCTTCAGTGTATGTTAAAACTAGCTTTAATGTTATTTCAGATGTTCCTGATCCCCCTGAGCATGTGAAATGCACATCAGTGGGAGAGGACACCGCTACCATCATCTGGGAGCCTCCTAAATTTGATGGTGGTGCACTACTCAAAGGTAAATGATAAATTTCATCTCCACCCATTTTTAACTCGTCTCCAACCATTTAACTCTAGGCTAAAGAGCCTGGGGTGGGGGTGGGGGGGGTACATAGGAGAGGAAAAGGCCAAATACTATTCTGCCCATCTTTATGCTAACTGTGTTTTTACTCCATCAGGTTACCTCATGGAGAGGAAGAAGAAAGGTTCTACCAGATGGACAAAGCTCAACTTTGACGTATATGAATCAACTACGTATGAGGCTAAGAGGATGATTGAAGGTGTCCTGTATGAGATGAGGGTGTTTGCTGTCAACAGCATTGGCATGTCTCAGCCAAGTCTCACCTCCAAACCCTTCATGCCTATTGGTAGGTTTCACAG
>NW_018127956.1:461451-520895 GCF_001952655.1 Monopterus albus
CTTTCCCAGCTACACCCTTTGTGCATCACCCACCTTCAGCCAACCCAGTCAGTGATTCTCTTGAGTCTCTCTTTCTGTTAATTTTAGCCCCAACTAGTGAGCCAACACGTTTGACAGTCAGTGATGTGACAGACACCACATGCAGCCTTAAGTGGTTCGCCCCAGACAGGATCGGAGCCGGAGGCGTGGATGGCTACGTTATTGAATACTGCAAGGAAGGAGGTGATAAAACCATGCATTATGGTTATATTATTATCATTTGAACATTGATGGACAATTTAAAGACATTCTGCAATCAAATTATAATTCCACAGAGACAATAAGGGAATTAATGTCTAAAAATATGAGTATCATAATAAAAATTAACAGAGAATAAATAAATGAGCAAACTGATTTAAATCCCACTCTCTGTGATTTAATGTTTTTTTTATTTTAGATACTGAGTGGGTGGTGGCAAACCAGGATCTTTGTGAGAAGCAGTCATATGTGGTGCGTGGCCTCCCCGTGGGAGAGAAGATCAACTTCAGGGTGGTGGCAGTAAACATTGCGGGACGCAGCCCCCCTGCTACAATGTCACAGGCCGTCACCATCCGTGAGATCGTGGGTGAGTCACTCAGGTTTAGCTGTGAACAGACGTGAGTCAGAAAGTGTCTGTAAACATATTTATGGATGATTTGATCATGTTCATTTTTAGCATTTTGAGGTGACTTTTATAGAGCTTATTATGGTTTAAGTAAACAGATGCTTAACACTGTCATAGTGTAGCACCATGTATTTTAATCAGATGTCTTTTCCTGCTTTAGAACGTCCAAAGATCCGCCTCCCTCGTGAGCTGAGAACAAAGTACATCAGGAGAGTAGGAGAAAAGATCAATCTCACTATCCCCTTCCAGGTAAGAAACACACCTTAGCTAAGGTTTTGAATCTGTCAGGTCATTTACAAAAGAATGTACAGTTAGAGTGCCCCTTCCATGACCATCTTTACTTTAGTGAAAATGATAAAGCAGATCCTGGGATGTATTTTACAGTGATTTTGTTTCTATTTATGCTCCATAGACTTCAAACAACACTGAAAATTCTGAAAGCAAAACAGACACTTTGTAGAGGTCATAGCTTTCTACAAAAAACCTGAAGAAAATGTGTTTTATCCTGAATGTTTTGTCACATAGGGCAAGCCACGCCCCAACGTAACCTGGTACAAGGATGGTCAACCCATTGACCCCAAGACGGTCAATGTTCGTAACTCCAATGTAGACAGCATCCTCTTCATCCGCTCAGCTGAGAGAGAGCACACTGGAAAATATCAGCTTGTTCTACAGATTGAGAACATGGAGGACAAAGCCACCATCGATATCAGGGTTGTTGGTAAGGCTGACTTATTTCAGTTAGATTTTTTATTTACAAAGTTTTTCTTTGAAAGACAAATACACTTAGACAATGTAAAATTTGACACAGTGTCCAAACTGAAGTGTATTTATGTGTTATGACACTTATGTTAAATCCAAACAGAAAAGCCTGGGCCTCCTCTGAATGTGCGGGTGACAGACGTCTGGGGTTTCAATGCAGCGCTGGAGTGGAACGCTCCAAGGGACGATGGCAACTGTGAGATCATTGGATACACTATAGAGAAGGCTGACATGAAGACCAAGGTGAGGGAGACAAAGAAGGAGCAGTGATTCCAACCTTGATCACCGCTACAGTAACCAGCTACAATGTCCAGTTATGACAGTGGTTGCTGACACTCAGCTTATTCTACTATATGCTTGATTTGAGGCCACTTTAAAATTTTATTATAATATCACATTTTCCTCTTCCCAGGAATGGTTCAAAATTTATGAACATAACAGGCGGACAAACTGCACAGCTTCAGATCTGATCATGGGCAATGAATATATGTTCCGCGTCTACAGTGAAAACCTCTGCGGCCTTAGTGAGGAGCCGGGCAACAGCAAAAACAAAGCTGTCATTTCCAAGACAGGTGAGACAATGTGTGTATTTGTAGATATGTATGTGGGCTGAGTGTTTGTAGAGTAAACTGATGATATCAAGTAAAATGTGATGTGATTTACTGGGGTTGACCATGATTCCCTGCCCTGGCACCTTTCTCCATAGGCCTTCAGTACAAGCCACCCTCCTACAAAGAGCAAGACATGTGCTGTGTGCCCAAGTTTACTCAGCCCCTGGTTGATAGATCTGTAGTGGCCGGTTACAGCACTGCCATCAGTTGTGCTGTCAAAGGCTACCCCAAGGTAAATGGACATATTAAAATTGGGTAATCGCTTAGCAGCAGCATATCTAAGCAGGGGGCTTATGGGAGTTGTATTGCACCTGATTTTTTTATGACTGGACTCTTTTGCATCTTAGCCAAAAATTATCTGGATGAAGAACAAAACCATCATCGGTGACGATCCCAAGTACTTGATGCTGAACAACCAAGGAGTGCTGACCCTCAACATTCGTAAACCAAGCTCCTTTGACGGAGGCAAATACTCCTGCATGGCTGTCAATGAGCTGGGCAAGGACGAAGTGGAGTGCAAAGTGGACGTCCGAGGTAAGAACATGGGAGAGGAGGGAGGTGCAAGGACAGAAGGAAGATGAGAGGGAAGGAACGGAGGAGGACGTGGAGGTCTGAGTGCAAGATCAGTCTCGCTGGCTGTTGCTCAATACAGATGGTTTTTAGGAGGCTGGTCTTGTTTATGTGTGTACAGTGACTGATGTGCAACACCAATTAGTTTGAATGCCGATATGAACAAGAGCTACCTTGATCCATATCAAAACATATCACAGCACAATACATTTTATTACATTTGGGCTTTTCTTAAAAACAAAATCTAACTTTAATTCTTCATTTTGTCTTCCCACAGTTCCAACATTTGACCATGGGAAGTGAGAAAACAGCAATGAATGTGAAATAATGAACAGTGAATGTCAGTATGTTGAATACACACTGTCAATTGTGAACCCAATAAAATTTAGTGATGCCTGCTATAAATAAGTGTTTATTTTAAATACACTTAATTTCTCTGTTAAAATACTTTTCATTGCTATTCATTGACATGCTGTATAATCTTGTACAAACATAATCCACAGAAGAAGAAGTAAGAAACACACACCCAATCAGAATCTAAAATTTAGAGCTGTTCCCACAGCTGAGAAGCACCTTTCTGTGGAGGTCCTCTGCACTACACCTCCCTGGAGTAGTGTGCTCTCCTCCTGTGAACTGCCACTCCTATGCTGAACAACAGCGCCACTACCAGGAGGCCAATAGCCACTGCAAGAACCGTTATGACACCTGAGGGAGATGACAATCCTGTTTAGGTACATGTGAATATAAAACATTTGGATAATATTTTAAATCAGACAAAAATCCCCAGTGCAAAAAAAAACAATTGCAGTGAAGTGCCAAAATATCTGCTGGAATACAAGCAAATAAAAGTCAGTGCAAGCATGAGAAAAATAAATCTTCTTCACCTATGCTTGACCACCTTGCTCTAAACCCGCACTCAATCTCCCAGTCTTCTGCCACCACGTCCCGCACCAGCTCAGTGAACAATGACAAGGGGCAGGGGTTCAGTCCATTGCATCCTGGGACAGGGTTGGGGTAAGGCTCATGCAAGGAGTCGTTGCGGTAATACAACGCCAAAGAATAAGATCTAGGGAAATGTTTGGAGGAATACAAAGAGATGACACATAATTATGATAAGTGTTATGTAAATGGGCTTGTATTGTGCGTTAAGTTGACCACTGCTGCAGTCCTGGATTTGTCCCTGATTTGCATCAAGTAAAAAAAAAAAAGTACATGATTGCTCCTAAAGAGTGGCATGCAGCTATTCAAAATGTGGTGTGTTTTGGCCATCTGGCCTAGATAGTGTGCTTAAATATGCAAAAAGAAGAGTGTATGAAGTCATGTTGCAAGGAAGTCATTACCCATCAGACTCCTGGTAGAACTCAAAGAGTTGACAGGCAGCATAAGGGGGAAGAAGGCCGTTGAAGACATCCATAGCCGCCTGGAGGGTGATGAGTGTAGAGTCATGCTGGAATGACAAACAAACATCACAGAAATAAGGAGGTAAGGAGACACAGTATGTGAAACAGCAGCTGGTACAAATGAATGTGTGTGTTTATGTGCACAAATACTGAACTCACAGCTGAGTACATAATGAATTTGAGAGAGCTTTCTTGCTCTACAGCTCTGGAGAAATTCTTCAGGCTGGCATTCAGTAGGACTCCTGTTAAATTAACACAGTGTCAGCAGTGCAAAAAAAAAAAATCCCAGATACCAACACAATCCCTTTGCTCTTACTTAGCATCTTGTCTTAGTGCTATAATCATCATTGTCCCATTAGCTCCTAGGTGCTAATATGCTCCTGGGAAACATGATCCAGCACTTTACACTGTGTGACTGTGTGAGGAATAAACAACGCTTCAGACAGCAGTCACAATATTAGACACACAGAGATGTATATTTTTTTTACTCTAATAACATTTTTGTCACAAGAACGCTTTTAAATGAATTGGCTGTAATGTGAATTCCCACCTCCTGACAGTCTGGCCTTCTCTTTTCGCTTGTGACTGAGGATGCTGTACATGACCTCAAAGGATGCTATTCTCTTCAGGGTGTCCAGGACGTCTTGGGTGGCCCAGCGTGGCAGAGTCAAGTTATGGATCCTCTGCACAAGAAAATAACATTCCTTACTCTATATCACTCTAATAATCATGTTACACAACATATTAAGTGCAATAGTAAGGATTAAATGGTTGTATTTCCATTATTTCTATTATCCCCACTATTTTTAGAGCCAGTCTGAAGATAACAAATGCTCATTTTGCAAGTGTGAATGAACATATTCAACCTGTGCTAGAATCCACTCATCTCTTAAAGCTTTAATTATCATTTCAATATGTTGTTCTATTCATGTCTTACTGTGTGTCTACAGGTGTGTTGAAGAAAGCATCTCCCTTTATGTTCCCTTCTCTGTTTGACTGTGCTCTGCAGCTACTCTTTGTATCAGTAACTGAACCACCTGTAAACTGTGTTTATGTGGGGGGGGGGGGTTATGTGCTTGGTGAAAGTATACCTGACAAGTAAGAGTGTCATAGACCCTCCATATTTTTTTGCCGACCAGCTTGGACACAGAGTAGCCTGTATAGTTGCTGAGTTTCTCCACGAAGTACTATATGGCGAAGAAAAGAACAAAAATTTAGCTTTAGATGCTTCACTAAATGATAATGCAACACTTTAATTACTATTTTTATGAGTAATATTAAACTTTTTTGTGGTTGTTTTTGCAGATGCACAAAAAATCTCTTAATTGGTATTTAATTGTCAAAATTATACACATAAATGGATCAATACAGTTCACTGTTGCAGGCTACAGAGTATTCTAAATTCACCCTGTCTTCAGGAGACTGAAAAAAGGCACCATTTTAGTCCTTGCATGTAACTGCAGGTACCGTACCTCCAGCAGAGGGTGTTAAAATTCAATGCAGGAGGCCCTGTCCTGATCTCAAACGTCGCTTTAATAGGCAGCACATGGGAGTCAGTTTAATTAAACCTGTTTCATTGTAATTCTTAATCTAACTCAATCCAACCGTTAATTAGCTTCTCTGAGTATGTGAGAGAAATTACACTGTGCAGCTTTTTGTAGGCACTGGAGTCACCGTGCCTGAGAAAATCATTGAGAGGACATGGTGTCTACATCATAACTAACACGTCCACTGGAGGTGCTGATAACATTGGCACCGACAACTGTGAAGTATATATTTCACTGTTTTAGAGGAATGTGCATTTCGCAGTGTTGTTAATTTACAAATCCAGGCATGGAAAAGTAGAAAAGATGCAGCTGAGGTGAAAAAAGTATAATTTACATTAAGTTTTATTACATAATTTTGATGATAGAAAACACTTAGAAACAACTTTTCAGTGGGTAGCAGACACATGACTCATGGAAAAGTGATGTTTACAGTAACAAACTGTGCAGTGAGTAGAACATTTATGTCATTGAACAGATGCTGAGGATGAGTTACAGTAGAGGATGATCTGTTTTCTGTGGTTTGTCTTACCTGGTGAGCCCTGAGGAACCTCTGGTAGGGCTCACTCTCAAACGTCTCCTCCATCAACACTCTGAACCTTGGACAGTCTTTGCCTGGAGACTTCAACAACTTGAAAAATCAAGAACAACAGCACAGCATCAGTGGAAATAATATACATTTACATCAGGTACTACAAGTCTTCTGGGCACAATTATATGTTCATTTCACACTTGAAAACATTGGGGACTTTCAGCACACCAGGTTCACAGCTGAGGTGAAAAGACAGCAACATAAATCTACAGTGAGAGACTTAAATGAAGTTTCTATTCAGCTGTGTGAAAGGAAATATTTATGTGGCTCAGCAGCCCACCTTGTCCTGGGCCCTGGGGATGGTGTGCACTGGAATAGGCCGCCACAGTAACTGGGGCATGATGGGAGGCGGGCGTCTGGTTGGGGGGAACATCCCAGCAAGGCAGGCCTGGGCGCTCATCAGTGTGCGGTCGTAGTCCGTGCTCCGCACATACAACTATTAAGGGCGTGGAGGGAAAAATGACATTAAAATGCATCCATATGGGCGAGGCTTGATGCTAATACTGTGGAACACTCAGACTTAGTTTGCTTTTTATAGGAAAAAGGAAATGTACTTGGTAACTTAAATGGATTGCATTTACATTTGCAAAGAGGAAATGCACCCAATTCAGTTTCTATTTTTCTTTAATAAAGAATGCCAAAGAAGTGCACACAAGAAAGCAGTAGTGTATCAACAGTTTAAGTTAACTGAGGTATTCCCCTCGGCAGCGAGAGGAGTCAGATGAGATCTAAATGGATGAGAAAGGGAGGGGGGAAAGATCTGTCTTGCTGTGATTTCTTCTGACATCAGCCTTTGCTTGTCTATATCCCTCTGTCACCCTGTGTCAGGTTTTCACACACACTAAATCAGGCTGATAAGGCTGAATGTTCCTGTGATGCATGGAAAGCATACAGTATTTCCCCCCTCCTTCTGTCAAATTAAAATAGACATGACAGTGCAGGGAAAGGTACGGCGCAAGTTGAGTGAGACTTGGGTCGACAAGTCGCCGTGATGATTACTGACAAGAGTTGTTATTTTTGTGGTAATTATGAGTTATTTTAGAGGGGGAGAAAAGGACTAAACACAAGGGAGAGAATGCAAGAGAAAAAAGGAAGACAGTGAGAGGCAGGGAGAGAAAGCAGACATCATATCTTCATAATGACAGTATGCTGAGCATGCAGCCCAGGGGCACACTGAACCAACATGCATGCTGCCAACTGTACTGTACATGGAGCCCAGAGGCAAGATTACCCCACATGTTGCAGCATAAAACAAGGCCATAGCAGCGATATCACCAGCATGAGTCGTGCTAATTAACTTAGTATATGGATATAGCCATTACAAATGTTTGCTGGCCACACGCAAACTTGATTTCACATGTTGGAGCGAGGGCATGACAATCGGATCAGTTGGCACTGAAGCACAACGGTGTACAGGGGACTTCAGTTAGTGACATACATATATGGTATACACCTACCTCCTTGTTGTCGTAGTCCTCACTGAGAAAGTTTCCATAGCGCCTCCTTAAAAACCTGCCTAGCTCAAACTGTTGTTTCATGCCCAGCTGGAAAGAAAATTGCCAGCGCTGTTAATTTCTGTAGAATCTGACCTTTCGCTGATGATTTGACAGATTTAAGGTCAGATTCAACTGATTTACATAGTGTAATAAATTTCACCCCTTCTACAGGCCTCCAAGAACTAGAAATAATATGTTTATTCACTGTAAAATGGCTAATTGTCTGAGAGCAGAACAATGTCACAGCAGGAAGGAAGTTAATTAAAACTCCATATAAGCTTTTCTTCCATCTCAAGACTGATTAGAAACTGAATTTATAATGAAACACAGTAAATGAAATGTACAGCCATTTATATAGTGTTATTTTGTTTGCCACACACAGAGTAGCACCCAGTACCTCAGTCAGCTGTCCAAAGCCCTGAGCCCACACTTCCTCCCCATGAGGATCCCTGGGATATGACTCAATAGGCGATCGATCACCGTGTCGGAGCACCTCAAAAACAATAACAGATGATGTCACATGGATTTAGATGCCATGCTGCTGTGCCAGCCGTTACGCTGTGTACTTAAGGGGAAATTTCACCCTGAGCCAGGCGTCGGAAACAGTCACCTGTGATGTTGTACAGTTCAGTCTGGATGTGAGACATAGAGGAATCATTTTGATGATGTCATAAAGACACAAATGCTGGAGCTGCTCTGCGTGTACTATTAACCTGAGGACTCCCCTTCTGAGCGGTTAAATGACACATGGGTTGCTTAAACTGAATTATGTGACTCACACTTGTTAGCGCCACAGTGATTTAAACTCACTTATGTGTAAAACAGATCATGCAAGTGAACAAAGTCATGGTTTGCTCATTTTGATGCCAAACACCTTTCTGAGTTTTGCTCAGAGGTAACCGTCATTTTGATGCCAAACACCTTTCTGAGACTAGAATTAAGATTTGACATTGAACTGAGCTGAACTTGCCTCAACTATTATAAAATTGAGTAGTTGAATTAATATTCTAGTTAAGTGTTAAATTCTTAAATTAAATGAACAAAGCAACTATTTTGAGTCAGTCACACATACTGTATACCATCCTGGTACTATGCTGGACCTATCAGTGCCACAAATCTGGTGGAAATAGTCCCCAGTGACACTAGTTACACTGTTTGAGCAATGTTCCAGTGAAAAACTACAGTTCCCTTAGTGTTTTAGGATATTAAAAAAAAAAAACATTTAGTTTTAAGGATATATATTAATAATCACTTGTGCATGGATGTGCTCACTTGAAGAAACAATTAATTGAGACCAACTCCACTACTACACATCAAGTAACAGATGTAATCCTGACTAGAGAGAGATTATAGTTGAAGTTGTGAACTTCCATTGTAACATTCACAACTGACATTTTAGGCAGTAATAAAACATAAACACTAGTTTAATATGTTAGGTGCTGACAAAGGATTTAAAAAACTGTCACATTACATGAAAAATGTTTGTGATCTTCACTTAAATCCTTCAGTCGTCTTTTTCATTCTTTCATTGAAAGGCAAAAAACCGATATGGCAAGAGGTTTATGAACAAAGCTGTAATGGGTGAGATATGCTTCACGCTGTTGGAGATTAGGCTCAAAGTAATCCTTTGTGATATTAATGTGTAAATATAATAATGCTCACTGAGCAGAAAAATGTAGCCTAATTATGAACCATTTACAGTAGCATCATGCTCGTGTGATTGAAAGTATCTTACAGATTATGTTAATATTCCTCCTTTCAACAAATAAATCTTGGTAACTTTATGGATGTGATTTTTCTGTGTGACTGTCTTAATACAGCTGAATATGAAACTGTAATACGCTATTAAAATGGCATCATTATTATTTATGTACACAGAAAGAAAAAGAATACTAGGTAGACTTACAGCTATGACAAACTTTAGCACCCGACACTCGGTCAAGCAAATGCAACAGAAAAGTAATAAACAGCCCAAACTTCTCTGTAACTTCCACATCTTCTTGATTTGTCAGTCTTTACCGCCTTGACAGAGTTCCCCTGCTGATATAGGGTAAAACACGTAGTGAAATTTGAGCTCTGAATGGGCCATTACAAACAGAATATGATGAATACATTTACTCGTTTTCACTCAAGATTGTGCAAAATGTGTCTTTCTGGTTAGTTACAGTATATGATGTTTATGTTAGGACATCACTTTAAAAATACTGTCCAAAATGTGTCATCTTGATATATGAAAGTGTCATACGTAGCAGTGTAGATGCACAACAAAGACTCTGTAAGTGAACATGTGCACTTACCTCAGTAAACTTGTTGACACATTTTGCTGTTTCAGACGATTCACAGACAGGAGAGGATCACTGTGCATCCCAAATCTTCAGTCATATCCAGACTGACATTAAGTGCATGTTCCAGTAAAGTGCTTTTATAGCCCTCCTACCTGATGCTGTCTATCTTTCTCTCTCTCTCTCTCTCCTTCAGGGATTTCTGGTCCCAGTCTACTTCATTGTCGAGTCCTGCGGCTCTCCGGCTGTACAGGAACATGACAGCCTACCCTGAGATATATGTGGGTCAGTGTTTGATACATGTTTGACCCCCTTAAATGTGGATAACCCCACTTTAAAACCAAAGACATTTATTCTTAAGGACCCTCTGGCTTTAGAGCAACAAAATGACAAAGAAGCAGGTTATGTGTAGACACACCCACCTGGCTTCTCAAATACACATGCATGCTTACACACTGGCCAAAGTTCACAAACACTCATTATGACCTGCTATGTCATCAGCTGTGGGTTTGGCCCCAAAATTACAGGGCCTGGAGTGTTTTCGCTGACTTGGCACATATGTAAGAATCTGGTAGTTTCAAAGCAGCTTTATGAGATTATAGTGGGATTAGTGACTGTGAAGGTTTAAATCTATACACAACTGACATCATATAGGCAGGTGGTTCGTCACTGTAATATGTACAGCACATTATAAACACTGTAGTCATCATCCAAATACTCACTCGTTATTTTTAGGAAATTATTTTTGCCCTGTTTTTAAAATTAAACTACTGTATAAGCTTGTATTTGTTGTGGGCTTGAGAGCCACAGACAGGCAGGGAAAGTTGGAAAGTATCAGGAGACAGACATTAACTATAGGAAATTGTACTGAAGTGTCACAAGTACTAGAAGACCGTCTGCATTTGTAACATTGTAATATACATTTATTTATTGATTGTTAGTTACGTGCAACATTTTAATGTGAAGTAATAGCTGTATACAGTGTTCAGTATAATACTGAAAAACAGAACTGGTTGTCAGTACCTGTATTCAATTATTTTCCAGCACTGTGTAGATTTCTCTCTAGCTGTCAGCTTCTCTCTCTGTCTCACAGCAGTGTACAGTAATCCTCTCACAGTCTAAAACACACATACTGTGTACATGCGTGGCACAGTAGCTGGTACCGTACAGGTTGGCTTACCTGTGAGAATGGGTCAGTGAATCCACCTGTGCTGATCTACAGAACAGAAGAGAACAGAACGACTGGGGGATATTCACTATATGGGGCTCAAGGACAAGCACGCACACACACACACACAAACCAACATATGCACATTTGTTGTGGAAAATTCTACACTTGATACACATCAGTTCACTGAAGGGTCAAAAAATGCACGCACAGTTTCACAACTCCACATCTCTCTCTGTCACTTATGCAATTAAAAAAAAAATAAAAAACACAAACACACACACAACAAATATGCACTCCATCCTTTTTTTCCTCCCTCTCTCCCAAGTGGCTATAGTGTTTCTGTCTTTGTTGAAATAATTGCAGTGATTTTCAAGACCGCTGTCATGGCAACGTAGAGGTTGATGCATGTTGACAGAATCTGTTGCAGAGCGACCGAGAGACTGAAAATGGGAGATAAGCGGTGGGAGGAGAAATGATGCATGTGAACGTGTATGCATGTGTGCGTGAAGGTGATGATGGCAGTGGTAGTGGTGGCGGTGGGTGCTCACATGTGCTCCACTCAATATGATGAATGGAGATGAGCAGTATGGGACAGCTCAATCTGATAGAACGAGGCCCAAGATCAGGAATGAACGGTTATGAGTGTATTGTGAGTGGAGGAAAGAGAGAGAGGGGGGAAAGCGGCGTGCTATTTTAGTCCAGTCGTTGTCATAGAAACTGCAGCCTCACTACAAATGGAGACATCCAGAACACATGGATTGTCAAACAAATGCCGTGCATAGGGCCCAGTGTGAAGCTACGCCACGGCTGTGTGACAACATGCCATCTCAGTGGAACCCACCCCCACCCATACTGGCACCCATTCCTCTAGCCAGACAACAGTGGGGTCTTCTTCATCAGAGAGATGGAATGTCAGGAGGGTACCTTATTGGGAGTGAATTAGGGGGTTGAGGAGGGGAACAGATGCTTGGAGTCTGGGGCTAATTGACAGGCAACAGTGTCCATTCAGGCAGTGAGTTGCAGTCGCTCATCCTCTGTTTTTTATTTAACAGTTTTCCACACTTCCCTCCCTTCCCTCCTTTCCTCTCCTCTTGTCTCATCTTCTGTCTACCCTTTCACTCTCTGTCTATCTCCCATCCTCTCCCTCTTCTTCCCTGCCTTTATCTCTCTCTCTCTCCTGCACTCTGAAGGACGGAGGTATTCCCACATTTCTCCGTTGCTATAGCAACACTGCAGCAAGAACAGGAAAGAGAGGGTGCAGGCAGGGAGGAGGAGGATGAGGAGGACAAGGGGAGGATGGAGACATGGTGGGGAGAAGGGGATAGAGAGTTGGGGGTAGGGGGGGTAAATGGCCTAAGATGAGGGGATGTGTGAACAGTGCTAATGCTAATGGTAACAACAGCAGCAGAGCATCCATGTGTTGGTGAACTCCCATGCTGGGAGCAGGCTCACATGTAACATCCATTTTTGCATAATTGCCAGTGGGAATCTTTTTGTGTATGTGTATGGTGCTATGGTCATTGATATCCTTCACACAATGATACATCAGAACTGTGTCGTGTATTGAATTAATTCACAGGGAGAATCACTGCAGTGCCAATCATCATTTATTGAACAATATATTGTAATGTGAATTCAGAGGGAGAGACACAGAATCACCTGGACTTGGGTTCTCTGCAGAGTTTGGGGTCTTTGTCTGTCTTCTGAAGTCCCCCCAAATGCACCCACATGCTCACCAAGTCTGAGTCTGTCTTACCAGCCTTGCAGCTGATTATATAGCTCTTTTATTTCTTGAACCTCCTGCATCATGTCAATCTTGACATCTAGCGGGCCCCCTCCCTTCTCACTCCACGGTTCTGGGAAGCCCCTAGAATTACTAGGAAACAGGACGCTGGACCCCATGTTTATGCAGAGGAAGATCCTCTCAAAAGTTTATCTGTGACCATACTTAGCCCTGTAGTGGTTAGCAATAAATCAGACTCCAGAAGAAATATGTAATCAAACAGCATGTAGCTCATTTTTGGTATCGGCTTGTGTGAGGGAGAAAGTTCATGTGAGTTGAGTTTATGTAAGTGATCAGAATATTCCCTGTTTACTTAGGATGTAACTAACACTGGCCTAATAAGTATAAACTATATTAAGTTTGCTTTTACTACTACACTGACCAGCTCTGCAAAACCTCCAGTCATTTCTTAAACATCATTTCAGTATTAACATATAGTCCAGACTCCTACATGGTATATTTATATATAGAAACAGGTTGAAACTTAACTGTTTTTTTTAATGATTAAATTTGTACAAACCAGTACAGGACCAGACAAGAAGATGTATCTATGTGGAGTAAACACACAAAAGACCTGGGACAGCCAGATAAATTTTGTATTGATAAAACTGCCCCATTCAATCAGTGCAGAACACAAGCTCATTATCTGTTCACATATATTGTAAGACATTAAAACAAAGCAGTGTTGCAACAATTTGCCAAGACCTAAAAATGCCACAGATATGTTTGAATACCTGTGCTGTTTGGTGCCTAGTCTGCTGCACGTCAGCTTTTCCTCACCATCCTCTCAATCAATAACTCATCTCTTGATGTGAATATTGTTATTCCCCATGGGACAAAAATGTCCTTCTTTAGGACAAACAGATAACAAGTGAGATGGGACGAAGGAGATGTGAGGTATGAGTTTGTTATTAGTGTGTATGTCATTATAGAATCTATGCAAGGAAATTCCATGCCTCTTTTTTTCTTAGTCAGTGTCCATAAAATCCAGATGTGCTGATTTGTCTCTGCACTGAGCAAAGCCAAAACAGGTTGACCAAGAGACATTTTGTCACACACAATAAATGCATTATGAAACCACAAAGGTGACATAAGAAAAAACTCCACCTTTTTGCTTTTTGTTATTGGCAAAGATTTTCCTGAGCCATCAACTTAAAATTAAACCCTCAGTGTATCAGTATAACATCAGTTGTTATTTTATGCCACAAGACCTCTAAAATGGAAAATTAAACCATTTATTAAATTATTTATTATCCAGAGTGACTAGATGTGAATATCAATACCACTATAACATCTGCATGATATTTATGAAATTACAGCCAGCAGCTGGTTACTGTCATGTGGTATTGGTAAATGGTCTTACACTTGTATAGCGCTTCTCTGTGCATTCCATCACACTCAAAGTGCTTTCACACTATTTGGCCATTCACCCATTTGCACTCCCAAGCACACACCAGTGAAATCACCAGGAGCAACTTGGAGTTCAGCGTCTTGCTTGAGGACACTTTGACATGTAGCTAGGAATCAAACGACCAGCTCTCTGGTTGGGAAACAACATGTCTTACCTTCTGAGCCACAGCTGCCCCAGCATAAAGTATATATACTGCAAACAGGGAGAAACAGTTAGTAGCACCTTTAAAGTTCACTAATTAAAATGCTACAGTATATCTTTCTTGTTTATTTATTCTCTATAGAAAGTTACATGTACAAATGGTGGTTGTACCTTAGTTGTGCACTGGGCTATTTCTTGATTGGGTGCACTAAATCACTGGTGTCTTGTCACCGTTTACCCATAATGTGTCCTTTTTATAGATTTACAGAGATTAAACAAAGGAGACAAACATGTTAGAGATAGTGGTGGGCAGATTTTGTTGCCTTACCTAATGGGCTTTTTCCCCCTGTCAGTCTTTTCATCTAGCTGTCTGGGGGGGGGGCAAACGCTGTATTTCCAAAAATGACCTAGCTGAAGTATTAGCTGGGTAAATATAGGCTGCTGCATAAGTTAGAGTGCCATTAAAATCCCACAGTGGCACAATATTAACCAAGCAAAGTAAAAGCTTCGCCACTCTCTGCAGTTATAGTAAATCAATACTCAAGTAAGTGTAATAATCTAATAATAACATCAGCACAGTGTCTGCAAAGTGTGTTTGTGTGTGGGAGTGCATGCACTGGGGAACACTTTGCTATATACCTTCTTCCAATACAGTAATTATACATAAAGTGTATGTTTATAATGGATGGCAGACGCAAACTGTTCATTGGAAAGTAATTACATGAAATATTCTCTTCCACTGCTGGCCCATGGTGTAACAAGCATTATGGATGGAATATTTAAAGACAAATGTTTCTGTTATTTCAGGTACAGTAACAACTATAATGTTTAGAAAGCATTGCAAAGTAGCCCTTTGCAGTATGTATGTGTGAGTCTTAGCAGTATTTCAGGTTTCATTTGGATATTTTTGTCTCAGACCCATTACAGTGAATTGTACAGTGACGCTAACTCATTTCATTAAAATGTGAAGTGCACATTTAGAATTAACATGTGGGGAGTGAAGTGTAACCCTTTGTGCCATATAAACATATTCTACGTGAACACATGAGGTGAATGTATGCTGTAAGTTAAAAATTAAGCCCTCTTAGAGCAGCAGGAGTAAGCTTATAATTCATCAGTGTACTGTAGTGGCGTGTAATAACAGTCAAGAATTGAACCTCTTAAGCAAAGAGCAGACTTTACATCACAAGGGCTCTGGTTTCCTGTTATCCATCTTACACAAATCAAGTCCAACTGGGTCACCCTCACCTCATACTTCCCATGATGCTTTGGATCCTCAGTCCAAGCAAAGTCTGCTAATGGTTCTGTGCAGTACATTTTCATATAACGTGCCTAAATAGGCCACAGGAGCTATGCTTAAATTTTATTGCAATGACTGTGGCTCACACAGCTATACACTACTCTATACACAATACTCTGGTGTTAAACACTTTTTCTACAGCCTTAAAAGTGCAAAGAAATAAAAGGCTTTCACATTTTCATGGCTCGTCGATCAGTGGAGATGCAGCCCACAGACTCTGACACCTCTGTTTCTCAGTGGAGTTTATGTTGTGTCAGGTTCCCCACAGACTCTGCAGTCTGTCTGTGGGCCAGGGGGAGCTGGGGGAATCCCTGGAGGAATACACAGCTGGGATGTTATTGAAATTGAAGGAAATAGATAGCATAGGGAAAAGGAGAGGATAGTGCAGGCACCTTGAAGTTGTAGAAAGTAACTGCAGCACAGCCTTACAAGGGGAAACGTTGATGTACCGTGCAGGGACAAGTTTACATTTTCCAAACAGCAGGATTTTCTTTTTTCTTTTTTATATAATACATAGTTTAGAATTACAAGTGGGAATGAATGTTGATATATGTACCTCCTGTGGATTATAGGTTCATCTTGCTGCAATGACTGAGATTCTTTTTTATACCCCACCTTTTCTAATTAAAACTGACCCTATACTCCATCACATTATATTTATAACAACATCACAGAATGTGCTGATTGTTTTTCAGCATTTCTTTTTCATCTTTGCTGCATATTCATGTATTATTTACCGCTGCATACACACTCTGCTCAGTTTCACATATCCACTCTTCACTTCATATCAACATTACCCTTTTAAAAATGCAAGAACAGGACAAAAGGACAAATGCAAGTCTTTTCTAGGCAGTTCGTCGTTCATATATGTTGGCTCACTATTAACACAAGCTGAAAAACAGTAATACGACAGAAACTCAGATATTAATACCTTGTTGAAATTTTGACACCCAAAGGGGTAACTGAATATTTGATTTGTGAGCAGAGCCTTTAATATTATGTCCAGGAAGTCTCACAAGGACGGAGGTCTCTAGAGACAAGACTACAAAGCTAAGTACAATTACATTTAAGAAAATTATTTTACATCCTGCCACCTAAGGCAATTCAAATAGTACTTCCCTGCTGTAAGGCTGAAAGAGTTTATCTAAGCATAGTATTCAGATTCACTGTTAGGTTTCATGGCTCATGCATTTGTTATTACATGAATCCTTTAAGGTCTTTGTTTCATAATGTGGCTTGGATTTGTACCGTGCACTGGACATCTGTGATAGTAACACAACTTTACTTCATCTTGCAGTTCAAAATAAGTTTAAAAATATCAAGTCTGGAGCATGCAGATAAACTGAAGAACAAAATATAACCCAGTAAAGCAAAGAAATCACGCTCAACTTTGTCAACACTTTCAAGGTGACGTATAGACGAAGCCCTGGCATCCTGCACATTCTTATCAAGCAGGAAAATGAATTAGTTCACTTCATCTGGAGAGATCAGCAGCACAATCCAAACCTCGCCTTGCCTGGAAAGTCTCGAACTATTCACTAAAAGGAGCAGATTTCTTTGTTTGTTTTCTTTTTCTTTGGCACAACATAAACTAATAAATAAAAATGGCATCACAGGTTAGTGTACAGTTATGATGTAACATGACAGACCAGGTGATTTATTAAAGTGACTGCCATGCAGTAGTGATCACAGGATGTAATAGTGTTGTTAGATTACAATGAGCGTCCTGCTACATTTTTAGCCGTTGACTAAAAAGTTAGGATTTAATAATAATAGATTGGTAAGATTTGTATTTTTCCTGGAAAATAAGCCCACCTTTAGAATTGTAGTACACTTATGGAAGTCTGTGTTGTTCTGCAATAAAGTCAGTTAATCATTTTTCATAATTATAAATATATACAGTCTAAAAAAGTTGTTTGAGAATTGTTTTATTATTTGACTGTTTGTTAGCCTTTTTTTGTTTAATTCTTCTATAGCTCTATTTGTTGTAATGTCATAGTGTTTGCATGTACCTTTATATGACAAGCTACCACCTAATACAGTATAATTGTACAGAGTACAAGGGGCCATTGTGTTCAACCATTACCTTATTCTGAAAGCCTGTTCCCTGTTTCCTAAATAAAGGGTGAAAAGAAAAGGGATGAAAAGAAGTAACAAAATACATTATAAACACAATTATTGCGCAGACTTTTTTTCAATTTGTTTTATAAAATTTCACGCAATAACTTATTTGAAACATCATCATGTTGAACTTGTTAACTCATTTCTCATTTAATTTGTTGTGGTGCTCTGGAGGATGTAATCACAACAAAGAATGAAAGTGGCAGATGTTTCTAATACCAGAATAACTCCGTACAGTGGGTGGACAACTGAAGTTACAGAAGTAGCAAACAGTGAAATAATATACCTCTCAGTCATTATATGACAGTCATTGAAGTGCAAGTACAGCGCATGTTGATTTTGCTATAACTTAAGAAAAAACTCTGCTGTCACTGTGTACCTGCATGAATGTGTCGAAAAGAAATGACATTTAATGACAATACAGAAAGACCCAAAGTGATAACATTACATACCAAGAGACAACCAACAAATGGAAAATAATAGAGAAAAAAATTCACCTTTTTTGTATTAAAGAAATCTAAATTTTTCTAGAGTTAACACTGTTTTCTTTTGTTTTAAAAAGCTTTTGAAACAGACCCAGGTTTTTTAAGATTGTTCTATCAAACAGAGCAGCTTACCTTCAAAGGACCAAAGGTCAGTCCACTTTCTGGTCTTGCAATTTGGTGTCTCAGATACGATAATCCATTTCAATAAGGAGTTTTGCTTGCGACAAACCAAGAAATCTCATCAGGGCTGAAGCATCCATAAGCAGCGCATGGTGCAGAGGGTACACATATGCCAGCACTCTGTTTGTAGCCAAACTGCATCAAAACACCATCATCATATACTGGGAGTTACAGTCACAGATATTCAGATTCCAGTCTCAAGCTTGTGATCTTCATTAAAAGGGTCACATGTCTGCTAACACCACTTGAATGAGCCTCCTTTTCAATAGCATCAAGTATATATACAATGCCAGCCACTATACTAAGATGCAACAAAGCCCTTCTGCATTTCTTCCAAATGTTAATAACAATGATGATAACTGTGTGTGGTTCATGTTACAGCTGTTCGGAGGTATGAAAGGAACATTTCTGCGCTGATTGGGAGAGGCACCATCATGGTAAAACACTGCTACAAAAGTCATGTGAAGATTGATGCCATGGTTAAGATGCAGAAAACCTACCCCCACACACAGCACACAAGGAGGTATCTAGTATGCTCTTTGAAATCAGATGACAGAGCCACCAAACGTAGCACATCAAGGGAGCAGCCATATGTTGTGTCTTTAGCCTTCATTTAAATTCTATTTGTGTCTCTGTGGGGCTTCAGCTGAACCCTGCCCACTAAATATATCAACTGGGTTGCAACACATTTACTAATGAATAAGATTTATGAACCAAAACACTAATACCAAGCTGAGAAAATACATGTGTGAAATTTAGATCAGTCTGTTTACATGTGGCACTGTGGGTATAAAAAGACATTTTAAAAGATGTCTGATGTTTTATGGGATAAATGTGATATGTATTGATGTAGAAGATGTTCCTTTCATTGATTAACCTCTGTGACAGCACAGTCTGGGTTTTTTTTCTGATATACAATAATCTCTGATATTATCATCATCATTATGACTATTCCTCAATGTTCTTTTTCTTCCAATAAGCGTAGGCTCATTGCTGATAAGAAAAACCATCATTGGGCATAAAACACCTCCTATATATGTTGTATATATACGCAGGTCTGAGGGAGAAGTGCAAAAAAAAGACAAAGAAAAAGCCAGCAAAATCACATATTAGCTGCATTACAGTTGAAAACCTTGTTGATAATACTATCTCAGGTACATTAAAATGGATTAACTGGTCATATGTCCAATTCGTGCTCAATTGCAACAAACATTTTAGGTCCCCTCTTGATAAATAGTGTATAGTATGTTATCCAAAGCAGGTGATATATTCAGTATTTCAATTCCTTAACCATCTCTTCACTTCAGAACTAGCATTAAAGATCATCATGGGACAAGAACTGGGGACTAATTTCAGACAAAGCACCTTCATTTAGAATAAGACCGTCTAGTTGTGTTAAAAGCACTCATTTTGTAAAACCTAAAGAACATCTACAGTGACTAAATGCCTGCCTGAACATCGAGCAGATGGCACCCATCATTACCAGAATGACTAATGACTTAACCACAAACCATACATTTAGTCCAGGTTTAGCACAGAGGCCTGCGTAACGTCTCGCTCTTTTACTTATGTGGTTGCCATATTGACCTGCCACAGCCCAATATATGATTGATTTATTTCACACGTAATGATACATGGCTAGACAACTGTACACATTATATCAAACTAACAAAAATAAAGAAATACATAGTTGAAACGCAAGAAGCGTAAATGGCATTTAACATATGAAAGTTACACTGTAAAAATGTGGATCTTACAATTGTCATACAACCAGACATTATTATTATTAATATACTGTACATTTCCATTCATTCCAGTCATCCAAAGATGGATGTTTAATCCCTTCATGAAAGCTCCCGCAGAGTGATGTCTCATCCTTATCACAGCATTTTATGGCACGATTATGGTAACCATGAGCAAGGTCATATCAAATTCCTGCCTAAAGCATATATCTGGCTACTGATCTGATTCAAGTAACACAATGTCAACACTTTATTTTACCCATACAGGTTTTTGCGTTGGATTTGCTTTCTGTGTTTGTGGAACATATTGTAGTTTTACCATTAGTCGATGCTGGCGTTTACGTATCAGAATTGTCGATTCAAATACCAAGTAGCTGGCTTTTACAAAATACATAATACACTCTGAGAACACAAAACTTTGTAATGATTATTACTGAAGCAACAGACAAAACTTTGTCAAACAGAGATCTGCATTTACTGTTCTACAACCTAAATGGATTTTATGTCACAAAGCCAATTCAAAGATTCACAATGAGTGTTGCAATTGAGCCCTTTGTTTCTGAGAAGTCGCCAAACTTAAAACATGTATCATAACCAACCTCCACTATTGCCACTCCTGATTATTCACAAAGAAACAAACTATACCAGCTTATACATCCACCCCAAATAGCTCTGCATTGGAGTCTGCAATGATACATATTTAAATGAAAATATATTTATATAATTTGTGGATTTTTCACAGTAGTTTGTACTGTACTGTACCTTTTTGTCCATCTATTTATGCCTACATAATTTTCACCATGAGGGAGTCTATTGAGTCACTTGAGAGAGAGTGTGGCTTCTGTTTAGTGTGAAAGAAAAATGTCTCTTGGATTTTGTTCTGCAATATCTCAGATCTTCAGTCTGGCAAGTGCTGTGCATGTCTTTCATCTCTGCTGGCCAACAACAATTTGAGGACTGGTTACTCTGAAAGGCTAGTTTTTCCCTATGAGAACACAGCTTGTAGAAACTGCAAAAAACATTTGCTTTGGCACAGATTTACATTGTAGCAATGTCCATTCCTTGATCTCCATGGCCATGATCATTACTACAAGCACAAGTGGCCCATTGTGGTAATCCTTGGCTCAGTACACTGTCACGGATAAGTCTGTGTGTTTGAGTGTTGCCCTGTCAATCCGTCCTCTCTTCTGGTGTAATGTCAATGCACTCTAGTGTCTAATCATTCTGTGCATAAACCCAAAATCAATCTCCTCTCTGTCTCCAACTCTTGGTCACTCTCTCTCTATATGCTCGCTTTTGTCTTTAGATCTGAGTCTCTTGGACGTTTTCCTTTGAGCTTCCCTTGAAAAGAAGAGGCTCCATTTGGGGATTCTGGTTTTGGCCCATGAAACCCTTGATTGATCCATGTAAGCCCATAGTAGGCATGGGGAGAGACATCGGCAGTGGTGGGGCCATAGAATTGGGGTTGGTGTTGGTACCATTGCCTGATGAGGTGAGCAAATTAGATGAAGAGATTGGGACTGAGGTACATGAGATGGGGATATCCTGGCCTTGCTGGTTCTTGCTACTGAGGATCCCTCCTTGTCCCATCCCATCGTTGCCAGTACTAAGACCCATCACATTGTTGTTGAAATGATGTGTCTTGTAGTAATGGTTGAGAGTATCAGTACGGCCAATGTTGGGAAGGTTGACGATTTCAGGATGATGTATCCTTAGGGTTCCTTCTCCACCTGTGCCAGAATTCATTGTTGAACCACCTGAGATGCCACTTCCAGGCCCTGCTCCAATTTCATCTTCTACATTGACAATTTCAATGGCTCTGGCTGGGCCGTGATGCTTGTGTAGCTGGTGCTGCTTCCGGAGTTTGTAGAAGACCACCAACATTACAGCTGCCATAAAAGTAATGGCCACGAAGCAACCAATGATGATCTTAGTTGTCTTCATTACATCATCCAGGCCTGGAATGTTAGTTACATCCATTATGGAAACAGTCACTGCATTTTCAGTAGCTCTGTTGGCTCGTGGGGACAGGGAAGAAAGAGAAGAGAGAGAAGGAGATATAGTGATGCCAGGTTGGCCCTCTAACACCCCTCTTTGGACAGTAGGATTAGAAAAATCTATGAAGGTCTCGTTAATATACTGTCTTGCTGAGTTCTTATCATCTCCTATACTGCCTTTATCTGCCTCTACTGTTTCCACAGTGACAGTGGTAAAATAACTGTAGCTGTTGCTGGGGTCTGAAGCAGACACATTGAGCACAGCAGTTGCAGTGGTGTTTCCAGCAGAGTTGGTTACCATGCAGGTATACTGTCCAGTGTCTTGCACAGTCACATTTGTGAAGTTTAGCGTTCCATCATGAAGCACTGAGATCCTCACTCGGTATGATCCATGGGTCATCAGAGTGCCATTTGGAGTAAACCAATTCACAGAGGTCATCGAGGTTCCAGTACGACATTTCAGCTCAGCAGCCATGCCTTCAGTGACATTGAGGTCAGTGGGGGGCTCAACAATCACTGGGGCATAGCAGGTAAAGTGGCTCTGGTCTAGTTCTCCAATGTACTTGCCCTTTAGACCTGGGGGTGCATGGCAGCGAGCACAACATGTGGTGTTGCTGGGAACTGTTTCTTTCAGCCACCAGCTGAGCCACAGAACATCACAGTTGCACATCCAGGGATTGTGGTTGAGATGTACCCTCTCCAACTGGTGCAAAGGGGTGAAGAGGTCATGGGGCAGGTAGTGCAGGGAGTTGTGGGATAGGTTGAGTTCCTCCAAGTTTTTGAGGTCATCAAAAGCATTGCGTTCAATGACTGCCACTCTGGAGTGCATTAGCCACAACTTGCGAAGTGACACGAGGCCCTGGAAGGATCCAGGCCGCACTATCCCCAGTTGGTTGCCTGACAACTCCAGCTCCTCTAATCGCACTAGCGGGGTTAGGTTAGGGATGTCCTTCAAGCCACACATGCCAAGATTCAAGAAGCGCAAGTTTACCAGACCTTCAAAGGCAGCCTCTGAGATGAAATCCAGCTTTCTGAGTTCCCCTAGATCAAGACGGCGTAACGAGGGAACACGGTGAAAGGCAAATGCTGGGAGTGTTTCAATAGGGTTGTTTCGAAGCCATAGTTCCCTTAGTTTGCTGAGGTACTCAAAGGCTTGTGATGGTACCACTGTGAGACGGTTGTCAAAAAGCTCCAGCGTGTTGAGGTTGGGAAGGCCATTGAAAGCTCCCACCTCAATTTGTCGGATGTGGTTCTTGGAGAGCTGGAGAATTTCCAAATGCCTCAGGTGCTTAAATGTGTCAGATTTGATCACCTGGCATGGAAACAAAAACAAGGAGACATTAGAATCACTGCTGTCAAAATATATTTGTTTGGTCTGACTGTAAAGTCTGCTTGTAGATGGAGTCGTATTTACCTGAATTGAGTTCTCTTGTAGATTGAGGTATCTTGTGTTCTCTGAAATACTGTCTGGGATTTGATCTAAACTCTTCCTTGTACAGATGACACGGCTCGCCTGATTGGAGCAGGTACAGGGGGTGGGACAGGGGGGTGCTGCCTCTGTCAGTTGAGGTCCATGGTTGTGAAACCACAACAAAAGCTGGACCAACCAGAGGAGGGGGGAAGGGGTACAAGGACTGGTCACCATGACAACACGCATGGCAACTGAGTCATGACCCACCCCTATTGCTATAATGTTGATAAATCACCTCCAAACTAGGGAATTTAAGTGCTTATCTTGATGTTCATTCTTTATGCTCTTATTCTGCTTTTTCTCTTTCAAGCTGTCACTTTAAAAATTAAGAGGAAAAGGAGCAATGTTATATTAAAGACTGTATTTATCATTAATAGAGTCTTATTTTACTTTGCTGGCACATACTTCGTTGACTATCAAACATCTTGTTCTTTTCAAAATGTCAGTTTAGGGAACCTTGTGTTTTTTTGTTCCCATGTTACTCATTAGAATAGAAATCAAATTTGGGGGAGGATTTGCTGTTGAAAGTGTTGTTTCTGTGGAGGCTGTTGCTTCTCACTGTATGGGAAAGAAAGAAAAGGAGAGAGAGAAAGGAGGTCAAGTAAGTGCACAGTGCAGTAGCTGTAAGCTATTAGCCTAGCACATACATGAAAGCATTTCAGGGAATTAATTTAAATCTTAAAATATTACAATGTCACCAAATATGTATGGCAAGCTAGACTGGGCTCTCAGATTGTAGCCTGTAGTCTAACTGGGGAGTCAGCTGCCATTTTCTTCATAAGTTGGACTTAACATCTGGGTCATGGTCTGAAATGGCCACAAAAGTCTACAACCTCAAGCTGGGTCAGTAGTATACCCATTAGAATTCAGTCTTGTCATCCATTTTATGATACTGGTATACTTAGATTCAGATACATTCTGACCAAAGTAGAATTTCACATTTAAGGAAATGCAAAGTTGTGAATACAATTACAACTACCAGTAGGAGTCATCTGCACCTAGGGTTAATGCAGAGATTCATGTAATCCATCATGAGGCTGCAGCACAGCATTACAAATTGGATAACAAATGATACCTGTTTGCAGTAATTCAGCAATTAATATATGAAGGAATGAGTATTGACCACTGAAATTTTACTGCGGTGCACATACTGTGTGCAGTAAATCACGCACAATCAGAAAAGAACTACAACCACTAAAGTTGATGAACTAAACATGTAAATGACAACTAGACTGTGAACAAACAGAAAAAGACAACTTTTGCAGTACATAAATGTGTATTTGTTTGCCTTTGGTTAAGGGTGTCCTACACTTTTTGAAACAGAAATGGCTGCAAGCATCAGCAGACTCATTATATTTAAAAATGCCAGGGTTCGTTTCCTCACTTATAATGATTAGACCAAAGAGAAAGTATTCATTATTTTCTTAAGCATGTTATGCTTGACACCATGATCCATGTGGCCACAAGTCTGTGATGTCTCTTCTAAACATGAGAAGGAAATCTTTGTTTCTTGTCACTTATATCACCAGTGGGTATACATTGTCAATATCCTATTTAAAATTACTCTAGGATACATTTTCCAAACAATTGTACTTTCTAATAACCAGATTGTTTTTTAAAAGCTTCCATGGCATCTCCTCTCCTATGCAGCGACGATGCATGCGCTCCTAGAAACACGGTTGCTGTGGCAACCTGCTCACTCACCATCTTGTGTTTTTACTGTCCAGTGCCCTGTTCCACATTACAGTGTTTAGCTGAGCTTGATAAACATTTACTGTTCAAAACTGATCAGGACACCTTTTTGGGCTAAACCAGCATATATTTAGTTTCAGGTGTATTATCTTATTACCAGATATACAATGAATATTCTTTTGATCAGTAGATTACTTACAGGAACAAAGACCAAGGGTTGAAAATCTAATTCTGCATATGAGAAATAAGTGAAGGGAAGCCTGACAAAGCACACAGCTGAACCTTGGCCTTCAGTATCACAACAGCGAGAAAGAATCTGCCATGAATCTTAATATCTATGAGGTCTGAGGCTTAGGTCAACATCCATCTTTATCAAATATATAGCTATGAGAACTCTTAAAGTAGCTGTTTGGGAAGCTCATAGGGGAGTGTGAACTAAAAATAGACTTTTTCAGATGCTCTGCACATCCCACAGACATCTCTCCTTCTTTCTCTTTCTCTCGCTCTCCTTCTGACACATACACACAGATGCACATATTCTTTTAACTCTAACTGCCACAGAGAAATAAAAACACACAATCCATCCCCAGTTAGAGAATAAATAAAATAAATAAACACAAAGGCTTTTGAACACAAATATTAAACTTAATAATTTCTGCAGCACTTCTAATTATGATGTTCTTTACACTGCCGTCTTCCCTTCAAGAGTCTCCTTCTCATCCCCATCTGGCAGGCAAATAAGCATTTTAATAATATGACTGAGTTGTTTCAGTGTCTCTCCCAGACATCAGAATTGTATCTGATCCAGACAGGTGGTTTGGTAGTTGCAGTGATTAACTCGTCCGAAAATGATTCATGGAAGCATCAAAACACAACATCATTAATATTCAGCTGGTCAAAGATTTGATCATAGCAGTGCACTCAAAACAGAATTGCTTTTTGATGAAGTGTTTCATACACTGGTACTTTATTGTACATAGTGTTCAGCTGGTGCTTTGCCTTTTCTTTTTTCTTATGCATGGAGCTGTGTTGAAAATAGTAGTAGGTGAATGTGATTTCAAGAGTTATGTCCTCTAATTCCATTAGGTTTTTTTGACCTTTACAAAACCTATAGAGGTAATGGTGAAGTTTGCTTTGCACATATTCAGCATTAGCAAAAATTCACAAATGCATTTGGTTTGTGTTTCCACCATTGTGTAACTAATTACAGGAGCATGGTTCTTCCTAAAATCGAGGGAAGTTGCTTCTGTGCATGAGACAGTAAAACAACTTATATTAAAACAACAGAGTGTAAAATTGAATTATAGGAAGAGACACTGGATGTGCCCATGCCTGTGGCCTTGACCTCCCCAATTTCAGGTTCTTCAGCACAGGAGAGCACAAGAACAACTGCATACATCAGTGATGGTCTTCACTTTCAGAATAATGCATCTTGACTCATCCAAGGGCCAGTTCTCTCGCCACTGGCCTTGATACCCATCCTTGTACAAAATGTGTTTTCTTTGGGTTTATGACACGGCTGAAACGCAGACTGTATTGCATTTTTTTCTATCCAATTTCACTCAAACGTACTCTCTCTTTCTTGATCATAGCCGTTTTTTCATGTCAAGAGGAGATTGCAACCATGTAAATATTGATTATTCGATCAGGTCCGAGAGAGCGGTCAGTCGTGAAAAGACAAATTAGCTGCAAGCTGCTGACCAACTGATACAAACTAATCACATCATCGTAAGCGTCCGATTCTATCAATGCTCTGCTCTCCGCAACAGAGTTACAAATCGTCTTATTGTTTTCACTGAAGCTGTGAGATGTTTCCTGTATGCCGACATAAGGCCCAATTAGACTCCCTGTATTTACAGATGGTCCAGATGAACACAAAGCGACACAGGTGCAGCACGGCCAACATCATCTACTGTAACTATGACAACGCTAGACTGATTCAGGACGTGGGAATCGGGGAAGGCTGGGACGCATTTCATCAGTAGGCGATAGTAACAAGCACTGCTTTTAGAGAGAGAGAGAGCATTACAGGACCATGCTAAATATTTTCTCCACTTTCAAATGATGACAAGTGTGTTTTCTCTGTTCTGTAATATAGCTAATGAAAAAAGTAGAAACAATAATAATAGTACCTGAGCATTTCTCCTGCAGCCGCAATCGCTAATCTACAATCTGTCCTCATCATATTGCCTCTAGCATAATATCTCCTACAGTTCAACAGAATGGCCTTATTCATCTATGCAGCTGCGCTCACTACGGCGCACCTTCTCGGGAACGCAATTGAAATTCTGAATAGGCCTAATTCTGCACATGCTGCATTACAAAATGGCTTGCATCCATTCTCTCTTATAAAGGTAATAACATGACTGCACTTAAAAAAATCCATAGGCTCAGTATGGGGGGATACTAAATGTTGACATGCGAAATACAGAGGTTTACATAATGAATCATGTTGAATTAATACATTTGCGAGGGCTGCCACAGCTTTATTCCACTGACATCAACAGTGCCAATATCTTTTGTTGATATTAATAATTCGGTTAAATGTGCAACATTTGCACATTTCATTATTCACTCTTTATCATCTCGTGACTGATGTCAGTATCCATGCAGATTAGGTAACAAATGCAATAATTACCCCGGCCATTTCAGTCCCTTCTACCTGCACCTCCAATAAACACGTACCTTAATGTTTCGGTGGCTGCAGCGTGAGGTCGACGTTTTCTCTCCTCTCGTCCCTTCTCCCGATCGTTTTCTAACCTCGCTATCTGTCTTTCCTTTTCCTCTTCCCTAAATTGATTCGCTTCTTTCCACGGCTGCGAGCTGGCTCTTGTTCTTGTAGGCTAGATCCGCAGCGCCAACGCAACGCGGGGGGCTATGGTGATGGCAGGTTAAAGATGAACACCATCCACACCGACGAGAAAGAACTGAGATCACATTAAGGGTCGCTGAAGAAAAAGATGCTAGTATTGGCACATTTAAAAACGAGGTGTGAGACTAGTGCATCCGTGCGCCTTATCATCCTTGGAGAGGAACGCAGGCAGCAAACGCGACGGCGCCCGCTGGGCAGAGCATTTTGCGTCCAGCATAATCGGCTGTTTACGCACATTCCGTATGTTTTAGTCTGAATCCCAATATAAGAAAACAGTGGAAGAACAGATGAAGAACTAACGAGTGTACGGCGTTCTTTCGATGTTTTAATGGCCATAGACTCTACCTCCACAGTAGGATGTTACCAAAATAAGAGCTATTTTCTGCAGCTTTTTTTAATCAATATGTGGTCAGAATTTTATTACTATGACCCAGCTGCACTCAGTGATCAGCAGAGTCAGTGTGATTCTCCTAATGAAGTGAGCTTTCATGCATTTCTGTCAGTATTAAGAGTTTATCACCGTGGGCACCTGTTTAACCACACACCACCAAACATCTGCAGTGAGAAACCTTTATGGTCCACTGAATCCTAATAGTATATGGGCCTACATACATTAGCAAATATGGTTTAAAACCCAAACCTCCTAATACTTCTGAACTTTGCAAATGTGCCTATAGAGTATTTTGTGAGCAGGGTCCAGGGTTTAGTAAGCTGTGGCATGTGTAATTAAAGAACTGAGAAAACAATGTCAGCAGTTTATTAGCCAATGAAGAAAGCTTTAGTCAGTAAGAGATGCCAGTCTTTTGCTCTAAGTGGCTTCTTTGTATTGATCTTTGTCATGCGTGTCCATGTGTCAAGTGCTTCTGCGCCTCTAACTGTATCAACATCATCACCTTCTGAAGGTGGGTAGCATTTATTTTCATTCAAAATTTGTGCAGAAGAAGAGAAGCACCGCTTTTAGCTTTGCATTCACTATGTTTGTGGGTAAAAATAAATCTCAGTAAATCTTTGCTCTGTTTCAGCTCACACTAAAGGTCAAAGGACAGAGAAGGCCAGCTATGCTTCAGAAGACCCCCAAGATATATACACTCTCTCCTCCTCTCCATCTCTCCCTTTCCTTCCCTCCCTCATCCTCTCCCTTGCTCCTCCCCTCCCTCTCCATGAATGCTGTAGTGAGCATTGTTCACAACCACTAGCTTTTGCTGAAAGCCGCACAGCAATGAGGTCTCTGTGCCTTTTCCCTCTCTCTTCCTCTCCCCTCCCCCTCCTCTGCCTCTCTCTCCCACCCATCTACCTCTCTCTCCATTCCCTCTCTTTCTCCCTCTATTAAATTTCCAGTCACACAGTGGTGCAGAGGATATTCCTCCTTTCCCTCTTTCTCCCTCGTCTTCTTTCTCTGTACATCTTTTTTCCTTCCAAGTCCCCGCGTCATTTAAAATGATTCCACGCCACCCATACCAAACCCACCTTATGCCTCTGCTCTCCTTCCTTCCCCCTCTATGTCCTCACTGTGTCATTGCACAGTGAATCTGATATTCCCCTTATGTATGTATAGTATGCTTGTGAGCGTGCGTGTGTGCAGGCACCCTTGAGCGCGTATGCGTGTCAGTGGGGGCAATGGAGATGAGGGAGGGAGAGGGGCAAGCATTTGAGCACAGTAAATGAACAAACACTCATCGATGTATTGCTTGTGTCATCAGTACAGGAAGGCTCATGGAGTAGAAATACAGTGGAGAGAGCTAATCCCACTACCCAGAAGACTAGTGCATGGCATTTCCAATACAATCCAAACCCCATAAACTCTTAATGCTGTGTTAAGAACCACTGGGGAGGAGAAGGGGAGGGTGATTAGGATTTGGAAGCATCATGCTAGTGCCAAGACATATGTGGCATGCTGATGGCACCAGAGAGGTGTGGATCACACTGTGAAGAAACTTTGGAACGTGCTGATACACATCCATCACTTCTATCATTTGGGGATACTAGCTACAGGCCTTGGCACTCTGGAAGTGAGTGGTTGAGTAATTGCGGGCAGTTTAAAGCAAAAATGAAGAATGTTGATAAACTTTGTAGCAGTAACGCTGAGGTTAGATTTGGGTGAAGAACATTAATGATCTGTTCACTTGCCATAAGTGTCCAGTTGGGATTGGGAACAAAGCAATATTTTCAGGGGTTATTTTTAGAATTGTAGCTGAAAAAGTTGGACTGGTGCTCACTGCCATCTGTGCAAGAGAATAAGAGAGATGCAAGAGAGAGTTTCGAGTTATTCATGGTGACATTCTATTGTTTGTATGTGTGTGTGTGTGTGTGTGTTAGAGAGACAGAGAGGGAGAGGAAATAGAGAGAAAAATCCTAGTGTCACAGTATCTTAGCAACTGCCTCCATCTCCTTGGAGACAAGAACTGACATCATTTCCTGTCTATGAGAACTCACTTTTGGTTTGTACAGTGTGTTTGTGCTTTTGAGTGTGAGGGTATATGTGTGTGTGTCTGTGTTTTGGCTTGTGCAGATGTGGGCTTGCAGTGCTGTTTTGTGCACCAACGCAGACATGAGACCCAGTATTTTAGTATTTCAGTCAGGGTGGGTTCAAGAATGTCACTCAATCTGAAGTTAACAAAAGAAGAGGAAAAGTTATCAGATTTGTATTGGCATTGATTTTTGTTTTAAAAAATGCTTATTTAATTGTTCTTTTATAGATTAGCTGTAAAATCAAAATATCAAGAATAACACTAATAAAAAGTTTACTTCGAAACAGTTTTTTTTTTCTCAAAATAATTTGAAAACCATTTCCTTATAGCTTAAAGTTAAGTCCATAAATTTGTTGTGCCCTGTATTAAAACTAGTTTGTCCTTTTTTAGAATGTGTATACACTTTTATCACCTTCCAGTTTGTATTTTCACAGCCAAGATTCTGTGTTTGCTCTGTCAAGCCTGTCAGGGTCTAGAGATTCTGCTGTTATGTACTGTGCGCCTTTCAAACAGCATTTTTCTTAATGCAGAGAGAATATATCATCTTCAGCTGCCACCTTGTGAGCAGTGGAGTGAAGTGCAATCAGAAATATATTCTCTCCCACCTGTTTCATGCTACTGTACGTTTAACACAGCTTACATAACCACCAGGTATTTCTATAATATTCCCCAAACCTCTAAAAAAAAGGCACCAAACTACATTTATATTACAAGCCTAATTGATTATCTTTTATTTAACATGTGATAAAGGGAAGTGAAATCAGATCACTAGCACTTTTTGAGACTGCAAACGCTAGGAAACTTGGCATTGGGTCCAAGATATCAAATGTTGGCGCATTACATATACACTGGTGATTTTATTTTATTTTTGTATACAAATAATAACTTTGAGTGAGAATAAATATTTACAAGACAGAAGCATCTTCTTGTCCATAGAGTGACTGTAGACATGACTCAGGCTAGCAGTGTGACATAGAGATTTACCATACTTGCATTTCCTGTAATTAGGAAATATGCCATAGGTCATGTTTCTGTTGATTACTCCTACAACACAACAGCTCCATAACTTTTGCCTCTTTAAGTATTCAGTGACATTCAAGATTTGCTCGCATAGAAACAGACCTGGCTGCCAATACATCTGAAGTTAATGATTTTGTTTTGCAGATGCACTGAGCAGGAACTACCAAAATCAACAGAGAGAGACAGAGATTAATGACACTACGTGCACAGTCATGTTTACCAGCTACAGAAACAGGTATGATTCTACACCCTCAGCCCTATAACCTGAAGAAAAATAAGAATGAAAAAGCTTCATTACTAACGACCAGCTTTAACAAGAAGAAGAATGGCTCTGTTACAAAAAGCTAACTGACTGGTGACTCCATACTGTCCATGGCTTGATGTCACAGAAAGAACATCTCAGTGGCCATGAGATATAAGCCCAAGACGTACACAAGGCATCCCACTCTGAAGATGTAGGTCAGGAGGCCGAGTTAGTATCATGAATGTAAAATGCAAAAGTGGCAAAAGGACAAAATAAAATGGCCAATAATCATCACAATACATTGTGACGTACAGTCCAGACCTTGAAAAATAAAAATATGGGTCAGTACATGAAAGAATACAGAGCTTCTACTAGATTATTATTATTCAAGGCTCATAGAGTATGAAACAACCCAGTCAGCAACACAAAGAGCAGCACATCATACAGATCAGCATACAATTTACAGGGCATCCCAGGGGAACCAGCGTTCAACACTGTGCCAAGCTGATGCTTCAGCAGAATTTGCACACTTCAGCAAAGAAAACAACTTCATCATTAAAGCACCCTCAATCAAACAGAAGAGCTGAGTGGAAGATAAGAAAGCAAAGTCATTGTTGCAAAAACCAAAGGCAGATAACTGCAATATCAATATTTCCCTGCAAGACTGTCGTGTACAGAAGGGACATAGACGACTTGACAGTCTCTGCATAAAGTATAGCTTGAAGGTTTGTGGATAAAACAATAATATGTAATGTACAGTATATGTAGCACAATAGGCTAAGAGGCCGCTGACATATGGCATCCCACTCATTTCAGTCGTGTGTCTCGAGACTTTGGTAAGACACTAATAGTCACATAAAGTAATTTTTTTTTACATATATATTTGTCTTGTTACCTTTTCTTTTGATCAGTATGTTAGAATCATGCACTAGTAATGAGAAAGTTTGTTTCCAGACTGAAATAGCTCAATAACTGACACAAAGGTTTGAAGAGAAATTCATGGTTCCCAGATGTTGAATCTTCCTGCACTTGGTGATCTCCTGGCTTTTCATCTAGCCCAACCAGGAGGGTCACATTCGTGGTTTTGAGTGAAATGTCTCACCGATGATCGGACGGATTGCCATGAAATGTGTAGCTTCACCTCTGTTCTCCTGGGTGAGTACAGAATGTCTTGCTGACAATAAGAAGGTATTTTTGTAACGTGAACCTCTAGTCAATAAATGAGCGCAAGAGTGTGTGCATGAGATTGCTTTATTCTGGAATATACAAGCCTACATTTACTAATAAGCAGCGGTGGAAGAAGTAATACCTCAGTGTAGAAATATTCTGATGCGACTTAAAGTCCTGCAAAAGTACAAAAGTATTAGCATGGGAATATTTTTAAAGTACCAGAAATAAAAGTACTTGTTATGCAGAATGGGATATCATATTACAGAATTACAATTACTAATGCATTGTTGTGTTTGCTGTTGTAGCTGGTAAAGGTGGAGCTAATGTTAACTACTTTACTATATACCTATAATTTGAAGTACCTAAAATCTTGCAGTTGTTTTATTAATCTGATTCAGAAAAGTAACTGAAGTAATCAAATAAATGCAGAATGAAGTAACAGAAAATGGAAATACTTGTTTAAAGTAGAAATATCTCAGAATTATACTTGAGTACAATACTTGAGTGAACATACATCTTAAAAACTCATCAGTGAAATTACATCAGTGAAGAAGAAGTGATGTTTCATGCTCATATCTTACAGTCATGTCATGTAACAACAGAGCAAAAAGATTTTTTTAAAAATGACCAAACACATTTACAGTATGTCCAGAGTTCTCCTCAGGCTTTTGATTCCGACAGAGGACATCTGGCAAGCCGTCCTGATGTTTCTTTCTCTCTTTACTTTCTACTTTTCTTTTTCTTGCATATGATGCCCCCACCCTTTACTTTAAAGGTAAACATTGTGGAGATTTAGAATGTTTTTTTCAGCTGCAAAAGAGAGAAGAGAAAACTGTATTAGAAAAAAACAGTGAACAATAACATAAAAAGATGAAGATGTAAATAAACGTAGGCAGATGGAGATGCATCACTCTTAAGCAAAAGAATATGAGCAAAATGTTCAAAATCATTTCTGATGAAAATGTGTTTTTCAAATTGTAAATACATACTCCTGCTGTTCTTTTTAACACAATCACATAATCAGTTTTGCTGACAGGTTGAAATTGAAGTCAAACTACACCATGTAAACAGATGGCTTAGTTTGTGTGATTACCTGTTTACGGACTTTCTTGATTGCCATTTTATTGTGAGGACAACGTAATAGTCCATGTTTCTCATGAAACAGAAAGTTCTCAGAAAGAATGACTTGGCGGTTCTCCAGCTCTTTGAGACTTGGTACAGTGTAGTCTGGGTTATATGTGTGATGCATGGCCATCAGAACCACATTCTTACATCCTAAAGAGAGGCAACACAGCTCATAGTTAAGCTAAATTACAAAACAAAACATAACTTGTTTTAGGTTTTGGCATATTTACCTGCAGCCTTGGATAATGCACATGTAACATCCGTCTCAAAACGACTGACAATGGGACAGAAAACAACAGTCACGTCACTTTCCTCAGGTGATTTAACCTCCTTGAAACGATGTCCTTTGCACAGTTTTTTAAGAAGTTTCTCATGAGCCCCCAAAGTGTTTCCAGCTACCAATGTGTAAATTTTTACCATTTTTCCTAAAAAAGAAAAGAAATAGAGTCAAATTTAAGTTCTAGCCCTAATTTTTGTTTGAGATCCTGGAGATCCCGGGCCCTTTCGACACTTAAATGTGTATAAACATAACTTTATCAGACTGCTGTCATTGTGCCATGTTTGTTCTGATGCCTGCAACAGTAAAGACCCAAGCTGTAACAAAACCTGACCTCACATGGTCCATCCCTCCCCCCAATCACAAATTTGGATCTCTGTTATTATAATTTTATCACAGTTGGTTCGAAGATTCGTATGCATAACACTGTAATGGACATTTCTTTATCTGTGTGACTTTTTAGCAAGGAGAAGGATTATATATATGTTCATATAACATTATAGTTGGCCTAAATAACAGTGCTTTACTGTTACTTCTGTATTTTATCACTATTGGCAAAAGTGTGACACACAAGGGTTAACTTTTATTGTCCGTGTCAATCATCGACTATCCCATTAACCTATGGTGGTCTAAAGGATTTTGAAAATGTTTTTAGAAAAGATAATGGGGAAATCAGAAGCAACATAGTCACCGCAGGGTAGGTAGCTACATATTGTTTAAAACCACCAGTGCCAGGCGCCAGTTGTAGCATTCACCAGCATTTAGCAAATCTTTCATGATTTTCAAGAGCAATAGTGCTTAATAAATCAAGTCAACTTACAGTTGGAGTCGTTTTATGGTCGAATTGTTGTTGTGTTGTGTTACACCGGCCTCTGAAACTGTCAGGAAATCCTACGTTTGACAACCTTTCACTTTCGCTTTAGATCGAATAATAAATTAGGCAGTGTTTGCATTTCCACAATGTGGCCAGCAGGTGTCAGTATTGTGACATTATTGGTTATGCACAGTACTTAAAAGCAAGTAGCTGCAGCTTTTGGGTCCAAGCAATGGCCTCTATATATTGAACAGCTGAAAAATTAAATCAATGTATACTAGAAGTATCTTCTCAAAGGTAAATGCCCTTCAAAAATTTAAGATTTATGATATATGCCAGATTTCAGAAATGTATTCTTGATTTAAACCTACTGATTTGTTGTGACACTCCTCTCTGCCTCATTCTATTAACCTTCACTAAAAAAAGAAAGGAATGTGAAGGCACACAATATGTAGTCACAGCTATAATTGTATTGTAATTAAACATTCTTATTATTTTCTTATTTGTCTACTTTAGCATTTTCTCCTAGAAGAGAGGGTGTTCACTCGTGTTTTTTTCCTGTGTCAAACCTAAAAGTATTTTCTGTCCCTGTCATATTTTATGTCACTTCAAAGAAGTAACACTCTGTTCTGTACTAAACAAAAGCAACACATAGGTTCTGTAATTTAAACTACGAGCAAACTGATTTGCAGTACATAGTATCCTTGACACTGCAAAAAACCAAGCAGCAGGGGTGATAATAACTTTTAGTCACCAAGCCCTATCACAGAGCTTTGCAGGATTCTTGTCCCAAGGTTTGAGTTACCCGCCCTCTTCCTGAGGAAAAAACTCATTCACTAGACGGATTGCTGAGAGGACCTCTCCCACCAGTCCCTATAAATCATTCTTTAATCAGAGGCCTCTGAGATTGGGCACAGAGAGTGCGGGAGCACCACTGACACTTCAGTTCCTCCCTGTGCATCTCTGCAGTCCTGGGAGTTCTTATCCTCTGCATTTGTATCAGTCATCAGGAAACTAACAGTGATGACCCACCCTGCACACTCACCCCAAACCACCCCCCAACACTTCCACCTCTAAGAAAACAGGGATGTCAAGCCTAAGGACAAGATTACTGGTTTCCACAAAAGCACTGGCAATTTAGTACCATTATTCTCAGCACTGAGCATAGACCCTCCTAGGTCCAGGAAAAGCCTCAGCATACAGAGTAAAGCTCCTGTGGGGCTTGCAGATTCAGAGAGACAGGCAGGTAGTGGCTAATCAACTGGATATCGTGGTAGTAGACAAGCAACAGAAGACAGCAGTGGTACTGTATAGATGTAGCAGTTCCCAATGACAGAAACATCAGGAAGAAGGAGTATGAGTAGCTGGAGAAGTACCAGCACCTGAAAGAGGAACTGCAGAGGATGAGGAAAGTGAAGGCCAAAATGGTCCCAGTGGTGATAGAAGCCCTCAGGGCTGTGACTGCTAAGGAGGGAGACTGACTCCAACAGATCCAGGAGCAACATCAGAGCTGTCTGAGGAGTGCAGTGCTAGCATCAGCATATATGAGTAGACTGCACATATGCAATAAACACACATATAGCCTATGTAATACAGCACACATATATTATATTAGATAGATAGATAGATAGATAGATAGATAGATAGATAGATAGATAGATAGATAGATAGATAGATAGATAGATATGTGTTTATAGTGTATATATACACATATATAGTATCTCAGCTGTAATATTGCAGTTTATGGTATTACATGAACTCACATTGACAATGCTGAGTACAGAGCTCATGTTAATGACATATTTGTGGCACAAATAACAGTTATTTTCATCAATGATTAATCTGATTATTGTTTGAATAACCAGTTAATTGCTTGTATAATAAAATTGTAGAAAATAGTTAAGATAGTTTAATGTTCATCACAAAGCACAAACGGGCGTCTTTAAATGTTTTGTCTGGTCATTTGTCAAAAACTCATAGGTATTCAGTTTACTTTGATCATTTACTATAAAACGTTTTGGGCTTTATATTTCAAATTTACATCAAAAATAAAGTAATTGTCAGAATACTGTGCTTGGTTGTTTATAGGCCCGATAGTGCAGTATCAACATTGGACAACCTGAAAATGAAAACAGCAGTGGAGAAACCGAGCTGTTCTGGAGCTTTCCATTGTTTCACATGGTCTTCATTTAGCATTTGGCCAGTTGTCCTGGAATTGCCCAATTAAGCCGAATGTGGACAAGACATACAATAAAAACACATATCGAACTTGAATAAGAAATGTAACCTCAGGTCAGAAAGGAAGAAAACAGCTTCAACACTGAATAACCCATAATGGGGGACTGGAATGTTACTGGTTAACATCATGTAGGTATTATATTATGTGTGTTTATGTGCTGAAAAACTCCACTACTATTTCAGTGTGAACGTTGCTTCATCCTCCACACCTACATCAGCATTTTGCAAACCTATTACATGAGTCTCACACACAGCAGCTACACTGTTTGCCAGAAAGGAAACCTGCAGGACTGGAGGTGAGTACAGTCAGATGAACGAGAGGAGTGAGCTGAACACTTTTTTCATGCAAAGATGCTCTGACGTCACCGTGTTGAAATATTTTCCCGTTGCTCAGCCGGTGTGGAGCTGACAGTCCGCTCAAGTTGCCGGAGAGCGCGCCCGCCCTGCTTCCACTCGTGCGTCATGACCACGGAGCTGTCCAGGAGTTCTGAAGGAGGGTGTCGTCTCCAAACTCCGTGCGCAGTGAAGGATGGCTTTTCAGTTAATGAAGTGAAGAGATGGGACACAGAGGGCTTGTGTTAACATTCTCCGTGATCAAGTGATGGGAGTGTTGAGTGCCAACTGACTGAAGTTTTCTCCTTTTTCTGCTTTGGGGACAGTGGGCAGTTCAGTCAGTTAAGCGACTAAAACAAGCAGAAAATACGGAACGCAGAATCAATTAGAAAACCATGTACTGCTCATATACGTGGAGAGATGGCATGCGTCCTCCTCTTCAGTCGACTTCTGCCCTTCTCACACAGGCTTACAAGAACATCAATTTGTTTATTATCCCTTTTCCTATCATATTTGTGCTACTGTGCACTATTTCCTGCCTATATCATCATACAAAAGTCAGGTGATCTGACGCCCAGCTGTCAGCGTGTCCTGGCTGATGGAGCAAAAAGGACCCTTCAGAAATCCGTGTCCTGCTTTTTCCCGTTGGATGCGAAGCTGACCAGTGCTGAGTCGTCTCAGATGAAAGCCGACCAAAGACACTTGTCTACACAGCACAACGCCAGGAACGACACGCTCAGTCCCCCGGTCGGTTATGTGAAGTTTGGGATCAAAAGGTTACCAAATGCCATTATAGTTGGTGTGAAAAAGGGGGGGACCAGGGCTGTTCTGGAGTTCATAAGAATTCATCCTGATGTGCGAGCAGCTGGAACAGAGACACACTTCTTCGACAGGAACTATGACAGAGGACCGGAGTGGTACAGGTAAGAATGTCTCACCTGTACACCGAGCTGTAAACTCAATGTCTAATCTTTAAACAGATCCTGCAGAAGACACCGGATTCGAGTTTAAGTAGGCTATGGGGCACGAAATGAGAGATTGTTGATGTGATCAGTTGTAAAAGTTTCTGCACTATGGACATATAGTGTCTGTGTTTCACCTATTTGTTTTGTATCTTAAACTGGTTATAGAGTGGATCTGTTTTAAATTCTGCAGCGATCAAATGATCTTTTTTATGATTACAAAAATCACTTAAGGGATGATAGAAGCTGAGATAAATAGAGATCTCTGTTTCCTGTCGGTTAGGGTATACTTCTGAAAATTAAAACCACTCTTCATGTAAAATCAGCTGCTTACTGTGTCTCTTGGGTGCCTGTGTGTGTACAGTGCACTTTGTTTTAAAGTGGGTAAACATGCAGTCTCCCAACTCATTTCACATCCCTATTCCATGAGACTTTGCAGGTCTGAGCTCTATTTACAGAGTAGTTGTACAAGAGTGGACCTCTTTTTATGTACTGTAGAGCAATTCATCACATTTCTCATATAATCCAACCTCTGGAGGCAAACAGTGTAAAGTGTGCAAACCTGCTTTAGCTGTTGTATCTTGTGTGATTATTGAAAGATTTCAAAATGAATCTTAAAGTGAATTTCTTGAGGTTAAAATGCACAGTGAAGCACCTTTGACAAGCTGTATCTCCCGTGAAGTGATTTGTTTGACAGATCATCAAGTATTTATCTGTTTAAGCTCCATAATTACACATTTAAAGCAGTCATATGATGTGGTTTTCTAACAGACAGACAACCAGCCACGCACAAACACACTGATACAGACATCTACAGTACTTCCTAATGCATTTTATTTTAATGAGTGACTGTCATGTTGCCTACAGGAGAGATGTGTATCAGTAACATTATAAAATCATTACAGACTTAAAGTATCTCTGCTAATTGGCACTCTTTAGGACAGCTGGAAGCCCTTTTATCTCAGAGATGTGTCTTAGAGATGTGAACCCTTGCCCATTACTGTAGTTTGACTGTCAGCTGTCAGAAGAAAAGGTCAAATGCCAGCTCACTGACTCTGGTGGATTGCTATCAAAATAAACGGCTACTTCTCTGAAACTCTCTTATAAACACTCATCAATGAAGGATCAGTTATTGGCTGGATAGCCTCCTTCTTATTTTGTTTGATTTAATATCTAAAGAAAAAAGGAGTGATAAAGATCCCTGAAGTTTATTTTCTGAGCACGGATGCATCGGATTGTGACCTCACTCCTGAAAACAAATAAGAAGCAATACATTTGTAATACAACCTGTCCAAAAAGCGCTAAAGGCTGCAGTGCAGAGTCAGATATCCAGGGACGTCTACTCCTGCAGGCAACAAATGAAATGCTTATTTCACAGGAACAGGGAACATTTTATGAATGTAAGCAGAGAACATTAAATAGGCTGCATTTATTTAAATGCTCCAGTGTTTATTTCCCACCTGTTTCAATTCATTTGTACTATTTATTTAGGTAGTGTACCACAAAAATTACTAGATAGGTTAGACAAGATGCGTCACCTATTTGTTTCTGTTAGTCCAGTTGCCATCCAGTGCATCAGCCAACTGGTCCTGTCTGCTGGGATGAATGGGTTTAAAACAATACATGGTCCGCAGAAATCGCCATCCGGTTGTTTTTAAGCAAGCAGCAACTTATACAGTGCAATCAGAATCTTTTCAACGAAGCTTTAAAATGTCAACATGGAGCTTTAAGTTAGAGCTGTAATAAATAGTCAATCAAGTATTAAAATAGTTTAGAATTAATTCAGTTACACACATAATCAAAACATTATCTTGTCGAAGGTACTTAAATGTCTTTTTTGGTTTTGTCTGAACATTAGAATAAACTGACCATTTGGACTGTTGGTCAGACAAAACAAGACATTTCCTGACATTAACTTACAAACTAGAAAATTGTAAAGGGTTTTAAAAACACTTTTCTGATGCTTTTTAGACTAACAGATACATTAATCAGTTGAAAAGATCATGAAAGATGAATTGATGATATAAATAACAATTAGCTGCCTCTTTATAAACTCGGTCCTTGGTCTTGGATGTACTAGTTCCAATAATTGCTTTCAAAGGCCACGGTAGCCTAGTTTGAAGACCTAGAAGCAACCTATCAGAGTCACTCTGCTATATGTGCTCTGTTTGCATTCATGGTGATTTATTACTCTTGAACCACACTGGGCTGCAGAGGAGAGCTGTCTGCAAGACAAGTCTCCAGTGACAACAGAATACTGTGACTTTCCTCAGTGCTCCTTTTATCATTTACATAGAGAAACTGGGTTCAGGGCCAAACCAAAGTTTCTCAGTTAGGGTGCTGTTGTACTGTTGCAACTAACTTGTGTAATCCTGTCCTAAATAGACATTTACAGATACACCTTTTTTTCCTTTTGATTAACTGAATGCAAGGACATTTTGTCCTCTGTGCTTGAATCTGTTAGCCTTTGCAATAATTTAAGCAATTCAAAACAGCAAGAAAATATGATTAAAAAGCACTTAAGGTAATGTAAATTCAAATGAGTAACCTTTATCTTATTGGAACTTTTACTTTGTGTTTTCATCTTTCATTCAGAGGTTTAATGCCAAGGACTCTTGACAGCCAAATCACAATGGAGAAGACGCCAAGCTACTTTGTCACAAAAGAAACCCCACACAGGATCGCTGCCATGTCCCGAGATACCAAACTCATAGTGGTGGTGCGAGACCCCGTCACTCGTGCAATATCAGATTACACTCAGACGTTATCTAAAACTCCTGACCTGCCCAGCTTCCAGGAGCTGGCCTTCAGAAACCAGAGCCTGGGCATTGTGGACACGTCCTGGAACGCCATTCGAATCGGCCTGTACGCTATGCACCTTGAAAACTGGCTCCACTACTTCCCTCTGGCTCAGATCCACTTTGTGAGTGGAGAGCGTCTTATCACAGATCCAGCCGGAGAGTTGGCTCGGGTGCAGGACTTCCTTGGCTTAAAGCGCATTGTCACTGATAAACACTTCTACTTCAACCGCACCAAGGGCTTCCCTTGCCTTAAAAAGCCAGAGAGCAGCGGCTCGCCCCGCTGCCTTGGCAAGTCCAAGGGCAGAACTCATGTGCAGATAGACAGAGATGCTATTGAGCAACTGCGAGACTTCTACAGGCCCTACAATGTCAGGTTTTATGAAATGGTGGGCCATGACTTCAAGTGGGAATAGAGGTCTGAGACATATTTTTATATGGAACAAGATTTATGTGCTCCGGGAATGTTCTTGACTGGCCAACATGTTATGGCTAAGCTACTATCAGCAGTCTCCAGGCTGTTTTCAAGTGCAACAGCAAAAGCAGGATTATTCTTTGAAGTGACACTAATGAACAAAGCACAATCTAAGAGGACTTGCTTTTTTTTTTTGCTTGTAATGGCCACTTACCAGCCAGCATCAGCATCCTGTTGTTGACATCATTTCAGCTTCAGGAACACATGATTTCTGATACTGTATATTATTGCTGACTAGTTTCCCCACTTGCTGACTGGCTTATTAAAAAAAGAGGTTCCAGGGAATGGGATTAGTTCCTCTTAAAACCTGCTGGACTAATCAAAGCATGATGTAAAAGCAAGACCTTGCAAAATGTCAGTGAAGTCTTCAGGGAAAATAGAATTCAGCTGCAGCACTGTGGTAGTAAATCCAAAATGTAAAGCCATAACACAATTGTGAACCACCTCTGTACAGAGCAAAACTTTTTTTTCCCATTTTTTTTCAGCATGAATCATTATTATATGCTGTAACAGGCAGCACTTCACTTTGTACTTTGGGATTCATTTGCAAAACAATGTGTATACCTTTGTTTCAGTATTTCATCACTGCCTCATGCACAATGCTTGTCCGCAAACCTCATTAAATGAAACAGAAGCACAAATACTTTTATGAAATTATTAATTCTCTGTCATTCCAAACCTTGACCTTGATAAATTGCATTTCACAAAAAAAACGCATGCTGAGTGGTTTTTTTAAACCCCTTCTTACTTGTCGCTTTTGTTTGATTCTTATAAACCCACGTACCAAATCAAACATTTGTCCTACAAGCTCGGCATCATGATGAGTTCTTAGAAAATCTTCTTCGAATCTGCTCCTGTTTCACATCTAGTTAATACAATAGTTATTTTCAGCTGATTAGACCACTTAGAGTTTTTACATTTGTCATCTGTGGCGCCAGTGGAAACATATCCTTTGAGATTTACTGCATTGTGAAAGGTTTGTTGTGGGCCGTGGTGGTAGGTGGATGAGTGGGTGTAGGTGTAAGGAATTTCAATCACCTTTCAAAGACAAAGCAGGGAACACCTAGTCCTGGCAGGTTATCAAAAAGATTCTAGGTCTGCATGTCACATGATTGCTGTGAAAAGTTTGGATTTGGCTTTATGGTGTGAATACTAAAGCCAGGCTGGCTGAACCTGGGGCAGAGGGATGCACTAGTACGGAATAAAAACACTATGATACAAGAAGGGGGATGCAAGTATATGCTTTATGATTTGAAGCAGTGTAGAGTGAATCATCAGGCACAGAAATGCCCCATCACACAATGTGATATTAACATTAATCCTTTAGATTACTCTCTAAATGTATGCTTTAAATTACAGTCAAATCATTTAGTCAGTCATTTAGGGTGCTAATATCTATATGTATACAGAAGAAGAAGACATTGAACAAAGGAGTAACAACTTTGTATAGTACCTTTTCCATGTTAATATGTATGGCTACAGCAATATTATTAACAGGTTACAAGGCAGGTAGAGAAAATAAATTAAAACCATGACCATGTGGAAGCTGAAAATATAAAATGAGAGTGTATTGTGTCTTTTTATTATTATGAAATATTTACTAAAACTGCTTTTGGGAACAACAGTGAAAAGGTTTTACATATGATGCATTTATTAATATAGTTTCAACATGTGTTTTTTTTTTTTTTTGCTTTTATTGTTGCTGGGTGGTGTAATTAAGTATTTTTATTGAAGTTCTGTATTTAAATATAAATTTGAGCTGCTTGTATTTTACTTGAGTTTTTCACTTAATTCAGATTTATACTACGTCTCTGAGGCATGTGTTAAACATTTTACTCCACTACATTTGTCTGACAGCTGCAGTTACTAGGTACTTTTCACGTTACAAGCTGTACACTTCCTGTACTATGAAAAACATGGCGCAGGGATCGGTTGTCTGCATAATGAATACTTTTACTTTTGATACTTTGGTGCTAATACTTGCTTGCTGCTTGGAATGCAGGATTTTACTCATAGCTGAGTATTTTTGCAGTGTGTTGTTTCACCTTTATATTTACTTTTACTCCAGCTTTTATAGCTATAACTGTTAGTTATGTTTATGGCTTTAAAATGGTGATAAAGTACTGGGGAACAGTATTGTAGCTCGTTTTCACTTCCATTGTAGCTTTTTTTGGCTTGATAAATCAATAGATCATAGACTGTAAAGGAGCCAAACGCACATACTGTATATTCAGTCACAAATTATATTGAGGTTTGTTGAACAACAAATATTCTCTCACTTTCTCTTCTCTCTCTCTCTCTCTCTCTCTCACCCACTCTCTCTTTTAAAGCATACATCAGTAATACAAGCCAATAATTACCAGTATTTTGGTGACACTACACTATAATCAGAACAAAGTGTTGAAAATCTGTGTGAAAGCTCTGTTATTACCGTGTTAATTCAGGGTATGTAGACTTTAAAACACTGTAAAATGGCTCTGTTCACCACTTGTTTACAGTAATTACGGTGTAGCTACAGAGTGTATGGCACATAATGGGATGTCTGTACCTTATACTTGTTCCGTATGTAGCCTACAGGGTATTTGATTCATGTATTACCTCCTCATTCCCTTTATTTCTTTCTTGTACCTATACCAGTAAATATTTCACTGGGATTCCTACAGTATGTGCAAAATATTTACACTGCAACTCGTGGGCTGTAATTCAATGTGTCACCAATATTATTTTCAGTTCCAAAATAAAATCATGGAGTTTATTGCACACTACAGAAACCAAGAACTGAATCAATATCAAGATTTTTAGATGCTACACATGAGTAAGCAGACACATGGATGCTGTATATAGAGGGCTCACTGAAACAGAACAGCAGAGACTTACTCAGCATTTTGATGTGTATCTTTCAATATCACAAATAATAGACAGTGGAACACTGAACTCTGAGAATTTGTTTTCTTAAGTAATAACACTCATTAATAATGATTTTGCTTCTAGTGAAATGTAGGACGCATTGCTCATCTCTGTTATCGACATACCTCAAGAGTCTTTTATCTATTTGAATACTATTTCATCTGAAGCCCTTTGAAATGTGAATGTAACTGGGTGGCTTTTGAAGATTTTGACATAGAAATAGAAGGATGAGCTCAGGAAGCCGAAACCCTGTTCCTGTTTTTGCACTGCTATATGTTCAGGCTTTCCTTCTCCTCATTCTTTGCCTGTTCTGCAAATGGTCACACTGCATTGTTACAAGAGAAATCATAAAAGATGCTCCACTCTGTGTGACCCTCTGTCAGCCCAGATGTCTGCCTTTACTTTCTCGTTCTCCTCTCAGCTTCGCTTTCACTCACCATGTCTCTCCCTGTCCTAACATTCATTAAATGCATGCGACCTCTAGGTGTGGGTGTAGGCAGTGTGGCTCATCAAAAGCGCTGCAGCCACACTGCCTACACCCCCACCACTTTTGATGGCCCCTTCTTGTCATTGTGTTTGCCAGCAGCTCACAAGCCCACATATCTGGTTCCTACTGTACAGGTGAGCGTCTACCTGACCATCACTGTGAGCAGCAACTTTTCATATGGTACACATGGGTCCTAATTAGGCCTGAGGGCTGGAGAGGAGCAATCCCCTAGAACAAGCATCAGCCAGAGTCTGATTAGACTCTGCTAGTGAACGGCTCTCCAGGGATCACTCGCAGGTCAAATCTCTCCCTCTCTCGCTCATGCACATACACACACTAAGCTTTCTTTTCAAATATAAATCCCCTCAGGAACCAGCTCACGCAAATCCTTTGCATTTCGGAGCACGATGATGTGACCTATTTACACTCAAGCTAATGAGGTGCTTGTTAAGCTTAATGAGTATTCATTAAAACTAATGTGTGAATATTGCGTTAATATGTTTTCCTGTTGTTATGAACCCTATGGCTAAACGGACCACTTCAAACAAATCCCTGTATACTGTTGGGTTTAATGTGTTGAATATTTTTAATCAAAAGTGCTTTGCTATATAATACAATTGGCATGATTGCCGTACATGGAGCTCTCTGGTAATTATTAAATGCTCAAAATACCTGAAGGAGTCAGTTAATACTTTACTGTTGATAAGCACTAGCTATTCCCGAGACTAATAATAAGACTTCAAGGACAAGAGTAGACACATTTTGTTCTTTTTATCTTTCTCGCTCAATATAAAGTTTTAGAAAGAGGTTTAGAGTGCTCTTAATAGCAATTTTTTAACATTGTGATTTGATATTGATTCATGTTTAAAGCAGTAGTATAAAAAAATGTGTACGCATGCCGTGTTGGATGTTGGGACAGGTGCGCCATGTTGGGAGGGAGGCGTTGCATTTACCTGCACACATTCTTGTTTTGTTTGGTTTAAAAGTTGCTTAAATCATTTAGATCTCTCTTTACTGACTGTGGTAATTCAAAATGGATAACCTTAGCTGACTGTAGCTATGTAACTCGTAGCAGACATAGAGATCCTGTCAAGCAACAGACTGAAAAATGACTCTGCACCCTGATCTCAGCTCTCAGTTTTGGAGCTAATGCTAGCTAGCAGCTGTCGGCAGATAACACAGACACTGTAGATGAATCCATTACTGTCCTAGCTGTGCTCAAACTGAACACTAAAGTAGATGTTTGGACATAGAAGAAGCATCCACTATGTATGACGCTGTATGGGAAAGTCTTTCTTTAAATTAACTTATAGATCTATGTTGTGTACACAGTATATCTATGATGGATAATGAGCTTGATCCCTTCACATTCTTTATAGTTTTTTTCTGGAGGAGTGAACATCAAAACAAAAAAAATTATGTTTGCATAAACATACAAACTGTAATAATGTGGAGTGCAGTGGTTGAATGTTACAGTGGTGTTCCTGGAGATAATATGGTTCATCTCCTTAATGTGGCTTTAAACAGTCACTCTTTTAGATTTTCAGTGAATGTAGAATTAAGTTGAAATCATTGGCAAATAATAATTCCAAAAGGAATTCTCCCCAGAAATGGCAAAAGTCCAGTCATTTTAACATATAAATGTTAATTTTAGTGTATGTATATAGGAAAAATGCATGTATATGCAGGTTCTATTTACGCTGAAGTGAATCAGAATAGCACCGGTTCACACTGCCTTCCTCATGCTTTGCTGAGGATGTTCACATGAGATAGAATGAGGTTCCCTGGTATCCGAGTGAGACGGCAGCTGACACTGCAGAGGCAGGGATTCAGCAGCTTGTTCAGCCCTGATGCTTCAGAATAGTTTAACTTCTGCAGCCGACAGGATATCCCAGCGGTCGAAATCACCAGTGACTTAGGAGCCAAATTAAAATGAAGTGTCGACAACTGTGGCTCAGTCTCAAGTATGTAATGATACATGCTCTGTAACTATTTGCAGACCAATGTTGGAACTGGAGTCTGTAGGGATGACACTTAATAAGGATGTGCATGTGATGTACTCCAGGCTTATGGAGGAAATCAAGGAAAAGGAGACATGAAGTGTAACAAAAATAAGTTTCAAATGAAATGGAATTATAAATATAGGCCATATTCTTGACTCACCTACTGTGTCTTTCTTTTTTGAGTTTTATTTTACACCGATGGCCAGTCCAAAACCAGCCAAACATTTTTATTTCATTTGCATTCAGATCTTTGCACATATTTTACAAATCAACAGCCACCTGCCTGCCCCTTTTTAACTTGTCTTCAGCAAAGAGAGGAAGATGATAAAGATGTGAGATTTAGTTTGACACGTGTCTTTTCGAGATTTAGCTCTGTGAAATTCTTCAGTGTTTTCCAAATTAGAAACAGTTGTTCAGTGCCATCTCCTTGTTGCTGTATTTGTTTGTCAGCTGAGTGAGATGCTGTTTTCTGTGGAGCAGCTAAATTAAGGTAAAAAGCTGATTAAACTGGAGAAGTAGTCAGACTTCAGCATCTCTCTCACCAGGAGATGTGTTCTAATTAGAGTTCATGCCTCGTGTCTCACTGAGGAGAATAACAAACCTCACCCTGTGGCTACCGCCATCCTCAGCAAACCAAAACACATCTGATGTATCAGGAACCCCTGGACTCCAGACCACACCTGAGTCGGCTTTCAGCGCATTAGGCTTTTGATGGGGTTTACATCACATGGCAGCACTCTCTGAGCAGGGAGCCTTGCAGAGCTGGAGGAAAAATGAGGATAGCCAGGCAGAGTGGCTCTGCATGCAGGTGTTGATGCCCATACAGTTCAGTGAGATCACGTGTACATCTCTGAACTCCAATCATGAGCAAACTGGAAATTCTATCATTAGGTTCGTTGTTTCTATTCTGAGGTTTTACTACTAAGAAAACATTAGGAGCCAAGCTAAACCTAGATGATGCTCTGGGAGCTGTGATGATGGCATTTAAGAAGCAAAGATGATCCTGTATAAACCTGCTCTATCTGGCTTGGTTTGTTGTGCAAACACCCTGAAGTATATTATTCAGTATGAGGGTAAGATCGGCTGACATGTGAAAGTGTGAGATTTTAAAGGGATGTCATGTTTGATTTGCTACCCTGAAAGAAGAGCTGCTTTTGCGCAATCTGTCTTTTCATTTAATGGAATCATCTCCCTGTTGCATTAAAATCATGTTCGATTTTCATAATTTCTCTCATCAATCAAAAAAAAAAAGGATTCAAAAAAACAGACTTGTTAGCATTAATTTGACATTTGAAATGAAATTTTATGGGTTTGAATTTAACTGACTATAGAATTTTTTTAACAACAAGGGGATTGTTTGGGTGGTAGTAATGGAATAGATGTAGCAAGGTGGAGCGGGACGGTGGGGGGTATTTTGGTATACTATATGTATTTTCTATTATGCAGTTTCTAGTATAGCGATGTTATGATTTAGTGGTTTGTATTACATGGTTGTATTTGCTCATTTTACTGAGAGTGGTGAATCATCTCTTCTCATGGCCCCTGATAAATAAACTTTATAATAACCATAATGTTTATAATTTGTTGAGTAAGACAAAATATTCTACTCTAAGACAATTTATGCTCCTGAAAACAATTTCTGATCCGTAAATAATGGTTTTGTATTTAATTAACTATTATCATTATGTTTCACATTAGCAGAATAACTTGATATTAATATGACTTGCAATACATTTTAAAAATAACACACACTAAAATAACTGTTTATATTTCTAGGCCTATTGTTAATCCAATATTATTTTAATGATTCATCATCTTTAATCTGAAAACAGCCTGTACATTCAAATTTTGAGTTTCAGTGACTAATTGCCTATTAGTCCGTCTCAGTTTCCACTAGCATTAAGGCAATATAATATTATCTCTAGGATTTTTGGCAATTATTTCCATCACAGAAATGTAATTGTACTCAGTCATAAATTAAATAATAAATTCTTTGTTGTGCTCATTATACCGTAACATCAGTGCTTACATGCACACACACACATACACACTCTCACAGGCAGAGGATGGTCCAGCCTCCCCAGGCGGCTTGTCTCAGATTGGATGTCAGATGCTGGAGACAGCTGCACTCATCACAGCTTTTATGAATATATTACCTTTTATGTTCATCCAAACACTAATTTATCTTCCTCAGAAAAATCAAAAAGGACAGATATTCACTCACCAGTCCTCAGGAAAATTGGAACTTTCAGAAACTGCTGTGTGTAAGACAAATATCTGCAGCAAAAATAAATCCTTCAGCTGCTGGTAATTCAGACCTTATCTCTGACAGAGTGTGTGCTCTCTGTTTGTACCCGCATGTTTTTTTTAAGAAGGATGGCTTATGAAATATCAAAGTGCGCTATTTGCCTCCATGAAACTCCACAACATCAAAGACTTTCCCTCTCTCCCACAAGAACCTCGAGTTTTTTGACCCATGCAGCTTTGTCTGTCTTCTATCTCAGCATTGCTCTAAAGGCAAAAGCCTCTAATGATACAGGATTCAAGATGGAGAGACTGCTGCCAAGAATATGAAAAAAAAAACCATCAACGACTAAACAGACACACTTTGGTTGATGATTGACATCCCTGCATCTTTTTATTATTCCTGTGATGTTCGTCCAGACACACTAATGCCAGAAAGTGTGGCCTAACACTTTGGCTGATGCAGCAATCTGGTGATATGCGCCTCTCTGCTTGCCAACCACCTGGCTGGAAGAGGCATAATAAACCTCTCAGTCAATCATTCCTCGCACAGCCAATGGTGTAGGATGAGTGTCAGAGGAAGCATGGCAGACATGCGCTGGCTGTATGTCCAACTCTGACACTTCGCACCTTGCTCTCTAGCATTCTGATGAGTCCTCCCTGTATTGGCAAGGCCTTGAGATTCCAGCTACCCACTGTTGTGCATTATATAGATAAAGCAATGTGCAATGTGTGGGAGGATTATGAGCGCTTGGTGTCAGACATTTAACAGGTTAATGTTTTTGTAATCTTAAGCAGAACGATCACATGGTTGCCTAAAATGTTATTGATTTATTTAAAGGAAAATGACGCTAAAATTAAAGCCTTATCATTAAAGCTGCGGTTGCTTAGTGGAGGAATGAGCGATCCTGTCTGTGGTCACCCAGTTTATGGGATGTGGCTCTGCACCACAGACAATAGCACAGCAGTGTCCCTGGGTGTTAAAGTTGCTTTCAGAGCACCACTGCAATGCTTGGGGTTATGTAATACTGTGCTATGGCTATCCCACATGACAGGTCATGTGTACTGCATTGCCTAAAAAGCAGCTCTCACTCTGACTGCACCCAAGGCTTGCTAGATTTTTGATCTCCAATTAAAAGGGAACTAACATACTGCATCACTGGACTCAAAAGCGGAGAAGTGAATAATTGATTTTGTTTTTGATTCAGCAGGGGGAGGAAAGAATCTGACTCACACTGAAAACACATTTAGTCACATCTAGGCAGCTGCTTCATTTGATGCTAAAAGCTACATGTTAAGATGATAAAATTACAGAATCATTTTGTAGCATTTTGTAGTAATTCCGAGTACTTTTTCCAACTCTGACAAAAAAAAGTGTATTTTTATTAGAAGCCATGTTTTTCCCAAGTTATTGCAGTTTCTCCTGTCAAAGGTGTCGGTTGCTGGGAGCATTTATATACTGTGCACGATTTAGGTTGACAAAAAGGGTCATACACCACAAGGTAACTAGAAAAAACTACTGGAATATTAACTGGAAGACTGGACTGGAATTAAAAACACTCTTATTTGTGGTCACTGAAATGATATCTAATATCCATAATAATATCTAATTCTAATATCTATATCTAATCACATATCAGGCTTGAAATTTCATTGCTAATACTTATAATACCTGTTGTAAATTTACAGTTTTAAGAAAATTCTTCAACAAAACTGGATGCATGATATAATTCATTTGTGCTTGATTTATTAAGAAAAGATAAAAAGATGAATAAATTACTCAAAAGGCTTTTGTTATGCTGTGAGAAACACAGCACACTTTTCTCTGGTCTATAAATACCAACATATGGTATCTTACTTGAGTGGTACTCAACTCAGTTACTACCACCTGCTTCTGAAAGTCTCACATCTGTCTTGTATTTCCTATTGATGAGAATGAACAATATACTTATGAAATGCTTGAGCCTGCTTTCTAATGTCCCAGACACCTCTGGGTTTTCATCTGTGATCTGTATGGATAAGAGAAAGAATATATAGTAATACAAAAACACTGAGAAATCAGGGGGTGGACACAATATCATAGTAGTGGCAACTGAACAGTAATTTTTTATCGTAGTTTAGTGTGTGTTGTATTTCATTGCGGCATCAGATAATACATACTAATACTGTCGCTGCAAACATGGTCTTAAGAATTATACCATACGGCTGAATAAATAATACTTGGAATAATTTCTACAGCAACATCAACAATGCTGCAGGGCTATTGGATCTGATTATACTGTACGTGTTACAGAGGTGCTTACAGTATATCACCTTCACCACAGTGCATTGATCCATCCAAACAGCAAGCAGTGAAAACTAATCACGAAGGTCCTGCTCATGGTCTCCTTGTATCCAGGGATAGAATGTCTCAAAATGGAGATTTATCAGCAGCAATAAGGATTGAATTTGGCCCTAGGAGATACCAAGACTGGATTGATCAATAAGATTAGATTGTCTTTCTACAAAGCATCAAGCACATTAATGTAGCAACAGCAAAACATATCAACTAAATCAACATGAAGGCTATGTCATGGTCTGTGTGTTAAATCCAGATAAAAGTTGCTCAATTCTCCACCGAGGTCTTAGTAATGATGTTCTCTTGGAAATGATACAATTGGCAAGTGATTATTGATTTCAGCACTAGAGGAGCCTGGCTTCTGTACAGAATGATCTGGTGTTGGGCTGCAGTCGGTGAATTTTTTATTTACATCCATATGTGCATATTAATTGAGCTTTTTTTTTTTTTTTTTTTACTTTGGATGCACTCTAAATGTCCAGTTCTGCTAAGCTAAAGTGCACAGAGCCTTACTGCTACATGTCAAAGGAAGCATGTTGCAGCCCCATCACACCACAGGCAATTTTTAAAATTTCATCACATCTCAGACTGCACGAGCGCCGAGAAGTGAGAGGGTGAAAATGTAATTTCCAAAACTGATGACTGTTATACAAAATTACAAGAATAGAAAGACAAAGAGGCAGCATTAACTCTTAGTATTCCCAGCCCTGGGCAAAACTAATAACACCACAATTGAATCAGCTCTAAATAAATGATGGTGCAGTTTAATAACATATCATCTCCTTCACTGACAGCATTAGACATGATGCTACTATATATCTTAATAATCCCACAAGTTCAAATCAAAGGGCATTGCTCAGAATAAATTCACATTGAGTGTTTCTTAATTTCTCTAAATCATTATTTGTGTGTCTGCTGAGATTTTCTGGCAAACACTGAGCACCACCAAGTGGGGAAAATGGGAAACATGAACCAAAGAGCTACAGGTTAACAAGCCGCTATTTAATGATGTGATCTTATTTTGTTGTTGTTCTGTCTTGCATTGCTAAATCAGGGCCAACACACACTGCTACTCCCCAAAATGGATGAAAACAGTATGGCAATAATTATATTGTATCACAGAATAAGTGGAAAAATAGATCTTAAATTATTGCGTGTCCTGTATTATATGTCCTGGTGGAAATAAATCATTGCCTCATAGCATCTCATAATATTCATACATCCCTCTTCTGATGCCATTAACACTGCAAGGTTTCGCTTAAAGTTTATATGACATAAGTCACTTTATATACTGCACGTGTTGGGTGTAATGGCACTGTATCAACACACTGCAGCCACCATGTTTTGATTTATTCTGTCAGAAGGTCTATAAAGTGGCAGTGTTGTAGTCCGATTCAAGTCTCAAGTCCAAGGTGTTCATGTCCGAGTCAAGTCCTAATCACCAAAGAGTCAAGTCCCATTACCTGAGTCATAGTCATCAAGGTCTACATTAAACACAAATGACGCAGCTTCTCACCATTTTATGTTCCAAACTTTGTTAACAGTGTATTGCAACACCATATTTCTCAGTAATTTGATTAATAAAAATCATTTATAGAAAGGTGGGGTGTAAGCTTTAATGGAAGTGTGCCAGATACAATATAGTAGGGGTGAACAGGTTTTTATATCAATATCTTAGGCCAAATCATTATGGCCTATTACAAAAAACAATATATAAATAAATCAATTTTTAAAAATTAAAAAAGTCCAAGCCCTTGTCTCCATCTTCCGTGTCCAAATGCAGTCAATGCTCGAATTCAAGTCCCAGTCATCAGTGGTCAAGTCCAAGTCGAGTCACGAGTCCTGAAAATCTGGACTCGAGGGGGACAAGCCGAGTGCTGGACTCGAGTACTATAAGACTGCAAAGTGGTTCATGGTCCAGCTGCTTGGGTCAATGATGTTCATTCCTCCTTGATCATGGCGCTTAGACAGTCTGTGTACAGCATCTAAAATTCTGTTGTATATATATATATATATGTCAGTAGTACATTTGTATTTGGTGGGACGCCTGTTATAAAATTAGCTTATGATGCCTTCCAGTGCAATCGTTCAGTCTCTTAATGTGCCATTGGAGTTTCTTGTGCACTTCACACCTAAAACTATGATGAGAAATGAAAGTTATACCACAAGTTGTAAAGTGCTGCAATGTTCTTTTGCCACAGCCATATGAAAAGCTCCCTGGTTAAACCTTTTCATGAGGAAAAACATGTGACAAATGAATACAATAGAGAAAACATTCATTTGCAGTGAGCTGATTTACTTTGAGAGGGTGAACGAGCAATACTTATCATTCATACCAAATCTATATTACTTTGAGGAAATGTGCAAACAAAGCCTTAATAAAAGATGCCTTAACATGCTCTCTGATGCTGGCATTTGGAAAAATATACACTTAGAAATATATACACATCCAAGAGTAGCACATACTCAGTGTGGGCATTAGCAAGGATCTGCTTGCATAGTTTAGTGCATGCATAAGCAATTTATCATGCAACAACTGTCGTGTACCTCAGGAATGGCGATCTCTTTCCTCAGTCTATGTCAGCGCACTGCAGGGCCTATTTGCTTTGTATTGCAAGCTAAAGCTGTGCACAAGCTGTGATCTCTGTGAAATGTGAGCTGATTCAAACACACCATAATGCTCTATGTACATGTATGGTGTTCAACAAAGGCATCCCACTGTCTCTGAATACGCTGTCTGTGTGTGTGCGTGGAGTGGTTTTGTACATTAACCCTGTGTTCAAGTCAGAGGAATGTTTGGAGATGTCTGGCAGTCTGAAGAGGCTGATCCCCACGAGGAACATGGGCATCACGGTTAAGTGTTGGCATCAGCAGCTGGAGGGAAGAGGGGGGGACAGTGGCGGGTCATCTGAGGGGGTAACAGACTGGTAAGTAAAACACATACATTTAAAAACCATTACAAACAAAGGTCTCCAGACAATACATGCTTCATTCCTGCACTTCTCCTCGGCCTCTCGATGACTGTCTGATTTTGACTGCACAAAAATACATCTTAAAGGTTGTTGCACAATTTATATCAAAATCATAAACAGCAGTTCAGGTTAAATATGTGTAATTGTGTTTTACTTGAAATGACACTTTCAGTGTTTAAATATTAAAATTGAATTATAAATTTACCAACACCTGTAGTTATACAATTTTGATTAAATGTTTCACTCTGACTATCTGAGGCACTGGTGTTTGTTGTTGACATATGGCTCTCTGTACTGAAGGAGAGCTGTGAATAAAGACTTTTGGAAATAATTCAGTGCTGCACTGCATCAGCATGTTAAAAACTGCCAGTAAACTTCCTTTGGTGACTGAGTAGTCCAAGGTTGATGTATCACAAAAGTTTCCTTCCATCAATATATTTCCATCTTGTGCAAAGTCCCATTTATTTTCACCTACCACTGAGATGTATTACTTTTTCCCAGCCATGCTACGGATAGAACAAGGCAGTAATTTCATTATATGTGCAGTCCATGCTTATGTACAATACAAGATAATATTCCTCAATATCAACGCAATCTATACAAAGTGCTTTGTTAAAATCCGTTCCTACATATCTGTTTAACAATGTGGACAGTAAGTGTCCAGTGTGGCAGCTGGCACTGAAAAGCTACAGGTGCTGTCAGACATTCTGTCTTGTTTGGTGGTTAAAAGACCTCAGAGCTGCTCTAGAAAGATTGCTATCAGGTGCACCGACTAATGTCACTTGGACCTCTGGCTAGTTTGTGTAGAGCTGATGGGGATTTTCCTGGACGGCAATGTTTTTTTAGCAGGCTCTTTCTTCAAAGTGTCTTTTGCAATGGCTGAGGACTGGGTGGTAATTTCAGCTCCAGAAAGATTGGACTTTGTGGAGGGCACCAATGAATGTTTAGCTGCAGCTGACGTTTTAGAGGATTCTTTGTCTTTGGCTGTGGTTAAGATAGTCTGGGCTTCTGAAGCCACATTCTGAGCTTTTTTGCTTGCTCCATGCGGGATTCCTTCTTTAGCTGCCTCTCCACCACCATCCTCTGGACTTCCTTTACCTTCACCCGCCCCTGCTTTCCCACCATCAGCTGATTTACGTGTCTCTTTGGGCCTCAGAGCAGTTTTGAAGAAGGACAAGCCTTTGTCTTCTGTCTTACTGTTGCTACGAGGTCCCCTTAATGGTGGGGTGACGCTTGCTGAGGAAACACCCACACTTGAGGAACGAAGACTAGTCATGGAGGAGCTACTGCTTGAACTCCGACCCACTGTCCTGTTCTCCGCAGTCCGACCTGGCCTGGCCTCCACTCTACTAGCAGCACTTGACCTGGAGGGAGGACCTCCATGGCTAACCTTCCTCTCAGATACTGCATTGGTCCGTGAGGATTCACGGCTAGTGCTCCTGTCTGCTGCTTTAGTTCTTCCTGAAGCTGAGCTTTTGTCGCCTCCCCCCCTGGGAGATGTCCTCCTCTGAGGGTATGAGCTTTGTAATCCTGGAGAACCATTCTTTCTCTGTTGGGCAGAGTCAGGGTGTAATACCTCTGGGGTTTGGGATGACCCTTTCTTGGAGGGGGTTGCTGTTCTTGAGGAACCACCCTTGCTAGTTTTGGGAGGTCCATCATTTTTGTCCTTGGGGTTTGATGCTGATGGTGCAGCCTTGGTCTGTGTTCGAGAGGGAGACTTATCAAAGGCCGGGGACTTAGGAGACAGAGAGCTGGATGATGTTGAGGAGATGGCAGGGCGCTTCTTGGGACTCCTTTCACTCTCTAACCCTGTCTTTGCTGAAGTCTTTTTGACACCAGAGATATCTGCTGCCCCATTCCTTTGTTTCGGCTCCTTTGCAGCTGCCCCATGTCGGGGACTGATCTGTTCAGCAGCAGTGACTACACTCTTGTTATCCCCAGCCTGGATGGAGCTCCTCTGCTCTGCCTGTGCCACAACCTTGGAATGAATTTGCTCTATCAGCCTCTTACTGCTCAGATTACTATCCAAAGCTGCCAGGGCCGTCTTGCCCCCTGACATTCTGTCTGGCTTAGGTGACCCAGTGCAGCAGGAGGTTGACAGCTTATTATCAACCACCTCTCCTATCCTCTCCAGTGTCTGGGAAGAGGAGTGGGACTCCAGGGAGAAGCGTGAGGGAGAGTTGGAGCGTAGCTGGAGCTTAGCAGAGTGTGACCAGGACGGTTTAGTGCCATTTTCACTGAGAGCCAGTGGACTGGCAATGGAAGATCTCGAGGAGAATGTTTGTCTTTGCATGCCCCTTACAGCTGGTCGGGTCGATAAGCCTGCATTGAAGAAAAAGACACATTGATTTTTAGAGTCATATTTATGAAACTATTTAGATATCGCCTGTTTTTGGATGAGCGTCTGTCACCATCGTCCTCGCTCCGTTCACCAGCAAACTCGGCAGACTCGGAGAGAGAGGCCAACGAGGTGCGTCTGGAGGAGCCAGATGAGGCTTGGCTGGGTGGACGGCTCCCCATCAGCCGACTAATCCAGTGCTCACACAAGGAAGAGCTGGTGGATCCTACAGGCCCAAAAAGAGAGTGGTCGAACGTGAAAAGTATTCCATTCAGAACCCCAAAACATGCACAGTATGTAAAAAGTGCACAGTCTAATATGAATAAAAATTACCTCCCACGGAGCTGTTGGCAGACCAAGATGGAACAGTGGCACGTCTTTGATAAAACAAAATGTAAGCAGTCTGTTTACAGACCTCATCCTCAGACATGGGATGAACATCGCTATCATCAAAGCAATACCACTGTCCATCAATGGAGTTCTTACAGTGAGCTGCAAGATACAATGAAATAAAATACTATAATTATCTTGGAAAGCTTTTATGAAATAAAAACAGTTAATACAACAGGGTCATTTCTTTTTCCACTGACTGTGTATGATGTTCCCTTACCTGTGTAATGTCCTCCCTGCATGGTCCCATGATGGTTACACACCGCATACAGGTCATAAAGGTAGTCCTCAGGATCACGGCCCATCCCATAAGGCCGTCTCCATGGTGACCAGTGGGAGGGGAGACTCCAGCTACTCTGGCTCCTCTTTACCATATGGGGTGCCATGTCCATGCTCGTCAGTGGGAACTTCACCATGTTCTGCATTTTCATCCGTCGATCTCCATCCTTAAAAGAAGCAACGCACTTATGGCATTTACTTTTGTTATTCATTGTAAAGGCCACTTCTTTTAAAAGCAATTCCTGCACAGTATATAAGAAGCTATAATCCCACGAGCTCATCTACCTGTCTAAAGCGCTTCAAGTGAAGTATGAGGATGTCTGGCAGGGTCCAGAGACTAAGCTTGATGCTGCCCTGCTGAAGCTGCTTACAATGTGGACATCGCCATGCATCATCAGGAGCAAGCTGAAATTATGTCAAAAATAGTTGGCCATTAAAAAAAGCAACTCATTTTTATCTCACCTTTGTATAATAAAACATTTTGATGGGTGACCTGACACTATGCTTCAGTCTACCTGTTCCTCTTTGGTGTAGAGCTGAAAGCACTGGGCAAGGGAGCAGGTCTGAGGCTGAAGGTGCTGCTCCTTTACTTGACGCACGCTTTCAGCATCTGGGATGTATTCATCCTCAGTCCTTTTGAACAGACTGCAGGTACAACATGGCACAAGTCACACAGGGATCACAACAAAACAAAGGACATTTATTATATGTGTATTTGCTTCAACTGCACTGCTCTGAAAGAAGACACACTGTATCTTACTTACTAGTCTTTCGTCTCCTTGTCCCATTCAACAACAATTTTGACATGAGGTGGCCCTCCAGGACCACAAGCCTTGTATGCTCTGTTAGGACACAAACCCACATTAGATTCAACATTGATAAATGGTAGATAACAAATAAAGATGACATTAGAGCACTATAACTTTCAATTTCAGATTGCTACTAGAAGGCACTACTATTATGAGTATTAATATACAGAAAAATAATTAATAAGATCAAAAAGAATCTTGAATGTGCAAAAGAATAGAAACTTTCTTTAAATCACACCGATCATGACCAAGTGTTTTGATATAGCACATTGGATTCTGGATGGTTTTAATAGGTCTTGGCATCATAAAACATACACACAATACAATACAAGCAGTTATTCATCTCAGGAGATATTTTAACATCGATACTAGTGAAGAGTCGGCCTGTGCGAACTGAGCACACCGCAGTGTTCATATAATGACTACTCAAGTGAGGTAACACTGCCCCCTAGTGGCGGTAATTAGCATTACCTCTCCACCAAGGGAT
>NW_018127956.1:521009-542663 GCF_001952655.1 Monopterus albus
CCCCCTAGTGGCGGCAATTAGCATTCCCTCTCCACCAAGGGGTGGCAGAGCGGCTGCTCCTCCTGAGGCAAGAGGTATGTGATTCCAACCACTCCCACCACACGCAAAGTGAAGGGCCCCACCTACAGACCATCAAGGGTATTACATTTTAAAACAAAACAAACATTATTAAAAGGTCATCAAAGTTAAAGGCCTCTGTGGATAAAACTAAACAGTATGCACCTGCACAAAGACTCCAGGGCGCAAAAGGTGCCGCATCTTCTCCAGGATCTCTTTCTGTAGTGTGTCCCAGGTCACTGTACGCTCCAAATACAAAATAAATGGATTACCAAACCTAAGGGAGAATCAAAAACAGCAGGATTTGAGAGAATTCTTTAAATAATGTTGGACATTCTCACATACTGTTGTTCATTAAAGTACCTGCGTCCTTGCTGTCCAGCGCAGGCTCTGTTACACACCAAGAGGACAATCTTCTCAGCCTGCCCACTATTCTTATTAGGACTCAGAGGTGGTGTTGTAGGCTCTTGTATTTGTGTGGATATCCTGTTATTATCTGTGCCATACTTCAAGTTGTTCTGGTTGAGATTTGCATGTGGGCTCCCTGAAATTAACACAAAAATCTAAAGTTACAAAAATATATACTGTGTTATAAGCTGCTTTAAAAATCATCCATCTTTATTGGTAAGTATGTGCAGCATCCTCCTTAATGGAACATTTTCCTATTAGTCCATGTTTAACCTAATCTACTGCCATAGCAACACAAAGAGCTAAGATAATAACTGGGAAATAAACAGGATATTGTACCGCCTCGCTTGGAGCGGATCTGCTCTGGCCTGAATAGCTCAGGTGTCTCGAAGGCAAAGATGGAGTCGCTCTCCTGAATGGCCTCGAGGTCCTCATCATCATCACAGAAGGAGCGGTGAAAGCCATCATAGTACATTTCAGTGAGGACAATCTGAGAACAAAAGCAGGGAGATTGTTGCATTTGGATTCATTTATTTGATAAAAATGAGTGAAACTAAACTCTATCACGTAGTAACAAAAATAGAAGTGCTGCCAAATATCAGCACTGATGATAAAATGCTGCTCAAATTGATAATCGAGATAATCTTACACTATGAGATAACTCAAATACAAACTTTACCACCAAATTTAACAGCCTTAAATGTTTCCAATGAAGCAGCAGCACCTGTTGGGCAGGGATTTTGGTCTCTTGGGCCACAGCTTGTCTCAGCCTGGACACAGTGCCAGAGAGAGGCACTGCCACTCCGACCCTCATACAGTGAGAGCACTTTCCTTGGTACACCACCGTCACATACAAAGGCCTGCAGCACAGAAAGACTTAAATGATCTGGCTGTTTCATAATAATGGCTGGACTGATGTTTCAAAGACAGATGGCATCTTCTAATTTTAACATCGTTCACTGCGTTTGTCTAGCTTTGGTTTGACACTTTTTCAACACTGGGCTCTGACTGTATCTTGTTTCATTGCACTTTTGGATACAGGGAAATTTTTTTGTCTATTAGATATTGGTTTACTTATAAACAGAGCCACCTTACCGAGTGTGAGGTACTGGGATTGGCAGTGAGATGCAGAGGAAAGGATCAAAGGTGTTGCTCTGTTTCTGGCAGTGAGGGCAAGTCAGGGAGGACCTACACAAAGACATAATGAGAATTAAACAATGTTACTGGAGCACTGACATAGGGCATATGGGCATATGACATATTGTAGTTTTACAGGTGTTATGTGCCAAACTATTTCCTGCCTGAAAAACTCAAGGTGACCACAAAAGACTCCAGGAAGTGCTGGAGACATCTCCCATAAAACCACAAATTGTTCTTTTAGCACTTTTTTTGTAGAATAAAAAAAAAAGAAAATTCTAACATGTTTAAGAAAGGCAGATTTTATTTCTTTAGAAAAAGGCCAGGCTAAATGGTTCCCCCTGTTTCTAGTCTTTAATCTAAGCTAACCAGCTGCTTGCTACATGTATTGAATCTCAGCAAGAAAGAAAATAAGTGCATTTCCCAAAATGCCAAATGATTGCTTTAAAATGAAGGGAGCACATGTATGAAAAAGTAAATTTCTACCGTAGATTCGAAATTTGCCCTGCCAGGCACTGCATGATGCTGTGGACCTTGTGTGACTACTTATCAGTGTTCCTTGTTGTGTTTTGTTACAGCCACATGTGTGTGAGCTGGGAATAAGTTAGTATTCACATTTGGTATGAACAGATTATGTAGCAGCAGTTATAACTTTCAACCTGTATTGTGCCTGAAACAGCTCCTGTACAAAAGAGCCAGGTGCTGGTAGTGGAGTTCCTTCAGGGGCAGTTTCTTCTTCTACTGGAGGCTGGAACAATAAAACATACACTGAACAATTATTTGGATGTTAAATAACAGCAGCAGTCACCAGTAGCACAATTTATAGTATTACAATGTTTAGTTATTATTATTAATCAGTGTATTATTTATTATTATTATACATAGGTTGGGCAACACCAAAGAAGCTATATTCTGTATTTAGGTTATACTGGTCTATAGCTGAACATAAAGCACTCTCCAGTATGTTGCAATTGTGATGACTAACTGTGTTCCACGTTGCTGTTTACCTTCCTGGGGGGTCTGCTGTCAGGGTGGACAATATGGTTCAGGTCTTCATGAACTCTATCCAGCAACCAGAGGAGGAATTCCTGGGCATCGTGCTGGGAGTTACCCCTAAACTGAAGGGCGCTCTTTGACACCACATTCTGCAACAGAGAATAGCAGAATAAACAAATTAGGTTCTGGCGATTGCTCCTAAAATAGAGATGGCTTTGTAGTGCAGTGAAAACCTGTTCATCTTTTGAAACTGCCTGATTATAAAATATTCAGCAAGTTTGACCATGGTGATGATCAGCACAATCCTAGAGGTCAGCAGTGGTGAGGTGGTGAGAGCCAGCTGTGGGGAGGCTTTTTAAAACCAGGATGCACGGTGAAAATTGACAGGTTATTCTCATTGACAATTAGCTGCTGGAGATGGCCACAGTGTGTCCACAGAGGCACCCAGACCGGCCATTATATAGTCATCTCTACTCAGTGGCTATCAAATGTCACACAAGGTCAAAGACATGAAGGGACTGAGCACTGTTTGCACTCAGCCTCTCCCATGTGACAGTCTTTCTCATTTTCAGTGCATTACTGAGGCATTTTGTACAAGATGTGGAGCAAACAAAGAGCTAGTCGTCCTTGTGCAGCTTGACCACAAAGGTCATCTCTGAGGTCTACTGATGGAAACAGAGCACATGCTTATGTTAGTAGACTCCTCTGATTAAGATACAATTTTAAGGCATTAGTGAGCCATTAAAAAACTTGGATGATGCTGTTAGCCAAAGAAATACAATAAATTTACTTTCTAACAACACAGCTGCAAGTAAACTAATAAAAAAAAACAGTCACCACATTTTTTGTGGCAAAATAACAGTTATTCTTCCCTAACAACAGTTTCTATTATACAATTGCTATTGTCAAAGTGTTATATATATTTTTGTGCAGGATCATTACCACAAAGCAGTACATGAATAAGATATGAACTGCTTATCATTTATTATCCCTGACATACAGATGGCCTATGAAACCTATAAAAAGGTCTAATATGTTTTATCAACCACTGATTTCAGTCATCTTGTGTTGGTTACAGGCTCTCGCCATTTGTTTTACTGTCAATCTCATTGGGAAATTAAGTATCGCTTTTCACAAATGACGAATGTCTCTCGTAATTATCTATGAGATTTTGTGTAGATCATGGTCTTAGACAGTTTGAATGGTGTACAGCAACATAATCCTCAAACCAATTGCCATGGTGAGAAAACGGATTCTGAGACGGTGGACAATTTCCCTGTGCTACTGTTACTGAAGTCTTCCTAATGATCTTTAAGTACTCTCCGCTGTTGCTTAGGTTGTGTTCAGAGGCAAGAGGCACAAACCTGTCACATGTGCATTCTGAGCTGTAATGTACACTAATGAAAATCGCTAGTTCAGTTCACCAATTTCAATGGAAACCCAGTTCTCTGTTTCAGCTTTTGGTATTGCAGAGAATGGTGGTACAGTTCCACAGAAGGAGAGATCAGGTGCTTTGCTGTCTTAAATCATGTGATCTCAACATGGGGATTAAATAAAATTATACAAGATTGCTAATGAGTTTATTTAAGCAGTATCCAGCTATTGGTACTTTATTTATACATTGTGTTTAGCTTTGTTTTGTTTGTGTTGTGTGTTTTGTTGGAAAGATAATAGAAAAGGAACATGCCAAGTGTGGGTACTTGTTGTGTATCAGCTGTCTTTGGGTGTTTATTTCGGTTGATGTCCCCCCCCCAAACATATGAGGAATGATAATACAATGTAACAATTTGGGATGCATTAACAGTAAAAAAAAAAGAAGAAGAAATCACCAATAGTTTTCAGATTTTGTTTGTCATTGTGTCTGAAAAGGCCGGGTTGCATTTAGTTTCCCTACTAAATTAAACATATTCAAGGCCCCTCACTCTGAGGAGAACAACCTATATCTAATCAGACAGTTCCTGGCTGGCACCCAAGGTAGAAAGAATGGACAGAAATAGTAACACTGTCAAGAATAAGCAATGTGCTGTATGGCCGTGTGCAGTTTAGTTTCTCTCCGGTTTGCTTTTTGAACTTTTGAAAGAAGAAAATGGGCCATCAAACTGAAAAAGACATAAACAAAGAAACTTTTGTGATTGTGACAGACATACTTTTCAGTGCTGGGATCCAGGTCAAAGAGGTGACACGATAAAAAGGCAGTGTGGAATAAAAGCTTATGAGTGTGAGACAGACAATCACGCAGTTAAAAAAACAGATGGGTTTCATTAAGGCGCAGCTCTAGGACTCAACACTCAGCTGACAGGCTCAAACAGCCTTTTATTGAAAGGAGTTTTAGTCCAGGAACACTGGCTTTGCAGTTTAATTAGGATTTATTTCCAAGCCCAAATATTACGTAAACTCCAATCATGCTGAGAATAAAGCTATACAATGAAACCAGCTTGAATATTTCATACCTAAAATGTGAAATAAAAATACTTTGAACTTCAGAATTAGAGAAAGGTCTACGCAATACAGAATGAGTAATAATGTTCATGAAGGTTGTTGACAGTCAAACTAGTCATTCAAGGCTCATACATAATTATTAAGACTGGCCATATGTGCATTCTGACAGATGCAGAAATCTCATGATAAATAAACTCTTTGCCTTTGACTGACCAGTTGAACAGAAGCATGAATTTGATATTTTCAGAACAAATTTTATTTTGATTTAGGATTGTGCAAGATAACTGGCTTAGATGCTCCTGTTGTAACCCCATTTCATTTATTATGACAATCAAAATGAGCAGTATTTGAAAAGAAATCATGGCCAAGGTGCTACTGGTTATCCCATAACCCAATTTTTAACAGTGTTAGTGAGTTTATTTTTCTAAAACTATATTCAACAGTCACGTGAACTCACTGAAAGATGCATGGCTATAATGAACCTCCAGCTGGGGATCCTGATAACTCCAAAAAACTCAACCCAGCTGTAAACACTGAAAGATCCTGTTCCCAACCTTCCATTTCAGTTGGTGACAACTTCCTATGCATCAATTAAAATAGACAATGAACAAACATACTATTATTTTAAACTGTATCCATTGGGGGAAATGGCAGATCACTTTTTTTTTAAATCCAGTTACACTTTTTGAAGACCCTGTTGAGACCCCGTTAGGTCTGAACATCTTACCTTGAAGTCTCTGCTGTGCTGAGGGGTGTACTCAAAGGTCCACAGAGCCCGAACCAGCCCGGACAGCTGCTCAGTCACCTCTCCTGCCTCCTGCTGCTGGCTCCCCTTTTTCTGCACCAGCACCCCGTTAGACTTGGCCTTTTCGTTGTTGCTGGTCGTCTCTCCCCCTCTGAACTGCTCCAAAGCCAGGTACTCAGCAAACAGCTCCGTGTTGCTCAGGCACTGTAAGATAGCGTTCATGAAGCAGGTGTTGCCGTGGTTCTTGAGTCCGGCGACACCCGGCACCTTGTCCCCGAAGGGAAATCCCCCGCAGTCACTGTCGTCGGACGGGACTGACCCTGCGGTGGTGGTCGGGATCAAGGCTGAGTCGTCCTTCTCGTCCTCGGCGGCCTGCTCGTCGGTGCCAAAATGAGACAGAGTCGACAGAGTCCGGAGAACTCTGTTCATAAAGCTCCCCACTGAGCGCACCGAGCTCCTCCGGAAGAGCTTTTTGCTGAAGGATTTCTTCTCCTTGCTACTGACAACTTTTGACATGGTCAGTCTGAAGGCTTTCCCCGCGTTTTACGCCTTAAATCCAAAGAGGGCACCCTGTTCAGAAGAGCATCGCCTCCTCATCCCCGTGCAGCGACAGCTCCTTCACTTTATGTTTATAGCCTACAAGGCCTGAGCATATGTCACAGGAACATGAAGGTCTGCTAGTTCTGGGGATCATATCATATGGAGACAGCAGAGTGGCATCAGATTATCCCACTTGCAACACTGCGTCGGATTGCATAAACAGTGGAGAGCCACTGTCAGGGCGCTTTCCATGAATGGCTGGGGGAGTCCCGCACCAGGCAGCAGCCATCACCTCTAGCAGTCGGTCCGCTGAAATCACATCACCCGTGTCATTGTTCAGACACAAAAACAAGGCGCTGTGGTTGTCCACCACTGGATACAATGTCTGTCAGACACAAACATCAAATCAACCTTTAACAATTAGCCTATTGGCTGAGAGTGACGTGCGAAATTCCTCATCATTTATTAAAAAAGCGCAGCTCCACCCTTTTAAAAGGTATTCCTTCCACTCTGGTCATCAAATCCACGGTGGTGTTGGAATCTGAAGTGTTGGTGATCTTCACCCAGTGGATCTCTTCTCTAAATCTCCTCCACAGTGGGCGCGCTTGCGGGAGCTCTGCCAAACTGAGGAAGCCCCCGACCGGAGCGGCTCAGCTCGCTGCTCCCGTGTTTGGCTGCCGTGAAGCATCTCTTCGTGTGCCAGACTTGAAAGGTGCACGTTTCAGTGTACCCATCCGAAAGTTTTTGGATAGTTAAGTCTTCGTGCGCCTTAATTCGCCCTCCGGATGGGATTCATGGCGAGGCCGCCTCTCCCGTCTCCATCCTCATCTGTAGGCACCGATACTGCAGGCAGGGCGGTAACGGCTGACGTCAGAGCCAAACACTGGTCCATGTTGGAGGAGAGAAGGTACCAGCATGTGATGCTGGATGATGCTCCATCCCTCTGAACAGTATGCACACTGATGAGCGCCAGTGATATTATTGCAAAATTAAAATCCAACGTGAATCATTTTAGAGGGTCGGTACAAAGATAATGCTTTAGAGCGCAAGTCTCCATGAATCTATAGGCGCATGTATTATACTAGAAGTATTAGATGAGCCTACAATAGTCTTATAGGAAACTCTATTGCAAATAAAGTCCTGCATTCAAAATCCACTTGAGTAAAGCCTCCGGAAGCATGTTGCAGTAGTGCAGAATGTCCCCTTAGATGTTGCTCATATACTGTGTTATTACTCATTAATATGCAGGAGCATAATATAGCTGGTCAAGGAAGAACTGTTTTATATATTTATATAGCCTACTACTGGGTAGTTTTAACAGCATCATTTTATAAAATTATACTCGATCCAAAATCCTAATATGAAAGTTAGATACTAGCCGCCATGCATGTTGAGTAAAACGTGCAATTATTCTCGTGTGTTAAACTTAAAATTAAGAAAAGGGTGTTATTTTTATTTATGTTATTTTGACAAGGATGTTTGAGTCTAGAAATTTCACAAAGACATAGCAGCTTCCCACAACCCAAAGTGTGACTGACAAATAGTCCATTTACAGTTATATAAAACAGAGAAACTCTGCAGAGCTTTACATTTGAGATACTTGAACATGATAATGACATTTTTGCTAAGTGGCTTAAGCATCCCACTTCCTTTCACCACTAAATCATGATGCTATTCCTCTCAAGTAGGAGTCTTACTTATGTGTTACAGTAAAGTCTATTTCTGCATGCATTCCCCTGACAGTTGACTGTGACAGACATGCCAATTTTCATGGTTCAAACTTGCATTGCACTGGACACATGTACAGCTCAATCACTGTGGGATTACAAAACCATTTGGGAAAAAGACCATGCATTTACTAAACTAGATCAATTACCCCTATTTGATCTAGTGAAATAAAAAAAAGCTTGATAAAATAACACGGGGTACAATATAGTGTTGTATTTAATGCACATATTTTCATCATACCACATGGATAAATATGGAAATTAATTACCCAGACCCCTCTGCAGCAAGACAGAGCACCTCCACCTTTAAGTACAGAATGTGAAGCTCAATTAACAAAAATACAGCTCATATCAGAAATATTAGTGTAATATAATTTATTATAAATGAGTTACATGATAACAAATATGTTGTCATATCGATTTCAAATTTGCTCTCACACAGGCCTTGATGCAGATTTTGTGACTTCTGCAGATACTTTAGTAACTTGCAAATGCAAACCATGACATGTTATAGTCAAGTCACTTTGACCTTTTGGACTGACAAGAAGGCATCACCACTGGTGAGATATTGTAAATAGTCACCATCATTTTAACATTAATAATGGTATAAAAAGTCTGACCCACCCTGTTTTAATCTCTCATCATTCACACAAACCCCATTCAAACAGGACTATAATCCTAAAATGCTGCAGCCCCAAATTTGAAACAGATAAACCAACTACTACCAAGATCATATTCTTCTTCATTTTGTCCACAACTGAGTCCAGCACCCTCTCCCATGCTGTTAGTAGTCGATGCCCCGGAGGGCAGCAATGGAGGAGGCCAGCCGACGAGGCAGCAGCTTGGCCGTCTGTCTGTAGTCTTCTGGTTTGGCCCTCAGCAGGGTCACAATGTGCTGCAGGCTGCAGGAGGGCTGCAGGCCCAGAGCATCCATCACATTGCTCAGGTAGTCTGTGGAGCAGGATCAAGAGTCATCAAGCCCAAATGATATGATACACATTAACTTAACCTTAAGCCGTGATTTCATTTCCTTCTGTTATATGCGCCTTATTAATAACAGTGTAACTATACATCACTGCACCGATATCTGTGGCCAGCTGTTTAGTGGAATGGGGGCTCAGTTTGGGGATGAGCAGGATGGCATCACAGTAGGTCTGCATTGTTGCCCGAGCAATGGAGCCCAGCCAGTAGTCTGCAGTGTTGTCCAGCTCAGGAAGGTCATCACCTAAGACGGAGGAAAGGTGATTATTTGAAAAGTGTTGTAACGCTTCAGTGTAAATGCTTATACAGATGCATAATACAATAGTTTTACTATACAAAAGTTAATTATTTGAGATAAGGGTCTCTCTCTATAGCTTTGAATTTAGATGAAAAATGACGGATGTAAGGTTTCATAACAGTAGAGGACGTGTTAGTGGAAAGAAAATAAACCAGGCCACTGAGAAAAAGGGAAACAAGCAAAAAACCTTGCTCTGGAGGAAAAGGCAGTTTCCCAGCATGTAGGGCCATTTCTAGTGCCGGGTCCTCCTGTGCCACAAACGGCTCCAAGTGGAGTGGCAAAGACATCAGGTACTGCCCTATCTACATTGGGGAAAACAAAGTGATGAACTTTGATCATGTATCGTATGTGTTACTTTTATTAACCATATATGTACAAACAGACTTCTACCTTGACTGATAAAATAACCTTTGTTCTTTTTGTACTGATCTACACTACAACTTTATATCAATTATGATTTAGAACTTATAAGCGTAAACTTTATTGCAAAAATACTAGGTATTGGATTTACTTTAACTGATCGTCATGACACATATTCAGCTCAATTCTGACTAACATTTGCAATGTATTCTTGCGGTGACAGGCTGAAAGTAGGTAGGTCTTCTGTGTAGCTTTCTCCAAAACCAGGTGCCTCTTGACTCTGAGAGCAAACATGGAGCACAAATCAAACAGTGTGAGATTAAAATAGATACAGTATGTCCAACACTCAAATGCACATGGACACAGACAATCCAAAAGCTCTCAGCACTCAAATCATATTTAAAATCAAATAATGTGGAAACCTGACACTTAATCACCTCCATCTTGGAGACGAGGCAGAGCTGGTGTTTGATCTGCAGAAAGACAGAGTCGAAGGCCAGCTGGTTGGCCTGCTGGTTGAGTCTGGTCAGAGCTGCTCTGGGCTCAGCTAGCAGGCTGGAGTTACCTGCGCCCTTCTCCTGCGAGATGAGAGGAGAGAGATGCCTCAAAACAGCTGCAGAGGGTCATTAATAAACCACCTTTTCATATGCAACTACAGGTCAGAGCCAGTTCTCTTCAGAGGACATCAACAGATGTAATACTTTACTTATAAATATTTTGGCATCATGCCCCGCTCCCTACCTTTAATGAGTAGAGGACCTCCATCAGGCTGTTGTATTCAGCCATATTTCCCCTCTGAAGGTAGTTGTATTCCTGCCAGGGGTTCTTGGTGGCACTCTTCTTCTCTGTGGAGGTGGCCTCCTGGATGCCTGCTAGGCTGCGTGGGCTGTATGACTCAGACAGGTATTTACCTGCTGTGCCCAGGATCCTATGGCAAGGATTGATCATAAAGAATGCATGAAGTTCCTTAAAATCTGTCTTGCTGACGGTGTGCATGCTGTACCATTAGTCATATAAGTATAAGCATTCCTCTCACTTGTTTGATAGCTGCTGCTCAAAGGCTCCACTGTGTCTAAGTAACTCTCCGCATGTAGCAATAATCCTGCAAAAACCAATAAAAAAATGCATGTGACTTTTGATGTTTAAAAAAGTATTCTAATGAAATTATCTCAGCTCATGATATTAACCTGACTGAGTTTTGGAAAGCTGTCCAGTCTTCCTGAAAAACAAATGAACTTGGTGTATCCTCCAGCTTACATTTCTTCTTGATTGACTGCAGTGTGGTGGAAAAGTCTGACACATACCTAGAAAATGCACAATGTTGAGAAAAAAAAACCCCCACATATAAATCAATTAAAGTAACGTCTACACATACTAAAGTTAGGTGAATTACTTCTATTACAAAAGAAATATGTTAATACACTGCACATGATTGTGAGTAAAGGCTCCTTACTTGGTAAAGAGGGCTTTGAGAGCCTTAAGGAGGCCACACACAGCCAGCCCATCAGTCAATTTGACACAGCGGTCCACTGCAGCACTGGCCAGGCCAAACAACTTGCTGACAGAGTGGCTCAACTCTTCCACACAATCAATTACTTCACCGTGTTCCTACAGAGAACAGCAAAACAAAAAGTGCCACAACAGGAATCAAACAAAAATAACAGTTGTGGCAAGGTTTTAACAGATCTTTATGTTTTGTGTATATGTGAGTGTGTGTTACCAAAGGTACAGCACTGATCTGGATGAGGAGATGAGCTTCCTCCAGATCTCCATACTGCAGTTGATAAGGTTTATAGGGGTCGTACAGTGCACAGACCAGCTCATTCACCTTTAGAAGGTTATTCTCTGCTGGAAAAGAAGCACAGGCACCTTACTCACCACACCTCCAATAAATGTAGTTTCTTTGTTATGGCTTTTTCACTTTTGCTGTTTCACAGACCCAGGTGTGGCAGCATGGCGGCCTCCAGACCGTGTGCAAAGGTGGATGTGGTGTGGTGGAGCTCCAGCAAGGTGTCGAGACGCTGCTCATGGACTGCCTGCTCCATGGCTGTGCTCAGGCAGACAGGGATGGATGGCACCATGGACCCCAGAGTCTGGATCAGCAACACTGTCACCACCTCATATGGGTTCTTGAACACCTGTGGGGTGTTACAGTTTAGGTGATGTTTCAACAAAGAGCACTGTGACATCCTTACAATTTTATTACAAATCTAAAAATGAAGTTCATAATAAACTTAGTACCCAAGATTTATTACACTTTTCTCTGACTGATTGCTGCTTAGGATTTTCAAATAATGTGTTTAAATTGTTGGAACCAATCAGGCGTCCATCTCACTATTGCAGTGTTTCTGACCTGGCTGCTCCACTGAAGCTGCGTGTGCCATGTGGACAGCAAGGTGTCGTAGAATTCAGACAGCTGCTGATTTAGACTGAGCTCGCTCTGAGAGACATCCTGCCACATGGCCACCAGCTGGCCCTGGACATGCAAAAACAGACATTCATCCACAAGGTGACATTAAAGCACTCCTCTACCAAATAATTACAACATATGAGACTATGATTTTGTGATGTCTTACTGAGATGTAACCAAACACTCACTGTTCAATATTACTATGATAAAAAGTCCAAGATACAATATGTGTCACGACATTAAAATCGGTGTTAAGGTTCTCAGTACGGGACCAGTTGAAGTGGTTATTCCCCCAACCACAGGGGGAAATAGTGAGGAAACTGCTGCTTGACTCAACAGAACGAGGATAAGAAGACACCAAAATACAGTCGGTCAAGCTACCCTGTATAAATAAATACATAAACAATCTACAGAAATGTAATATTTGTGCATTACCTGAGGCGTTTTTCAAACGTGGTTTACTTTTTGAAGAGACTTTATGGGTGGTTACTAAGTGGTTGCTTTTGCATTTGTGCATCTGGTTCGTGTGCCCATTGCCATTATATTGTTGCACGCAACTGTGTCCAAACTGTTTCTTCAAGATGTATCCAGGACTGTCTGTCTTAACCAGGGCTAGTATTACCTTCACGTGGCAGTATTTGCTAATTGTTCAGTGTTTTGTTAGTTTCCTTTTTGTCTGTGTCATTTTCTTGAAAAGGGAAAACTTAAATGCTGCCACATAAAAGCTCTAGAAGTCGATGATGGAGCATCCACTATGTCAGTTCCAAATTCAGCAACTTGAATGCAATTAAACTAGTGAAATAATCATATGTAATATCCTTGTAGATAGTCCCACAACAGCATCAAGAAATTTTTCTGTCACAATATCATAAAATTACAAATATCGCTTCATCCCAACTAATTTCTCATTGAGCTCAGGGAAGGGCCTTTTGCACTTACCTTGTGGCATTTATAGTAATAGGCAAGAAGCTGTGGCATTCTATCTATCTCTGTGAAGACTTTAACAAACAGCTTGGCTTGGTCTGCAGGGAAAAATAAACACGTAGACATAAGCAGACTGAGGGTATACTGAACATGAACTATAGTCAACTGAAGTTGACAAAAGCACTTCTCACAGGCTTTTACCTATAGACATGGAATTAAAGGCTGCTACTATCTGTGGGCTGGCCAGGGCCTCCAGTCGGTTTTTCAGAGCCTCCAGATGGACACACTTTTCAGAGTAGTCTGGTGTGTCCACTAGCATGGCCAGGCTGTTTTGCATGCTGGTCAGCTTGGAGGAGATCACTGCAAGGTCCTAGAAAAGAGAAACTAGCATATTAAAGGTACATGTCCACAAAATGATACCTAAATATTTTATTGTCAATTGCTTTATACTGTACAAGAAACAATAAAATAAATATTTCAATTGGTGTAAAAGCCTTTAATCTGTAAGAGGCCTATTTTTGGAAATGTATATTTATGCAAATAGTCACATTACATAGAAAGCTGAATTCCATCCCATAATTTCCACATTGAGGACATTTATATAGCTCTGGATATAGCTGTCGGAACCAAAAGGTCGGCAGTCTCTACAAAAATATAACATGTAAGGCCATGTGGTAATTTCTCTCATTTCTACCTGCGTTTTAAAGGTCTCCTCAATGTCTGCGCTCAGTGTGCTCCATTTGTCGGCTTCCTGCAGAGCTTCAGCTGCCAGCTGCATACGGCTCTTCACTTGATCTATCTCCACCAGGACCTGGTGAATAAGAGCCTCACTATTTCAATAACATAACATCAACCAAACATTTTAAGAGTAAATGTAGATTGGTGTCTTTGTTTTACATGTAATATATTACTTGTGAACAATATAATAGACTTCATAGGATAACGTTCTAGTGATGGAAATGCCCACACACCTGCATTGACTGCACAGTGTCCTGTTCAAACTTCTTGATGTCCTCTTTGACCAGAACCATTTGGTCCTTGAGGAAGGAAGCTTCCTGTTTCACAGACTCGACATCTCGCAGCACTCTGGGCATATTTTGGAGAGCCTGATTACTGCTCTCTACACAAGACATACAGTAGACTTTCAGTTAATAAAGGGCATAAAAAGATATCGAAATATAACTAAAAAAGAAAAGTATATATAACGAAAATATAACTTTGAAAACATTATATCATGGTCGGTACTCGAATCTAAAAGAAGAAATTGCCAGCAGCCAGTTCCTCTTTAGTACATATTTCATATTGCATGGTGTTGTATTGGACTGCATTAGCTTTAGTCAGCTGTACATAATAAAGTGGTAACTGAGACTGTACAGACCCTCGATAGCATTGTTGACTTCCTGGATGAACAGCTGCAATTTCATGACCAGTGTAGCTGCGTGCGTGTCCGCCTTCCCCGGCGCGTCCTTCTGCGCCACCTTGAAGGCGCCGTTCACCCAGTCTTTCACATCAAAATCATCGTCCAGAAATTTAGAGAAATCCATTTAGTCTCCTCACTCCTTCACTAGTGCACGACGCTGGGCGGTAAAACGTTACTAGTACAGTCTGTGTCATCGACCCATTGCTAACGTCGGGTTAGCTAATTTTTCCCAAACAATGGTTTCGACACGAATATAAAATAAATTGCCCAGGAAAATGAAATTATCATTACAACTAAGTATAGTTCCAATAAAGCGACGGCTTCCTCCAGAGTTGTTTTTTTAAACGTCTACAACCTTAGAGGAGAAATGTGACATATTTCCAAACGCTTAGTGCTGGTAATGCTACTAATACTTGACAACAACTTCCTCTTTGTGTTTTCTATTCACCTTCCCCAGAAACACGCACCAACACAACAAACTGACCTGCTCAATAAAATTCTGTGACCACAGTGAAGAACATTTAGTTAACAAAGCATGACGACGTATGTCCTAAATTAAGATTTATCACATTTGGACATGAGAAAAAGAGAGAACCCATAAGTTATAGCGATTGTTTTAAAGCGGTGTCACAAGTAGGTACATCCGTGCAGAAACGTGTTGGTGTATGTTTATGGGATGGTAAATGTTCGATCCCAAGCCCCGAGAGCAAGCAGAACTGGTTAGGGCGAGGCTGAGGTTAAGCATCATGAGCCACGGCTGCTTAGGGTTAGCGTGAAGGTGAGGTTCAGATTAAAATGATAACACAGAGGAGGAAAGATTTCACTTCCCTGAGTACTCCTGAGGTTTAGAATCTAAAGCTAACTGCAGTGGGACTTTTTTGCCCTGCTTTTGTTTCTCAGGCAGCCCAAACTTCCAAATATGTTCTACTAGCACATATTTTAGACTATTAAGGTTATGCCTGAGTGTAAAGGTTAGTGTTTACATAATTTAATATACAGTATACAAGTCAGCAGCTTTTTTTTTACCGTTTCCCCAGTCTAGAGATGCAAAACCTCACACTTTAAATTATGACAACAGTGAAAAACACACCTTGATGTCTCCAGGCCCAAGGACAAAGAGAAATGACACTGGTGAGACAACAGTAAAAGGAGATGGATGCTAGATAGTAAACTGATTTTGAAGTATCTATACTGTATAGTGTACTATTGCCTATATATGCCAGTAAAAGGCACAGTGGTGAAAGATGTAGCAGTCCCAAGTGACAGCAACATCTGGAAGGAGTATCAGAGGCTGGAGAAGTACCAGGGCCTGAAAGAGCAACTGGAGAGTATGGAGAAAGTGAAGGGCAAAGTGGTCCCAATGATAGGTGCACTCAGGGCTGTGACTCCTAGGCCGAGAAACTATCTCTGACAGATCCAGGAACTACATCAGAGCTCTCTGTCCATAGGAGTACAGAACAGACAAGATACATTGCAGAGCCCTCAGACTCCCCGGCCTCTGGCAGAGGACCCATGGTTGAGGAGGACAAATTGATTTGTTTGTGTAATCCCGTCCCCATGGTGGCTTTACACAGTCAAGCATCACTACAGCATTTCAGTTATTTGATATCTGCTATACCAGAAATTTATCACTACACACAGTCCATATCACGAATGCTATGCAAAGCAGAGAGACAGAAAAAATGAAAATATGTAAAGTGGTGAAGGCAGTTAAGCAACCTGCACTTCAAATACACCTCATCTTAGCAGCTACATTACCATCATATATCTCAGCTTTTTCAGCTCATTCAAAGAAATGGGAATAATTAGCAATATTAAGGACACAGTGTCCAAGGCAGTGTTTACTCCTTCTACTCTGTTATCCGGACGAGGTGGGCTACACATGGCTCAGATCACTCTGTCTCTGGTCACCTTTGTCCTGGCTCTTTTCAGAGGAGGGAGCAGCCATACCTACTGGATCTACGCGATGTTCACCTGGACCTTCTGCCCATTGATGACTCTCATGATCACCATCATTGAGATGTTTAAGCTTGATATCATTCTCAAGTTGTGCATGGACTGGGATGACTTCACCACAGGGATGGCCATGTCTTCAACACTCATGACAGTTTCTGTTGCTATTACCTATGCCAACTTCTATGCTTGCCTGAAATGTCTCTATGGCTGGATAGTGAGTGTGTTTGCTTTCTTGTGTGGTTTTGTTTACATACTTGAAGTGGTGAAGGATAAATTCCTGGACAAGAAGAAGGGACGCTACCTGGCTGCATTACCTGGATTCTTGAAGGTTATGGAGGCCTTTGTGAGCTGCATCATTTTTATATCACTGACTGGTTACAGAGACAAGCCCGTTCTGATCTTGTGCATTATAGCATATGTCATTCCATTCCCCATCCTTCCAGTAATCATAGCCACCAACATCCTCAAAAAGCTGAAGAACTGTTTGCCATTTAACTTGGACAGGTTTGTGTTTATTTTCCTGGTGATCTCTGTTGTGCTTTATATATTTGCTGCAATCATGTGGCCCATTTTTATGTTTAGAAACAACCCTCGTCCCAGTGACTGCCCACCCAGCTTTTGTATCTGGGCCATTCAGTTTATGGTCGCATTTATGACCTATGTGAATCTAATTCTTTTCACACTGGACCTCATTTTTACTTTGTTGGGTATCTGTGGCTTTACACGCACATAATTTCTGCCCTAAAGTTGTACGATCACATTTTTCATGGACATGTAGATGTGGCTTGGACTTTTCACAGTAAAGGCTTAGACCTCTGATGATGAAAATCTTGGCATTGTGTGCATGAAATACTTTGCAAATTTGAGCTCAAAAGAAGTGTGTGAGCCAAGAGGGCAGTGCAGATAAATGTAACCTTGTGATAAAAACAGGTCCATCTCAGAGTGTATTAACTAAAACTGTTTGGAAATTATGTCTAAAGTAAAAGCACAATGAAGACTGCTGCTTGTGTAGGTTTTAGGTTGGAAATTTCTATTGTAGACTGTCAGTGAGTAGACATTTATCTATGTCTACAAAGTTAAATTAATTCTCTGCTAACACAACAACAGTTCACAGATAGTATATTCAAATCTCACAGCTTTGGAAACTGAGGTAATGGATGCAAATGTCACAGCAAACACTTAGAGCTGTAAAAAGGCACAGACTTGTTTACAATAACAGGTTTTTAGTTACACTACATGCTACTTTTAACCATTTTAAAAATATTTTTTATAAAAAATACAGACGTATAAAAACTGTGCCAATCACAACAATTCCACAACAGTTTGTGCACCACACAGACTGTTAACTCATTCAAGCCTCCTCTGGTTCCTCAAACTCTACATGCTCCAGCAGACCCTGAAAACAGAAGTAGTGTGAGTTGCAGAAGACAGGAGGCTTGGTGAGCCCTGAGCCCACCACTTCTGGTTTCAGCGAGGAGAAGGGGTTGGCTCCACTTCCTTTCATGTCCATCTCCAACTCAAACAGTATCTGCAGGGAGTAGGTCATCTCCACCTCACTGTGGACAGAGGACAGGAAGCATCAATAGCTACGACATGTGCTGTAATGGCAGTGGTGGAAAGTAACTAAGTACATTTGCTCAAGTAATGTACTTAACTATAGTTTTGTTTCTGTACTTTACTTGAGTATTTTCATTTTCTGCTACTTCATACTTCACTACATTTTAGAGACAAATATTGTATTTTATACTTCACTACATTTATTTTACAACTTTAGTCAATAGTTACTTTTCAGAACCAAATTAATACATAAATAACACTATTGATCTCGTGGAAAAATCACAAGCTACCCAGCAGTAATTGAAATTATAAGCATATAAGCTAGTTAAAACTGGCTCCACATTTACCAGCTGCAACATTAAATGTGAAGTTCACAATAATACATAAATAATTATAATCCAATGATATCATATACATTAATTTAAAATGTGCCATTCTGCATAATGAATATTTTTACTTTTGGTACTTTAGGTATGTTTTGATGCTTATACTTTTGTAATTTTACTTTAGTCACATTTTGAATTGAGGACTTGTAACAGAGTATTTTTACACTGTTGTATTGCAAATTTGACTTAAGTAATCGATCTGAATACTCCTTCCATCACTGAGTAATGAATATCAATTTGATGGACACGGTAACTGTTGATAATAAGAGAGTAGTGAGAAGATAGTGAGCTTGGCTAACAGTAAAAGTACCACATTCATGTATACATTCAGGCTTATTTTCATACTTTCAAGTGCTATTGTCACATACGCTACAGTAATGCAAATGATGTGCATTAATATCAGTGTGCCAGTTTGCATGCTATCCACTGTTAAATCAAACGAGGGGCGTGTAGGCTGAGTGGTAAACTGACAATGTGTGAGAAAGCAGGGCAGTCTAAAAATACAATCCATTAAAGTTTCTTTAACTCCCAAATTCAAAAAATAAGCATAGTAACTGCTTGACTACATGTCAAGAGGCTTCATGATCCAAGTTAAATCCTATCCCCACTAGTGCATTATAATATATCATCTCTAAACTGTTTACTGTTTTTATATTTAGGTGTCGTAAATCAGTTGTGAGGAATTCAGCTGTGTTACTACTAGTCTGTAAGACTCACGTAACAGCAGTGAAAAGAGAAGGAATTTCATAATCTCTGAGGAGCAGGAGTGTTGGAAGCCAGCCCTGGTCCAGGCCCTGACTGGCATCAAACCCTTGACACAGAAACGATGTAGAAGAAATATCAAAAAGAGTTCAGCATGAGCAAGGACCTCCACCTCAGCTGCTAGCTCAGCTAACACAAAACACACAAAGATTTTAGAGTGTGAAAGGGAGTTTGCTATAAATATTTGTGTGTGATGGGAAAGATGTTCTCACCGGGATGAAATCCAACCACCAAATCCGGCCTGGCTGCCTCCTGTTTCTCCACCAGCTCCTCCCAGAACTGGTGGTAGAGGCCCTTGTAGGCACTGATGTAGACCTTCTGCTTGGGTCCAAATGCTGTAAGAGGAGGCCTCACAATGGGACCGTCCACCACCTCTGGTCCCACCATGACTATCTCGATACCCTGGTGTCCAGGGAACATGTTGTTCAGCTCATCGTAGTCTGTCAGTCGGGCTGCCAGTGTTTCACTGTGACCTGCTCCTACCAGGTGAATGACGAGAGGCTTGCAATAAGGGTTAAGGCCAAACAGCCGCATCCCCCAGGCTATGGTCAGCGGCCTGGAGAAGAACTCACTGCAGACCCTCCACAGAGACTGCTTCAAGTCTTCATCGTCAGGCCGAGGCCTTCCAGCGTTGGACCACAAGTCTTTCATGTTTGCTCCATTTAAAACAGGACTGAGACGAGCTGTGAGATCCCCCTGCATCGTGAGCCAGTCATCCCATCCTTTAACCTCTGACTGTGGCTTTGACCATTTTTCTGTAGGGAATGGAAGGTCTCCTGATGATAGGAAAATACAACTGAAATCAGTCGAGTAGAATAATAGAAGTAGACACTTCATGAGTTTTGGTCACAGTTCTCCTTTGCACATTTTTTCATTTTTTGTTCTTGGAATTCTTTTCTCATTGTCTTATCATTTGTGTATTCTGTCATTCATATATGTTTTACCTTTGAACACAAGCCACTCCACAACTCTGTCAATGGCAGCTAGACGCAGCTGTGAGCAGAACGTCTTGTGTTTTGGCCAGTCCTCCTTCTGACAGTCTTTAGAGCAGTAATAAACATTTAGACATCTGTGCAATGAGAGGACAAAACGTACAAGGTCTGTCATCTTTAAAATTTCAAGCTTTGATGACTTTGCAGCATGAGTTTACTGAATGAAATCTCTCCTTACCTAGCGCAACGCTTTAGGTTCTGTGGGTCTGAGAGCTGATGTGGCCTCTTCTCGCAATGTGCACAAACTTTAAAAGATTCCGCCATCTTCTCAAACATCTCTTTTTGAGACCGGAAGGCCAAGGGTTTACCCTTGGTCTCTGGAACAGTCCTGGAGATAGAAAATAAAAATAACTTAAATGCTTAAAATAGACATAAAATAGATTAATCTGTTGCAGTAGACTGTTAATCTTTGTTTGTAATTTGAATTCCAGTTACATTATGAACACCACAGGCTAATGTGATTGGTACTAAAACACACGGTGGCTTGAAGACTACAGAGGCCTGTACTCTTCTATTCTTAAACTAGGACAGTTTGCTACAAAAGGAGAAATGTGGAGGGGAATGTATGGGTACATTCATGAGTTCACATATAAAAAGTGTGCAGAAAAGTGGCCTCAATCTTAATGCCGATGAAAGTGAATAAGACATCACTGAGCAAAAGTATGAACCAGGCTGTGATGGCATGATACACTATCACGACCCCCAGACAGTTGTCTTCCTCCACATGTATTCAGACACCTATTATTTTTATGTTGTCATGCGGAAATGTACATCTATAAATTTTAATCAAAACTAATATACAGTGTAATTGAACTGCCAGTGAAGTAAGTAAAAACTTACCTCTCAGTTTCTGTCATTGGTAAATGAGTCTCACGTAGGAACGGTTCCCTGTTTCTTGCTCTGCTGCTCCACTGGTTTGATATCTGAGCGGCCTAGTGGGGGCAGCTGCTGCCAGATATAGCAGCTGTGCTATGCCTTCCAGAAAGGGCTGACAACTCCCACACCATTCCTGACTTCACAAGAGATAGACTCACATGGGACACTGCAAAAAATGACTTTCATAACTATCCATAATTAAAGGTTATTATGGCAAGAAACCACAAACCCATGTATGATTCAAGGATACATATCACCCAAAATACATCTATTTAGTGATGATACAAGGTCAGTAAATTAATTTTAATCTATCCACAGGGCACAGCCTATGATCACCAGTGTTCTTGAGCCCCACTCCTATAACTCTACCTATATTTAGTTTTTACCATTTCATCCGCTGGAGGTCAGCATTACGCTGCAAAGTCATTTTCCACAGAACTATGACAATTCACCTTCTGAAGACACAAAAACGAAACACATGCAGAAAAAAAATGCATTTATTAGTGTCATGATTCAACATTGCTAAATTTTTTAGCCAGAAACGGAGCCATTCACTTTCTTAATTGCTACAGAATTTTCTTAAAGTGTACATCGACCCCAATTTCTACACCCCTTATTACCCCATATGAAAATAGCTGTCATGTCAAAAAAAAAAAAAAAAAAAAAAAAAAAAAAAACTGTAT
>NW_018127956.1:542673-546082 GCF_001952655.1 Monopterus albus
AAAAAAGCGGTCATATAAAAAAAAAAAAAAAAAAAAAAAAAAATAGAACTGCATTTAAACAAGATCACTGTAATAAGACAATGATCTGTAAACATAACTAAATCACTTTAACACATATAATTAATTGCTATAATGTGCTGTAACATTACAAACCAGTCATCTTTTTTAATGGAATCAGTGGCTGTATCTATATGGATAAGGGCATGCACACACCACTGTGTGAAATCTTTTGCTCAGAGTACTTTTTGTGCTGAACAGGCATTTTTATATCTGCTACAGAGGCATAATGTCTTCTAATTTGTCAACTCCTGGTAATATAATGCTATCCCATAAGTTTTCTTCATCACCACAGGTGGTGTTCATCTTTTTGTTTTTCATCCAGTGTTCATGAGTCTGACTGACCCACTGCATTATTGGCTTTTTGAGACTGTGTCAGATCAGGTAATTACTTCGCTCTTGGTAATACTGTATGTAAGCCTCTAGCATATGTTGTGTTTTGTATTGCCTTGTACAGTATGCCACAGTGAATGTGTGTCTTTCGCAGTGAAAAATGCTCTCAACAGGGTATGTAAGCTTTGGCATCCACCTTTGCTAAGTGGCTACACAGCGAAACAAATGCCATAAAGGCTGCAGGAAGCCCTTCAGGGACCCCAGGAATTCCCAAATTTCTATTTTGAAAACCCAATTTTTAAAGAGCAGGACATGTGAGACTCTTAACTGTCTGGACCTGGCTCCTCAAAGTTTTCTCGAGGCAGCAGTCCCTGGAAACAGACATAGTGAGAGTTGCAGTAGACTGGGGTTTTGTTGGGACAAGCCTGGACCTGCTCTGGTTTTTGTGAGGAGAATGGGTTGGATCCACTGTCCCTGATGTGCATCTCCAGCTCCAGCAGAATCTGCAGTGAGTACTTAAGCTCCATCTCACTGTGGGAAGAAAGAGATGGTGAAGGGATCAGTTAATCAAGTAAGTTTTGTTTTATGGTCCTCATGCGAGACTGGTGGGAGATTAAACACCTGTTCATAAACGTATTTTAACATCAACCTACAAAAAACAGTTTGAGGCAAGGAACCATATCAACATCAACAGAAGAGAAAGAAAAGCGACAGGTTACTCCAAGAGTTTTGGATGGCAGACAGTATACAGTCTGAGCTAGAGGCCCACTGGCACAAAGAATTTCATATAGTCACTATTGCTTGCAGGGCAAGGAATTTCATTATCTCTGCTATAAAATTTGAAACAGGTGATTTTTTTTTTCAGTAAAATCTAACCTGTACATGGTGAAGAAGGAAGGGATGTTATAGTCTCTGAGCAGCAGAAGGGTCGGCAACCAGCCTTCTACCAGACCCTGGTTAGCATGGAACCCTGTGTTAAAACACATAAAAAAAACACGAGAGTAGTTATATAAATAAGATGCATAGAGTACTAAAGGCCCTCAGATAGACATAACCAGAGAAAATGTTCCTTTTAGTTTACTTGCCCGTTCAGCAGATAAGGAGCAATGTTAATATTAATTTGGAATCATATTTTAAACACTTGATGTAGTTCAGGGAACAACACTAGAAAGAAGCTGATTGAGAGAATACTTTTTCAGAGCCTTTAAACTTAGGACAAGCCACTTTTGCAGCTACCTCTCTGAATATGGCAATTTGACACACTAAAAAGCACTTAGAGAGCTGTCTGTTTCTTGCCACATCCATCTCACACAGGCCGACAGAGAAAAAGTGAGGTCTTTTTCCCAAGTGAAGTGACTATCAAACAGATTAGGCTTGATAAGTCTCCAGCTGGCTGTCATTCCTTGTTAGCTAGAATATATGTTGTCCTGGATGTGCCACTCAGAATGTTTTGCACTCAGTCTAATTACCAGTCAATATGACAAACGAAATCTCATTTTTAGCAAAGAAGTTGACTTCATTTAATAAGAACTTCAGCTGGACTGGAGAAAGCTGGATCTAACTTAACTTGCACTACACCAGCTACCACCACATAAACAATTCACCACCTAAGCCTTGTTGGATTCATAATCCTGGAGCATAATAACTGACAGATATCACTCTGATTTATAGTAGTATGCTTGTTGTTGTTGTTGTTGTTGTTTTTTGTGGCTCTTCAACCACCTGAATAAGGTTCAAGTTACCAATGCAGCATATATTGTAAATCCATGCAACCACCTTAAGTGTCCTGGAGTCAGACAAAGCCAGAAATGCACCAGAGAATGTCACAGCGCCAATCACAAAAGTTAGTCTGTCCAAGAGACTGACGCAGATTAAAATTCAATCCGCATCAGGGAAAAGTGTGCAGGTGTTGTGTGATGAACATAGTGGTGTGTATATTGCTTTTGTGTGTGTCAGGGCATGCACACAGATGGTGTCATGTTATCTACCACCTGCCACATCCTTCCAGAAAACTCACACAGCAGAAAGAGAGAATACTGATGTAAATAATGCACACTATGCTGCAATCATCCCTGAGGTTACACTTGTCATCATGATAAAACATTTAAGAGGGAATAAGTGTTTAGGAGTTTACAGTCTGACTATAAATGCCTGTAGTCATTGCAAGTCCAAATTTGGGCCATATGGTGGATAAAGTAATAGGCTTTCTTTGTTTTCTTGTGTACCAATAATAACCATGAGTTTATTCTATAGATAAAACACTATCTGGATATTGTGCTTGTGTTTTTGAAGCACCTGTTTTCAGCAGTCTGGATTTGTAGGACTGACATTACTAAGCCCAGTATTCATCTCCTTTTTGATCATCATATTTTTCTCTAAGGTCAATGCCTCCCTGTTTCCTCTGTTTTCCACTGCTTTTTTTAAGCCTTCCCCACTCTCATACCTTCCTGTATATTCCTTTTGTCATGCTGCCTGCTCCCTATCACTTAAACAGTGTCATAATGCAGTGCTTTGCCAGCTGTGCGATATGAAATGCAGCCAGGTATTCAGGAGGCTTATTCACAGGGTGACTGATTCCTGTATATTTAGCTCCAACGAAGCCTGCAGTGATAACTGAGCCAGGGGTAATGGGTGAGGTTGGGGTGCAGCTTTTCTGGTCTTTTGCAGATTAAAGAATCAGAAAACAAATTCAGTGCAGGAGGTTAGGAGGTGTAGGGTTGTAATGAGGTGGTTGGGATGGGTAGTCAGACAGGTGACGTGATACATTTCAGTTTAATATTCTAATTTTTCACAAAATGGAAAATGTTGCATTTGCCTTTTGTGCCGTTTTCCAAAAGTATTAACTAGTACAGAATTCAGAAAAGGGCTTTTAAAAGGTAAGAACTGACTGACTGAAACCAGCACAGGGATGGAGAGGTTGTATTAAATCAGTGATTTTGCACGACTTTGGCATGCAATGTTTGCCAGAGTGAAACCGACTGGGTGGACAGAGCCTCCCCTTTCAAAAGGACAGCTTGCT
>NW_018127956.1:546355-554970 GCF_001952655.1 Monopterus albus
AGCCTGGCACTAATGAATAGGTCAGATCTAGTGAGTTACACATCACATACTTACTCTGTTCTCTGAAAGAAGTAATTGTCAGGCAAGCGTAAAGGGAGACAAGTCTCTAAGACAGCTGACCACTTAAGCTAAGCTGTTTCTATGTGAAGCTGCAGTGATGATTATGTTCATTACTGGTAAAAGCAGTTTGATGTAAAAGACACCTTTGCAACCACACCTATCACAAGAGTTTTGTGTTTTACAGTCACATCTCATTCTATTTTATTTGTTTATGTAAGGCATGGCATTGATTGTAAATACCAGGATGAAATCCAACCACCAGATCTGGCTTTGCCGCTTCCTCTTTCTCCACTACATCCTCCCAGAACTGATGATAGAGACCCTTGTAGGCACTGATGTAGACCTTCTGCTTGGGTCCAAATGCTGTAAGAGGAGTTCTCACGATGGGCCCATCCACCACTTCTGGTCCCACCATGACTACTTCTATGCCCTGGTGTCCAGGGAACATGCTGTTCAGCTCATCATAGTCAGTCAGTCTGGCTCCCATGGTCTCACTGTGGGATGCCCCTGCTAAGTGGATAGTGAGAGGTTTAGCATATGGATCCAGGCCAAAGTGTTGCATGGCCATCCCAACTGTGAGAACTCGAGAGAGGAACTCGCTCTGAATCCGCCATAAAGACTGTCGCAGGTCAGTGTCATCTGGCCGTGGCCTGCTGACATTCTTCCACAGGATTGCCATGTTGCCACCAGATAATATGGCATCCAGGCATGCTGTGAGGTCCCTCTGCATGGGGAGCCAGTCATCCCAGCTCTTCACCTCAGTGGCTGTCTTGGACCACTTCCCTGTGGGGAATGGCAGGTTTCCTGTGTGGGCGGTAGAACATTTATGATGGATTTAAGTGACATAAAACTGAACATAGATTTATGTGAGTTCTGTCTGGCATAAAAGTCTCAAAGGATGCAGAACTTTAATTACAATATCAAAAAATGCACCAGTATTGCACTGTCTGTCACTTTTTGTCTCTCTAGCATTTAATTTCTGCACCTTAGCTTTAAAATATATCTCGTTATGATTTCTGTTTTGTGAACAGCTAATGAGACACTTTAACTGAAATGGTACCGCCTTTTCATTTCTCACCAGTGAACATGAGCCACTCAACTAGTCTGTCAATGGCCACCAGACGCAGAATCTTGCAGACCTTTTTATGCTGAGGCCAGTCTTTTTGCTGGCACTCCTTGGTGCAGTAGTATACATTCAAGCACCTGAGAGAGAAAGACAGGAGAAAATCAACAGAGGAACTGGAAAGAACCCATGAAAGGCAGTTAAACAAGTTAAACAGAAAGTTGTAAACTCTCCATTTCATACACCCAGACTCCAGCAGTTTTGCAGTCACAGTTCCAAGAGGTTAAATTATGATGACTTTGATAATCATCTGACTTTTCATTTAGCATCATCATCATCATCAGGTCCAATTTTCAGTTTACCCAATACTTTGATCCATGAATATCTGGAAAGCTAACGAAATTCCCATAAGCCTCAGCTGTGGTTCATATTTAGTGATAATTAGCTAGATGCTCATGTTACCATTTACTATACTGCAGGTCAAAGCACAGAGATGCCTTAATAGTCTCATAATGAAGTTTGCATCAACTAGAAAAATCATCACCTAGAATATCTCGTTTCTCCCAGGACATAATTAGTATCCTACATTGTTTTATAGCCCATTTTATATGTGGCAAACTCAAAGTACTCACATACAGTACATACTTTGTATGTACTGTATGTGAGCTGTTGTTTTGTCACACAGTTTACATGGTGAGGTCATTTCTTGGTCAGAAGTGTGAATGTGTTTGAAAGACACAGCCAGGCATTCTTGGCTATTGGCAGTTATTCTTAGACGTGAAAGGTCTTGAGAGTTTGACTTGTCAGCAATTCAATCTGCTGCCACCGGAGAGAGGCAGTAGCAGCTGAGAATTTCAGAGGAACACACAAGCAAATCAGCTTGTGTGTGTGAATCAGAGAGAGAGAGAGGGAGAAGGAAAGGAGACAAAAATGAGACACTTGTTAACATGGTATGCCATAATCCACTCCTTATTCGCCATACACTTCTTGAAGGACACTCTGTAGTGTTTTGACACTATGATCTTCATTAAGCTGCTCTTAATAAACTGCAAAGTTGCAGAGAGACTGAACTATAGTCAGGGGACTTGGCTATATTTGCCACACTAGCCAGTGTTTACCCCTGTAGACTGTCCACACCTTGGTGGCCTATCATTCTGTTGCTGATACAACAGTAACTGGTAATGCTTTACACATGACAGCTATTAGGCAAAATGTCAAAACAGTTTCCTGACTGGGTGATTATAGCGCTGACCAGAGAATGGTGTAGGATGCAGTGGCCTAACATATTCTTCTCAACGATTGTTGTTAATTAACGCTCAGCTGTATTAATGCTAGAATATTGTAAATCTTGCACCATGGACCACCTACTAAAGTGAGCACATCAGTGATTTCTGCAGTCGTTCTCAAGCATCATACCTGTTTTTTTATTTATTTTTTTTAATCACTCTAACTTGTGACTCACTTGGCACAGCGTTTCAGGGTCTGTCCCTCAGTAAGATGTTCTGGCAGTTTGCTGCAGCCGGTGCAGAACTTAAAGGTCTCCTCCATCTTCTGGAACATCTCCTTGAAGTTGTGAAATGAGATTCCTTTAGACTTCCCTTCAACGGCAGCCCTAATTAGAATCACACATTTCATTTGTCAATTACAACACACGTTTGAGAGTTTGGTGGAATCTGAGACACTGAAGTAACATGTAGCGGTAGTGAATGTTGTAAAAGTACGATAGAAGTCATGAAGTGCAAATATATAAATATATGAAAAAGCAGCTATTTATAATATATGTACCATATTAACAAATCATAGTCTGGGTGTTGTGAAAATAAAACACATTTGGTAATGATTGTGAGTGCATCAGTTACAACAATGGCTGTTCCAAGTTTTACCTGTATTCTCCATAATCCCTCATGTTGAGCTTGCTGAGAATCACCTTAGAGAGTCCAGGCACATTGGCATCCAGAGAGTAAAAGCCAGACTGGTCAGAAAAGACACTATCAGTCCCTGGAGAGTAGGACTGTGGGAGCGCTGGGATCTGGGACTCCATGTTGTGGCCCTGGCTTTCCATTAAGAGATGAATTATGGGGTCAAAAAAAAAAAAAGGAAAAAACACTATGTTTAATTTGGTTTTATACTGTATTGGACATCTATCGTTCATGTTTGGCCTGTTTCAAAGAGTGGAAAGACACTGAAGCACAACTTAAAGGTGAATTTTTTTCCATAAATCCCATACAGAAAGTAAAACCAGCTAGTTTTGTGTACTCACCGTAATGTCTATGAATCCATTTAGGTTTGGCTTATTTAACATCTCCATTTTTTGTCCAAAAGCTATTAAGTAGCCTACATACAAGTGGCTGCACTGGGTGACTGTAAACAGAGCCGAAATCACGCACCTGCACAGTTGACTGTTTCTTACGTCACAGACTATAAATCGTGATGGCCATTTTTAGCCTTTAAACATAACCTAAGACAGTATTGATTCCTTTCTGTCTTCCATTGTGTTACTCTGAAGGCAGACACCTTTTACACCACTGTATTTTGAGAAAGCAGGCCAGGCTTGCCTTTGAGTTATAAAACACACATACACACACACGATCCATACCACAGCCCAACACTCTGATGACAGAAACTGTCATTACAAGAGGTTCACCTGAATCTCAGACCAGCAGAGGCTGCATTAGACATGTTCTTTGAAGTGCGTCACTGTGGCCCTGCTCAAACCCATTGTCCCCCCTGCTTTCATGTCACTTGATTTATTTACTTGCCGTGATACAAGGGAAACTATGAGGGAGGAGAGAAATGTGATCATCTGGTGGTGGAATACACACCACAGCTCACATATCTTCTTCAGTCTTTCTTTAGGTTCTAGTGGATGCGCACATCAATCTAATCTGTAATGTTTTTTCAGTTACTTTTGTCTACCCTTCTAAAGTACAGCAGTACTCTCCAGGCTTTGTAAATACACCAAACTGCATTTAGTTCCATGCAGCTTGTAGCAGTAAATCTCTATTCTTAACTTGAGAACAGCATAATAAATACTTTATCACTCTGAGACACTCTTTTGCACTCTCAGTCCAGTCTTACATGAAAACTACTTTCCCTCTACTTTGAGGAACTCTGTATCTTTCCAATTTCATACTAAGTGTTGCTAGGGAGTAATTTAGCCTTATCATGTCTGCAGACAAAATTTAAAGGCCTATATATAATTAGTTCCTTCATATCTACAGAACACCAGAGAGGCATGGGTTTGGAAATGAGCAGTTTTCCCACAGGAGGGCAGGCCTTTGCTTTTCTATCCTCACATATTTGACCGTGACATTGTTAAGTTTATAGCATGCAAAGTCCAGCTGCTGACTATCTGTCCACAGCATTATCACATTTGCACCCTGCCCTGCTATCCACAGGCACGACCCGGGTATGTCACAACAAGACATGATAGATATTTTAGTCACCATACCTTGGGGTCCAAATGAGCAAAATGACTTCTAGATGATTCTGAGTTTTCTTGGATAGAAGACAGTGATTGTCAGCTCCTTGTGTTAGATATCACCACCACCTCATGGAACTTTCACAGTGTCTCTGCTGGGGTCTCTTGAAAAAGCAGGGTGGGGTGGTGAAGGGAGAAGAGGTGGAACAGACACACATGGTAGACAGAAACACAACTAGAAAAAAAAAGAAAGATATATTCTCAAAAAAAAAAAAAAAAAAAAAAAAGAGACGGGAGATGAAAAGATGAGAAAATTAAGAGCAAAGCCAAATCACTGAAGAGATAAGTGGTTCTGTGAATCGTTAAAGGTGAAGTAAACAAGCATATGCGTAAATGAAAACCATGTGATATGTAAAAACATGATGTTTTATCATCTTTTTTCCCTCAAATATCTGCAGCTTGAAAACTCTATCCTCTTATTACTCATCAAGTACAATAGTCTGAACAGTAAAAAAAAAAAAAGTCTCCTCTGACAGGTTATAATTATGTGTTTGTCACGTTGTTTCAATGAGTCACCAACTAGGAAAACCTTGGTTACTGTATAATAGACATTTGTGTAGAAGTCAGTGTTCATAATAATGACAAATCTAGTCTTTTAATTAAAAAAAATTTATTTGGTCCATCGGAACCTGAGATTTAAAATTAAACATACACATATACTCGTATACCCCTCGGGAAAAAAAAAAAAATTAAAATATATATCACATTCGTCAGAGTTCAATTTTTTCAGCATCAGGTTTTTGTTTCCGCTATCATACTTTTATTTTATTTTTTTATTTTAAAATGATCTGTTTTTCAATCTGTACAGTTTACAAGGAGGAAACCAAACAAAGGAAAAGAGAGAAAAGGCATTGTATAGGCTGGTCTGTACCAGCTTGCCTCTGGCCGCAGCCTCTTCAGCAGCAGGGGGCGCCCCGGAAGCAAAGAAGAGTCACCAGAGGTGGAGTGGGGTCATAGGACACCAGCAAGAGCTGAAATGACAATTATGACTAACATACATTTTGTAAAACAAAAATCAATCTCATGTAAATGTAATTAATGTAAATGATCCAGCAGTGATACTGAATTTTGAGGTGCCTTGTCTTTGCAGGTGTTTTAGTGCAGGTTCATTTCTCACCAAGCCAATCCCTCTGGGCTCAAACTAAAGCCAGAAATTATCACATTCCTATATTTGTCAGCAATCAACAGTATTCATAAGACAACAGGCCTGCAAATCACTTACATAAATAAATTAGTTACTGCGATCACAGCTGCTTGGCTGTGATAACACACACGCAGACACTCGCACTCACGGGGCAAAAAGACATTTAAAAGTGGTCATTAAACATTATGTTCCTTTGGAAAAAGTATTTACAGCTACTTCAGCTTCAGGTTTCTTTAAAGAAACATCACACTGCTGTAGCAGTTCTCTTATAAACTGTCCTGAAGATAGACTGAAGTACAGCCTCTCAGCGCTGGCAGATGTAGTTGCTCAGCATCAGGGCACAGTGCTGACAACACTGTCAGGAGAGACAATGCTCATGAAATGATGCTTTCTTCAGCACTTGTTTAAAGGATAAGGTTGGTCATTTTCTATATTAACAGTATTTTAAACACTCCCCATACAGAGACTAAAACCAACAGTGATTTGCATCCACTCATGATTAATGTCAGTAAGTCCTGGATCAGCTTATTCATCTGTGCCACAGACCTCCACTGTTGCTGACAAACAATTAAAAACGCATCAGAGAAACGCATCGCTGCACTGGTTGACGTTTCCTCAGTACGGAACACAACACCCTGATATTTGCTAGAAATATCTCATGCATGGGCCCTTGACTCCTGCTTACTTCAGATGCTGTGAAAAGTTGTGGCTGTTTGGAGCTTTTGGGCAACATTTTTAAAATATACCAGGGGTTTGTCTTTTGTAATGAGGAAACATGTCAACCAGTGCCCTGAAGTGCTGCCATTGATTTACACTGGTTTTAATTGTGGCGGTCTATGTCACAGATAAAATAAGATAATCCAGGACCAACAGATTCACAGACATTAATTGTGAATAGAGGCAAATCACTGCTGGTTTTAGTCTCTGTATGAGGAGTGTTGAAAGTACTGCTAATACAGAAAATGCCCAGCCTTACCCATTAACTCAAAGTCCTGAACTAAATCATATCATGGATGAACTCCAGATGATCCTGACATGAAAAATGAGCATTTCTTTTTTATCAAAAACAATCATTCAGCTTATCAGCTTTCAAGTTTTTCCCCATTTTAACTACACAACAATAAGACATCAAATTTGACAAGGAAAAAAGTCTCCCACTCCATCCTGTTACTATAGTACCACATTAGTCATTCCCCTCTCTGCTAAAACATCTGTGTTGCCATGGTGAGGACTAAAAGATCCTTAGTGAAACAGGAGTAATAGCTTTGAAACTGGACAAACTGGAAAGAAGAAGCAAGTGGGAGCCTAAATGTCAAACAGCTAACAACATCCCATCCTTTGAAACAATGTGGCCGAACATCGCAGAGAGCTAAACGATGTTCTGTGTCACCACAGGTCTCGAAGGGTGCGCATGCAGTCTGACAAAATCATAATTTGTTATCACACAAGGACTCTGAGCAGTCGCTTACGTGCTGTTGGGGTGGGAGCATGGGCACGGCACCCAAGCAAACAGAAGTGGTCCATGACCTCCCAAAGTAAACTCAGCAGCTCCTCTTAAGAGCTCCCATATGGCAAACTGACTGTTCAAACACACACTGGCTGTACTACTCCCTGTGTACACTGAAGTGTAAGTCGACATAGTGGCAAACTGCTGAAGTGTGAGAAATAAACAAACACTCAAAAAAAGAGGTGCAAGCTGCAGCGTTCACTCACTCTATACAGTTTAATATCTAGAGAAGGGAGTTTCCTTCAAAGTGTGAATTTATGTGTTGAAATATAAACTGACTGCTGAACTGGATGACACTGTGCCTGAGGGGTAAACTACAAAGCTGTTCATGTAATGACTTGCCTACAGCATTGAAACCTAAAACTGAGGGTGAGGGAAATTAAAGTAAGTAAGAGAAATAAAAAGGGTAGTACAGCTGTTACTTCTCTGTTGGAAAAGCCAAAGTAGTATGTTGCTCTATCAAACTACTAGGGTGGGATTTCTAATGGGTGTCTGTTTTACCTTATGCCATACACCGCAGCAATACCTTCTACACCACAACCTGGCCACCAAGTGTTTAGAAACAACAGAGATACAGAAAGAAACTATTCTAGCTACCACACACCTGCTACAGCATCAGCTTAAGGTTTTGCTTGAATCCAACTTACTGTAACAAACCCTTGGTTTGGTCCTGAGCTAGAGAGAGCGCTAGAGAGCACTGCAGTGATGACGGAGAGTGGAGACACACAGTACTGTAGGAATGATGGCTTTTACCATGACTCCACAAAAACAAATATGGACATAACATGTCTGACTACGACTAAAACTAGAAGCTGGTTTGGCACATTAAGTACCATAGTGAGGGCTGGAGATAAGCAACCTCCCCTGTAGCATCCAACTTTGTCTTTGTAGATGACATAGAAGGGCGGGGGGCTGATTGTTGTTGGTGATTGGCTCATAGGTTGCGGGCCAGTAAACGGCTCAGTAGTTACAGCACTCCACCCTGTTCCACAAACAGCGCTTGTACCAAAAACCTCCACAGGTTAAAGTAGTCTGAAATGGATCCTGCTCGGCACCCAGGTGAATTATCCTCATGAGTGCACCCTGGTCACTCTGTGCGACCCTCTTCCCCCATTTCATCCTGATATGGCACATCCACTTGGCAAGGGATAGAGCGCAAGGGCCGGATGAAAAGCTTCAGCATTAATGGAGCACTTGGAGGAGAGCATGCTGTTCACACTCATGCTATACATTCAGGTGCATGTTCATCCAAAATGTCACAGGTACACATCTTTCTCTATGTTTCATGGTTGCACACACAACTTGCTCACTGGCGGCCCCCCCCCCCCCCCCCCCCCCCGCAGTCCCCAACGCGACTACG
>NW_018127956.1:555755-556435 GCF_001952655.1 Monopterus albus
TGGGTGTTGTGAGCGCCCGCGGCCGATGCAGCCCATCAATGTCTGGGGTGAGCTGGGGGCTGTGGGTGGCCTTGGTGGGCATCCAATCTCCTAGTGAAGCCTGGGCTGCTTTGCGGTGAGCCAGGCGGTGTGTGATGGAGAAGCCGGCATTTCCCTCCAGCTGTGAAAGCACCACCAGCACCTGCCTGCAGATGGAGACAAGGAGCTGATGAGAAACACCTCTAGGTTTGGGCCTTTCTATGCAAGTCAAAGCAGGTCAAGGACAAGCTGGACCTTCTGAATACATATATATATATATATATGTTTTTCTTCAGTGGTTCATTGTCTCTCTCTCCTTATCCTGGATTTATAAATCTGGCATGAGAAAAAGTTGAAAGAACTTCCACTGATCCCCCCAAAAACCTCTCTCCTTCATACATAAAGATTTTTTTTTCGGCACCTCCTCCCACCTAACAATTTTCATACAGTGCCAAAATATACCACTGACATGGGAACTGCTTATTAGTTACTCAGCATGCAACACTAGTAGATAATATACTTACCAATGTTATTGACAGCAAAATGACAAGTGGATTACTTATAAATGATATTAGTGATCATCTACCAGTATTTGTGGTTTATGATGGCCAGTATAGAAAAGAGAGGCCAAAAACAAATCTTTTCTATAGGAGGGTGACGAA
>NW_018127956.1:558049-566093 GCF_001952655.1 Monopterus albus
AATTTTTTTAGTATATTACTTGTGTGGTGTAGAAGAGAATTATTTATGAAGAGATACTGTTTGCAAACCAATGATGTAAGATGATGTCATGGGGTAGGACTGGATAAGTCTGACTTCTTCCTACTCCATTCAAGCATGTACTAGGTATAAGCAAATTGATATTGGATTAGCATTTGTTGGATATGTGTAAAATTATGTGTGTTGATATATCAACTGTCTTTACATGCTTGAAAGAATAAATAAATCAAATCAAAGCTACAATGGCTAGAAAAAAAGTTGGCTTTATTCTATTCGGAAGACAAAATAAGGTAATATGGTGACATTTGGTGCAAAATAAAAATATGCGAGTACACTGCAGTGACAATTACAGCTTGTCCTGAATATGATTACATAGCTGCTAAATGCTTTCACCTTTCATATTGTGTATAACAGCACACGACTAACTAAGAACATCAGAAAGTTTGACTGTTATACTGTAATGCTAAGCATTTTTATAAAGTGAACTGACATAATGTTCTTGTTAGATGAGTGAAAATGACATCGAAAGAAATGGACCCCATAGATTGAGACTTTCTAATAATTTCCCATTACAGGATTTGTAGGTAATAAGGTTGTAAAATTGCATTCATGTGCGCTGTAATGTGTCTGTATGTCTTAAACATTCACACAGACTACACTGTTCTCAGGTGTCTGCCTGTAATAAAAATTCTTTAAAGGGCAGTGTACAATTGAGATCAACAGAAAACAGCTATAACTGTGCTGACACAACCCAAGGCAGATTATTAACAAGTATACATCCCTAATTCTCTGAGATGTTTATTATTGTGTATAACCATTTAAAAAGGGTGGATGCTTGCTGTACCTGTGCCGAATGCTCCCAGGGCATTTAGTTTATTGACTTGTTATCTATTCAGGTTATTTCTACCAAGGTAAAACACAGCAAGATTAAATAAATAAATAAAAAAAGACACAGAGAAGAAGAAAGGAGAAACCAGGGTGGTGGTGTGTACCTGTGCAAAGGTGGTACACTGTCGATGGTCTTGAGGCTGCCGCGTGTGGACACCACATTGAAGCTGTCAGTACAGTCACAGGAGACGTGGAGGTAGTATTTGGGGTGGCGGTTCTCCACCACCACGATCAGCCCCGCCCAGCCATGGGTCAGGTAGTAGCATGTCATGCCTTCACGGCCCTGAGAGCACACAAGGAAACACACAAATATGCAAGTAGAAAAACTACTTAGGACACATTTGCACCTTAATGAGATGGTTCTGAATCCTTCACAAAGTCCAATAAACTAAACGTACTGGACTCTAAAACACATCCATGACATGTATGGGTCATAATACAAAACTCTTTTCATCACTCTCGGCTGCTCAAATAATATATTAATATTTTAAACAACATCTTTTTGTATTGTTAAAACAGTACCATTCACGTAGTGGCTGCCATGCTTAATCCACCTACCGTGAGTGGTGAATTCCTGGAGAGATGAAGAGCTGAATGATTAAACAAAGATGATCTCATGTGCTTAAAAAGCTCTGTCATCCTCTACCAACCAATGTGACAAGAAATCTAAAGTGCTGTCTAAAAGTGGCTTACAGAGTGGCAAGCGTTCTTCAGCTTCATAAGCATATATATTATATTCAAAGATGAACGGTTTTTGTGTGGGTGTGAGACAGGGAGATGGGAGGACAGGGAAATCGGAGGCTGGGGAGAGGGGATACATTAGCAGCTATTTAACACATCTGTGGGTTGTTTACTGCAACTTTGAGTGCATCTCACCTCATGTCTTTCCCCTTTGTTTTCTGTGAGAAGGATGATGGCGTCGGCCAGTGTGGTGGCCATTGCTTCCACCTGCTCCACCATCACCTGTCTGGAGCTATAAATGGCGAGGATGTAGCCAGGGAAATCCTGGCTGGGCCGTTGTGCTGCTCCGCTGGTAGGGCTTGCGACTGTGGAAGAAGACAGTTATATGCATCAGCTGCCTTCAGGCAATATAAAGTCAACTGAATGGTTCCATTATTGTTGAGTAAATATTCATAAGCAATACAAAGTGTTGCTCGTGCACACTGCAGTCGTAAACTTACTGGGTGTGGGTGGACCTCCCGTCCCGCTGATGTTCATCTGCCAGTGGTTGAAGGCGCAGCAGACAACAGCATACTCCCCCGGCTCTAGCATCACATCACAGCCAACAAACTTCTTCACTGCTCGCTTGCTGTGGGCTAACAAGCGGCCCAGGGTCAGCTTGTTTCCGCTGCCAAAGGAGGCACGAAACACCATAATGCACAGGTCCAGTAGGTGGCTGTCGGCTGTGTCTGAACGCCTGGGAAGGAAGGAGGATGGCTGGGTAAAGACAGAGGAGGGACAAGAACAAAAACAAAAAAGGGACAAAAAGAGGTGAGGGTGAGGACTAAAAGCTGTGGTTTGTGATTGTACCTGCTTCCTTCCTGGAAAAGAGCAAACTCCAGTGCCGTCCTCTCTAGCACAGTGAGGGCTGTGACGGTGACTGGCCCGCTGGCCTTGCTGGGGAAGCAGCCCTGAAGCCTCACCTCCTGCCAGTCTGAGTGGATCTTACAGATGTCCACTGAGTCAAAATACCTGAGAAGAGGGGAGACCAATGAGAACCGTCTTCAGTCTATATATGACATCAGTCTAAATGCTTCCATACAGTGTCTCTGTTCTTCTGAGACCAACAGTTTCACTGGCTGCTCTGCTGCTGTCATGAGCCAAGCCTATTTGTATGCATCACAAGACACTCTTTAATATTAGCATACCCTCCGTACAAACACCATTTACCTTGCTAATGTATAAGACCTCCGCCTTCAAAGACGGAGCTCCTGAGTCTGTTGTTTCATAATTTCCTAACCTCACTCTGACAAATACCTTATATCTTAGTTTTACCTTCTTGATAATCAAAAACAAGAGAGGAAGAAAGGTGACGCTTTACAGTAGGATTTCGTCATTATAAGCAAACATGTCTGCTGCTGAAATCTTTTGTATCTTACCGTTACCTGGGTTTAGTGCAATAATCTTTTGGATATGTTTTTAATGTTCATCAGTTCTATTTGTCCTATTCATTCATATGACTCAATATAATGGCCTTGTTTATTGTCCAACAAGCGAACCGCATTTTCTTTTTTCCACACTGAAACAGGCTTGGCCAGTTGCCAGTAGGTTTGTAATATACTACAAAACAGAGATTATTTATCTGTCAGACAAAACAATAAACAGCCAGAAGACAGATGGGACTCTCATCCAGGCTGAACACATTTTTCACGTTGGAGCTGTTCATGAAGACAGCCACTTGGTCCTTCTGGACTGGGATGCAACTCTTATTTTGTCAGACTGTAGACACACACACACACACGTGAATGTACTGACTAGGCAGACATGAACTGATTAGACAGTTCACTGACAGTAAGAAAACATCTTTTCTGGGCAAGTGTAGTCCTTCCTACAGCATGTCTTCATTTTCTGGTAGTATAAAATCAGATTATATACACAAAATATTAAAGCTTTGTGAAATGTTTTTGGCAAAATTGTAATTGATTTTAAGGGTGTAGTTGAGTTCTTTTTGCCACTTTTGTCATGTTATGATCAGGTCAGTCACAGGCAGAAACACCCTGTATGTCTCAGATTACTTTTGCTTTTGTTTTCAATCAAAGTATTTTTTACAGACAACAGTGTTTACTGTCCTACACAAGGTCACTGACCAATGAAGTGGCTATTTTATGACAGGGAGTAATAAAACGCGCCAAGAACAACAACAACAACTGAGAAAGCAACAGTATTTTCGATTTTTCTGTTATGTCCTGCACATATAGTGAATTGACAATAAAAATCTTTGATCTCAAAACAATAAAAACATTAGTCACTATTTAATGTTGTGCGTGACTGAATGACAAAATGAATCTAACGTGACAAAATGCACTATGAGCTATGACAAGTCTAAGCGCCTGCCTGCCAATTCCCTGACAAGCAAAGCAACCAGGCAAGGCACAATGCCATACAAAAACACAATGGCGTGGGAACCAGTGTATGATGGCATTTGTCAACAACACATTGTACTAAAAACAACAAAAAGGCTGTCATTCCATTTGGTGTCAGTAGCAGATGGCCAGTAAAAACCACAGAGGCATGAGATTAGTAAGCCATTAATCACTCATCATGTGCATCCATCATGGCACAATTAAATAACATTTTGACAGCTTTTTCACCTGCACTTAGTTAACGAAAGCTTTAATGTTTAAATTGAACAGCTGTTGGTGGGTAGGTCTTTCCTGGGAGAAATCTACACAGGGAATCAAGCATTTGACATTTCTAGCAGTGGTGTGCACAAAAATTGTAGCTTAGCACTCTAAGATACAGTAATGCCATCGTGGGTCCACTGGTCATAGTGAAAATTGGCTGAACAGTTTAATGTACTACACCCTGCACAGTGCATCAACAAACCTATTTAGATCACACTAAAACTTGGTTCTTACTTTATAAAGTCTGTGTACTCCATCCAGAAGACACCTTCACTGCTGCCATGAGCCATCAGCTCACGACGCAGGTGCTGTGGCCAGTCCGTCCACTCGTCTGACCAGCTGCCGTTCCACGAGAAGCGACCCCATGGGTTCCGCAGCCGCAACAACCTGAAGCATGGTCAAAGAGTGACAAGCGAGGAAGAGGAGAACACTGAGAAAGGTAAATACAGGATCCAGTTTCAGTGAATGTACCATCCCCATCTCTGCACTCATATCGCTCCTCTTATGGATGGCTATCTACTTTTTAACAAGCCATTTCATTTTACTGCCTCCTCCCTACAGTGAAAAACATAGGAGGTGTGATGGAACACCATACTGGAAAGGCCCCACTTTCCAAAGAAAAAGTGCAGGGAAATCATTGTTTCCAAGCTGCTGTTCATCTCCTTGGGTTCCTAGCAGGAGCACGCCAACTCATTTTAGATCAAGCGCTGCAACACAGTCTTCCACTCCGATTGCTTTATGGCAGTAAATTAAAGTAGCCGTGTGTGGCTCTTGAGAAAATTACACTTGGGTTTTACAACTACTGTCACCTTCCTCTTGAACAGAAGAACCCTCCACTATTTGAACTCACAATGCTAAAGTGATCAAACTGATCTGGTGTGCACCTCTACTTTACTGGCATCAAGCCACTAGTTCATTTACCTATGAGAAATACCTTTGCAATCAATCAATTCTATACTCAGGATACCTTTTCATCAATATCTATAAAAACACAATACAATATAAAAAACAGCACCATAGTTTCTGAATTCACTCAAAATTTTGCAACTCTATACTGAAAAGGTGACCCTGATGTTTTGTTTCGGTGATGGATCTGTTTACTTGGCAAAAAAACTAAAGTCATTAATTTCATTTGAATGTGTTTTCCTTCTCGTCTTCTACAATGTCTGCTACAAAGACAAACTGGATGTGTGGAGGGAGATAAAGCAGACAGATGTAAAGGAGAAACATTAAGTGATCAGAATGAGAAGAAACAAAAAGCAAAGAAACTAGAACTCAGAAAGATGAAAAGACAGGCACATAGTCACCCTACTTCACGTTCCTGTCACTGTCCATCCGTACCTGTAACCCTGGACATCTCGTACATCCAAGATGGAATACGCATGTCGAGGCCGCAGACCCAATGACTCATAGACGGCATCATCGACCTTCATGTTGCCTCCCCCACAGGATGCACCCATCAGAAACCTAATAGACATGACAACAACTTGTACAGTACAGCATCACTGGCAAACAATGTTCCAATCACACCGACTTGAATTAATAGAATGGAGGTAATGTCTGTGTAAACTATTTACAACTTTTCTGTTTGATTAATTTAGTTAATTATTTAATCTTTATCTAACCAAGAAAGCTCCAAAACAAAAATGACTTTTTCTTCGTTCTGGTCAAGTTAGGTAGCAATACACAGCATAAAACAAGTATCTGTTATTTGTCTAAATGTCTAACATATGCCTGATGATTTCTACTTGCTGATCCTCTTTGGTGATCCTTTTGACAGCTGGACCTGCAGTTTGGACACAGATGATCTGGCCTCTTCAGAGCTCTGCCATTTATCTCATGTTGCTCAGCTCACATATCAAAGTGTTGATTACCAGGCCTCCTTTATTATTGACATATGCTGCAAATTGCCATTCATCACCTTTGTACACTTTATTCTTCGTAGTTGTGTAGTTTTACAGAATACTTGAATTTTCAAATGACTTACCATTTATTGTTTTATCTATTAGCTGTACAGTACAGGCATAAGTCATTTTATTGTACATGTATGTATTCTTTAACAGAGCAGAACATAATAAAGAGTTATAGTAACAAACAAGGTGGACAGGTGAGAGGCAAAGTAAAAAAAAAAAACTAACAAACAAACAAACAAAAACTAAAGTTCCTTGTGCTCCAGTTCCACCAAAATTCCCCTGCAATCCCGCTCTTACCCAGCCTCCTTGGAGCTGAGCATCTTGGCCCAGATTAGGTCTGTATCAATGGGTTCCTCCCGGGGGTTGGTGGAGCTGACCTGGAGCATGAGGGAGTCACAGGGAGCCCCTGTTAGTGTTGCAAGGCCCTCGATGGCACGTCCTGCTTGCAAGGCAAAGTAGGAGCCATGGAGTTTGGCCAGAGCCTTCTCAATCAGTGCCACCCACAGCTGCTTCCGCTGGGCCTGGAATGATGGAAAAGAGGAAATATTTAGTCCTGTGTCAGCCTGGGTGTGGTTCGCTGAAAGAGGACCATTTGTAAGAGGATGTTGTGATTGTCCACAGCTTTTCCTTTCAACTCAAATGTTAAAGGTTTCTGAACAGGCGGAATGTTAAGACTGTCTTATTTATGCTTATTCTTTCTTATCATCACCATCCACGTTACAGTTGTTGCACCAGTGTTTTTTTACATGATCAGTCATCACAGTGAAAGAACTTACTTTCACCTAAAGTCTCTTCTATTTCCCTTCTTTTTTCCCCACTTGTATTCTTAATGAGGTCAGTGGTATCAGGGAGTGTTTCTCATGAGGTCTAATGTTCTACAGTAGGTTTTTCTAGCTGTCTGTGTGCCTGGCTTTGTTTCCTTGTGCTTTATCTGTTGCATAATGCAAAACATAATTTGTCCTGTAATTGCCTGTTGAATAATTACACCTCCAGGTATATTTCTCCTCTGTAGGGAGACATGATAAATAGCTAAATAATGAATGAACTCCAACCAATATTTGGAAGTTAATATTACACTATGAATGAAGTGAGTGTGGCTTCATGATGCTCTGCATACATCAGAGCATTTACAGTCATGTGAAAAAATTAGGACACCCTTTGAAAGCATGTGTATTTTGTAACATTTTTTAATATATGGTTATTGATTATCAATTTTAACAATACAGAGAGATTAAAGTAATACAACTAAACAAGTAAAACTGAAGAAAAGTCTTTTCAAGATGCCTATTCTAACTGAGGAAAAAGATAGCACACCCTCACATGTATGCCCTCTTAAAATGGCTCAAATCACACACACAGGTATATCACACCATGTGCACATAATTAGTAGATCGTTACTCAGCATTTTGAATGAGGCTTGCTCTATCTAAACCTCAGACATTTAGTTGGGTGTGCTCCCGACTGTTGAAGTGAGAGTGAGCACCATGGTGAGAGTGAAAGAGCTGTCAGAGGCCTTCAGAAAAAACATTGTAGCAGCCTATGAGTCTGGTAAAGGATTTAAAAAGATCTCAAAAGATTTTGAAATCAGCCATTCCACTGTCCGGAAGATAGTCTACAAGTGGAGGGCTTTCAAAACAACTGCCAACATGCCCAGGTCTGGTCGCCCCAGCAAGTTCACCCCAAGAGCAGACCGCAAGATGCTAAAAGAGGTCTCCAAAAACCCTAAAATGTCATCTCGAGACCTACAGCAGGCTCTGGCTACTGTTGATGTAGAAGTGCATGCCTCTACAATCAGAAAGAGACTGCACAAGTTTAACTTGCATGGGAGGCGTGCAAGGAGGAAACCTTTGCTCTCTAAGAGAAACATCAAGGCCAGACTGA
>NW_018127956.1:566610-613864 GCF_001952655.1 Monopterus albus
TTTCTTCAGTTTTACTTGTTTAGTTGTATTAATCTCTGTATTGTTAAAATTGAGATTAAATAACCATATATTAAAATTGTTACAAAATACACATGCTTTCAAAGGGTGTCCTAATTTTTTCACGACTGTATTTTCAGTCAAACATCTATTTAATGTTTTGCTACCTTGAAGGGTCACAATAAACGGTCTATGACCTTAAAGAGGGAAAACACTGCAGGAGATGATGAATATCTTTCTGTCTGGTTTGCCTCTATTCGCTGTGCAATATCCATCTGATACTGATAGTGTATTCCTTTCTAAAGGTTTTCCCACATCCCTCTCTGTTTCTGACCTGTGAGAAGAGGAGGTAGCCATACTCATCGCACGGCAACATGTCATCCACCAGCACTGTCGTCCATGTCCCATCTTTACATAACCGGACCTGGTAGGCCCCCTCTGGGCAAATGGTCCTGGTGATCATAACCCTTTCCACCAGCTCTGGACGCTCTGCCAGCACTGCCAGTGCACTCAAGAACCTGGGGAGAGATAAAACTCAATGAACTGGAAAATAAAATCTCAGATCGTGGCGGACAGACGGGTGAAAGAGAGGATGTGACTGCAATAAAGCGGATGCGAATTAAGCATGAAATGAACAAAAGACATGAATGATTAGCTGGCTGTGACGGACAGGTGGATGACTGAAAGTACACCCACTTTAGTCAAAAAGACAGGCAGGGATAAGGAAAATCAACTGACAGATGCAGGAACAAAAAGAATCAGACTGACAAGAAGCCATCAAACTGTAAATGTGGAAAAAAATTATCTTTCCCATAAGGTACGTTGAACAGTTCTGAAAGGTTTTTAACATATTTTGCCCTTATTGAAAATCAGTCACATTTGATGGGTAAAACTGGTTACCACCCCATTACTGTTAACTCACCCTGCAGCAAAGAAACTGGCTTGCCTTCCCTCATTAGCTTGCAAGAGAAATTAGTCCAATCAAAAATGCAGATACATTAGAAAATGCTAATTCTTAACACAAGAGAAATGCATCTGGGGATACAAGAATTCAACTTATACGGAATATATTCTAAAGTGAACACAAGCTCATCTGCAAATGTAAAAAGGAGATCATAATATTGATGAAATGGCTACAATCACTAGAGGTTTAGACATAATGAGCTAATGACTTACCACAAATTTTGTACACAGTATGTTGACCCCCATATAAACAACACAGCTAAAATGCATCAAACGGATTAGCAACCTTTGAAAACAGTATCCCTTTCAGTCCACAATGTGTATTAGCAGTTGTTTCAAAGACTGAAACTCTTTTGTGTGGAGTTGGAAATGCATATTATTAAAGCTATAGTCCATCTGTTCAAGCACCAGCTGAGTGAGGATGATCAGCCCATTGAGCCACTGATGAAATGCCAATTGCCTACAAAGAGCCAGATGAAAATCCAATTAGCTGTGTCATTATGTGACTCTAATGTCAACTGGTATTGCAGCCATACTCAAGGACAAGGGTCATTGGTGCTACTTTCTTCTGCTATCACTGATTGGCTGGCAAGAGCTAGGATGTTTGCTGGTTTATTAGGACAAATGAGTGTCTGTGTGTGTATGAGAGAGTGAGAGAGAGAGAATTTGGGTTACATCCTGTTGCGAGCGAGTGGATTGGGCTCAGGGGAGGGTTATTTTTGATAGGCCGCATGTGATGGTGAAGCGAAAAGTTGTACAAATCTGTGAGTGACTGTTCTTTGTTGTGTAAGAGGAAGATGGTGGATGGCAATGTGCATACACCCCAAAGGACACACAGAACAAGGGCAGGGAGATAAAGCATGTTTCCAGACCCACATGCTGCTGAATAATCTCCCTGTCAGGTGTATCTACACATCTGTCCAACTCCACCCTGCTCTCTTTCATTTAATGCTTGCCTTCTTCCCAGTTTTTTGCTTTCTCTTTCTTTACTTATTGTTTCACTACTTCTTTGCCACTTGTCTTTGTCTACATCTCTCAGTCTCCTAGCTCCAGACTGGACTGTTCATCTAAAGCAGCCTCAGACAGAAACCATACACATTTGAAGCCTTGCCTGTCATCTCTTGATACATGTTTTGCTATTCTTATTTGTCGATTAATCAGGCAAATTTCCCTGTTTACATAAATGAATTGCCAGCCTCTAGACAATTCTTGGTCATCTACACTGATTTATGTTGTTGTTAACTTGCGTTCTGTTCTGATGGCTCACCAGCAGTTTCCGAGCAGGCCTTGCAGGATGTCAGAGGGCCGCGGCGTGCGGAAGACGGACCACTTGACGCCTCTGTCTTTGAAGTTGCTGCAGTTGATCTCATGGGGTCGCAGCCACTTTTTGATTCGCTGCTGGACACTGTCGCCCTCAGGGAAGCCCACAGAGCGAGGTCCAGGGGGGAAACTGTCATCCACAAAGTTCACTTTGTTCTGAGCATGGATTATAAGAAGACAGTGGATGGTGCAGAGAGAAAGTGATAAAGATGATAAAGGAGTGAAACTATTCAAATACTTTCACAATGTTCATATAAAATAGGAAATCTTAGAAAAACTCATTTTAAATCTACCCAAAGAAGCTGGAAAGAAAAATTTAAAATAAAACTTTTCAAACAGCTAATGCAAGCCTGAAAGACACTGATCTTTGAGAACTAATTGTTAGTCTCATCTCTACTCTTCATTTTTGACAGGACATATGATTTAAAAAAAACAAAAAAACAACACACTACAGACCAACAACTGCCTCCCAAATGTATTCATGTGGCAGGAGGAATTACTTCTACTGTTTGTGTGGCATCACACGTGTGTAGCAGGATACAGGACACAAATGCAAATCATGTGTAAACATTTAAAGCACTCCACTCCGCTTTACTGACACACTCCCTGCAGAGCACCAAGTATTTAAAATGACACTTTGATGATTTTAACACTGAACTGCAGCTGCCTTTCTACTGTACAGATGACCTGGACATGGATACATTAACAAATCAAGACACCCAATCTGACACACTATCCATCTACAACTCTCCTATATACACACACGAGAGGGCAAACAGCCATACACGCAACCATATCCAGTTTCCTATTAGTGGTGTCAGAAGTGGGCTTGGCCAGTCGTGTTACAAGACAGGCAGGGGATATAATGTGGGCACCCCGCTGGTGGCTCACAATGGGGCGAATTGAACCTCATCCTCCCCAATCCAACTCTGTAGCCTGCATGCAGCAATAGCTACCAGAGAGAATCATTTTAATGTTGCCTTTCCACCCCAACCATCCAAGCTGAAGCTTACTGATTCTGTAGCCTACTTGCTTATGGTTTATCCTTCTACTAGCTTTTGTTGTATCGTTTTAGAGGCCAGTATAAATTTACCACAAAGGTGAATATGGGCGCTTTGGCCCAGGACACACACAGAGGCTGAAATTCAGACTAATGCAGCACACAGTCTACACATAAACAATTAACATTCAGTACTAACGAAAATGCATGGCATGTCATTATGGTGCATTAATTGTGGCCCAAACTTGACAGTGAATAGCAAATGCTCATGCTAACAAGGTAAACAAGAGTCTTATTCCCATGGGCATCCACGTTCCACTCATTCCCTGTACATGATTGGTCAACACAATGACTGGACAATGTCACTGCCCGGTGCGGTGATCAACACAATGCCTTTGCTGGACAATGTCACTGCCCGGTGCGGTGTGGTGAAGGTCAAAATAGGATATATGGTTACACACAGCTTCAGTTATAAGTTAAAAGCTCATGCATAGATATAAGGTCAGAAGAGACTCGTGAATTCATAGGAGGGAAGGCAGTCTGAGTTTGTGGCAAAACCTTACAGCTCTTGCATATTGTTGGCAGCCATACTAGGCATTTTTTAAGAATATTAAGCTTGTAGCTAGATATCTACATGTGGCAACCTATTGATCTCCAAAAAAAGTGTGGTGACAAAGAACTATAGAGCTGGATTTCACAGTACCACACTTATTAAATCCCAAAACAAAAGCAGAACAGAACAGCCTGTCATGTACAGTTCTGTCACAGGCAGTGAAAACCTGTCACTGCAGGGAATAATAACTTATAATCGAGAACAAAACCCCACAAAAATTCCTATAAGTGGCAAAAATTCAAGCAACAAGTAGTATAAAGAATGGTATGAAGAAAGAAAAAGCAAACCATAGTCAGTCTGTTGCAATGTGGCATCTGTTTGTTGCTCCCTCAGAGGGTGATATGGAGAGGTAACAGAGGGCTTACACTTCACAAGCAGGTCTGATGGCTATTAGTACCATTTACCTGTTTGGCACAATCAATAAACAGACACACTCAGGGGCACTAGCATAAAGCAAACACCTCTCAACCTCAAAGCTAATCAGGAAAAACAGAGAAGCAAAGAGGCACAGGAAGCAAACTGCGCCCGGCAGAAGGGAATATAATTTCTTACACCTCAACTCCAGCTGCACTTGATCCCATTGATTGCTGCAACCTGGAAAAACTCTCAGGTTACTTATACAGTACATTTTATCAGCAACACCATCTCCTATAGTCCAACAAGTCTGGAAAGCAAATCTGAACTAAACAAAAACCTGAGGTCTAAAACTGGATTTGTGTTGTCTGACTACCCACGCTACACCAAAAGATTTATTCATTATTCTATTTTCACCCACAGGTATTTCGAGGCTCGCCAAGTGTTTATGCCTTGACAGAGATGGATTAGAATGACTTGCACCTCTTGTTTACAAGTTTTCCCCTTTTCATCCCTATGGCACCCAAAAACAAGTTGCAGCAGTTGATGCTGTTAGTGATTACATTCACTATAGGGAAGTAGATCATTTCTGTGCTTCTCCTCTCTCTAGCTTTGCTGCTAAAAATAGGCCAGCCCCTGTGTTCACCTTCCACACACACACACACAGTCATACATTGACTGCTACACTGGAGAACAGAGTGCAGTCGTGTGAAGAGAGAAGGATGGGGATGGTGCCAATGGGAAAGCATATTTTGAGATATTAAGACAGAGGAGAAAAAAAAACCTGATGAGCGTGTAGGGGTAGATGCAATGGAAGGGCATGGAAACAGAAGAAAACCCTGTAAGTGGCAAAAATTCAAGCAACAAGTAGTATAAAGAATGGTAGTAGTATATAAGAATGGAGGCCTAAAATACTGTATTTCTAGGAGAAAAGTAAAGATGATAAAAGAAAGAGTAGCCTAAATGACAATCTTAAATTAGAAAATAAGAAGGGAAAGATGGAAATGAGGGGATCTCCTATATCCTTCTTTCCTACTGAGCCAACTTCCCTTCCACACTTGCAGCAGTGAGCCCTGTGACTTTCAAAGAAGCCATTAATAATGCATTTTAAAGCTCACTTCATTCTATTGTAAACACGGCATGATAGGTGCCATGGCAGTGTAGTAAGTGCAGCAGACATCAAAATAAATTCTGAAAATATAATCCTTCTCCAAAAATGACCTGAATCTTAACACTTTTGGATTCTGCCAAGCCTCCATTTTTCCTAGGGTTTAATGAGTTCAATCAGCGTTGTCCGATTAGCACAGGTGTTACATAGTCTGCTTAACAAATGATCTCCAGTGATCCCTTCTGGTAGCATATCCATGACAACATATTACAGGCTTATTAAAGGTTCAGCATCGCAGAGACAAAATGAGCATGAAGTGGGGTGATACAAAGGAGCAACATCATCACATCTTAACTACAGGTGGTCAGGCAGACACTTCAGTACCTCCAAACAGCTGTGACACTGTGAATCAGACCAATCAGGGCTCATGAACAACACAACTGAACTCTTCACTTTTATAAATAAAATGCAGATGTGTTGGAGCAGGTAAAAATGCATCATTATTTTAGATTGTTATGACAACCGACAAGCCTGTAATTACAAAAGCATAGTTAGCTTTTTCTCTATTGAGAAAAATAAAACCATTAATAATTTTCTTTTTGCCAGTTATACTGTGATGGGTATGCACCTTAATGCAAATGTTCTGTTTCATGTATACGGATATAGCAAAGAACATCTATTGTCTGTTGAACAAGAACCACATTTCTGATGTTTTACTAACTTGACAAATTGAAGAAGTGAAGTTCATTGTAAAGGGAAAATACATTCTGAATGACTAAATTGTTTTTGATCATTGTGTCTCCCACAGACACACCTGTTATTATACAATAACACCTATTCCATTAAGTAGTCCAATAGCTTCCTAAATAAGAACTCTAAAGTTGTGGTTGGACTCAAGTGAAGACAAGTAATAGAAGGTCAGAGTAAAGCTAAGCTGTCAGCATTTAAACACACACAGAAGAAGCTATAAAACTAGTCTCAATAGGGAGCCCAAATACATAAGTTACAGTTGTGAAACAGACTTTTATAAAGTTGCTTCTCTGTGACTAGGGGCACAGTCTGGATTTTAAAATGGGATGCTCTGCATATGCATCTTATTTAGGTGGCCAAGAATCACCTGGCGGCCGTTTAAACTCTTTAAACTCAGCTAATAAAGAAAGTGCAAACAGAGGCAATGGCAAAGCCTATTAGCATTTCTGTGAAATTAGAGAGATTGAGAGTGTAGGAACAATGCCAGAGCCATAACAAATAGAGGAGGGGAACACACACCCTGTGATGCTTTGCACACTGATGTCAGCAGAGTTCTTCTTCTCAAAGTCAAGGAAAACTTAACATGGAAAGTTTAGAAGAAGAAGGAAAAAAAAAACTGACACATGGAACTCATAGTTGCTGGACAATAAATAAATAAATAAAATAATAAATCTACAGTTGTTGCCTGTGGATGAAAATGTGCTCTTTTTTTGTTCAGATTTAAAAAAAAATCTGAAACTCAGTACAACAGAAAAACCTAACACGGGAAAGGTAATGAAAATGTCTCAAACTTTTGAGCCATGTATCATTAAAGTGTTATTTTCTTGTGCTTCCCAGCTACAGCTAATTGTCTCTTACCTCTCTGCAGAAGCTGACTATGTTCTCCCAAAGCTCCTTGGCCTCGCCCTCATCATTTCGTCGACGGGCCTCTACATGCATACTCTCCCTCCTTTTCAGAGGCTTTACCACCTTGCGAAGAGTGAGATACTGCTGGGGCGTGTGGCATGCTGCACAGTTCTTGGCCTTGATGTCATTGAGCAGTGTACATGCTGGGCAGCTCCACTGTCCTACCTTCTCCTGAAGGCTCAATGAGGTTGAGGAGGAAGAGGACGTGGAAGAGGTAATAGCAGAGGAGGAGGAAGGGAAGCCCCGGGACTGTTTCCGTGTTTTATGACCCGAGGATGAAGTAGAGGAGGGTGTACAAGAACATGATGCAGTGCCAGGCCCCAGTGGGAGAGCACAGTGTGTACAACAGCGGGGCAGGGGTGCCTGTTGTTCCTGAAAGCCATGCAGCTTGGAAGAACCGCAGGCAGAGCACTTGGGTGCACCTGTAGGGTTGCGCAGCGTGCATTTGGAGCAGGCCCAGGTGCTAAAGTCCGGACTGGATGGGCTGGCTGGGGTAAATCGTACCGTCTCACATCCTACCAGGTCAATGAGGTCAGCACCGGCCCGTGATGATCGGCAGGCCTCGCACTTAGATGAGCTACCTGGGTTGGGCATTGAGCAGCTAGGGCACTTCCAGGTGGGGGCAGCTGAGGAAGCCACAGGGATGTGGGGGGTCAGTGGGTGGTGCTGAGGGTCTTCTTCCTCCAAGATGCTGAGGCGCTTGCTGGGGTATGAAGGTTCCTGGGGTTGGGCATGTTTTGGCTTGGCTGGCCGCTGTGGGCATGGTTGTGGTGGCACACTGACTGCTGAAGGGGAAGTTGGACTGGGGGTGTTGGTGCCTGTGTTTGGTGGGCGCCCTGGAGGTGGCACCTCTCTCCTGCTGCGGGGCACAGGGTTGTTCTGCAGGGAGGAGAAAGCAGTAAAAGGGGAGGAGACATGTGGGGATTCTTGAGGATCACAGGGTGGAGCTGGTGGAGAGTCATCTGTTAGGTCTATGAGTAGAGGAGCAGCCCCTGCTGTGTGAACAGGAAACCCCAGCACGGGTGTGCGCACCTCAGGTACCACCAGTGCCTCAGGGGGGATTTTAGGCAGAGACAGTTTCCTGGGCCCACCACAGGCTGAACATGAAAAAGCCACAGGTGTGTTGTGAAGTGTGCAGCGAGGACAAGCCCAGCCCAAGCGCTGTACCTCCAAGCTACCCACCTCTCCGTTGCTCTCAGACCGTCGCAGCACCTCCTCCTTTGTTGGATGCTGTCCATGGGGCTCTAGCAGCACTGTGGGGGTGACAGTTGGTGGTGGGGGCTCGGGCGGAGCAGATGGGATGCCATTGGCAGTGGCAGCTATGGTGGTGGTAGGAGGTGTGTGAGTGGCAGGGGATGGTCCAAAGCCACAGACGGAGCAGGCTCCAGTTCCCTGGGGATTTTTGAGCGTACAGCGGGGGCAGGCCCAGCGATGCTCCTCAGTGCTGCTCAGCCGCAGGATCTGGTTAAGGTCAGGCTTCTGACGTGGTGCCTCACAGATGGAACAGCGAGGTGCTGCACCGACATTTAAGAAGGTGCAGCGCCCACATGACCACTCAGTGCCCTGCACTGCTGCTGCCATGGAGCCAGGAGAGTGAGAGTGGCTGGAAAACAGTAAACAATGAACAATAATTCAACATGTAACAATTCTGAAATTCTTTAGCTATACATATTAAGCATATCACTGTTCAATCACTTCAGTTAGTAATAGTCTGTGCCAGGCTTGAGCAAAGTGTCACTGAAGCAAAGGAGGAAGAAAAAGAGAAGCAATATTGTGTCAATAAGAGTCAGAAATAAAAGAATTACACAAAGTCAGAAGAGAAGTCAGAGAATTAATACATGCTTCCAGCCAACTCTGGGCGATTATCTAAAAGAAGACAGGACAGCGAAAACATCTAAGACTGCAAGCGGAGAAGAAACAGACAGAATTAGAAAAGTAAAATATAGTGTGAGAGGGAAAGATTAGCCAGTGCAGGGGAAAAATTATATCTCCCTCCCTGGGAGACTGAGGGCAGTAAATCCATACACAATGGCTACATGATTAGAGCAAGGAAGACTGCACATAGAGAGGAGGTGCCAGAGGAGACTGTTATTTCCTCACAATAATAAGCCAAGCGTTCCTTCAGTCCTCCTGACTGACACTTGATAAAATAGAAATACACGTGATCATTTCCATTTCATATTAGCACCTCTCTGTGATTACACTCAGGGAATGTTAATGTAGGGCAGATGGGGGCAACTTAAGGCCATGTCAATCCCATGCCCAAATGAATTTTGAATGGATGGGTCTATTCATTCTAGCAGCACTTGTGACTTTGGCATATTTTAATGACTAATCATTCATAACACTGAATTTTAAGCAATTTAAACAACCAGTATCAGCAAATTTAGCAGCATGTCATCAGTAAACAGTGCAGAGGGAAACGTGAGGAGAATAAATTTGTTTTAGCGGTCTTCATTCAGATGTATAGGAAGCAGTCCATCTCTGTTGATTTCCACCTCCCACACATAATAAGCCAAAGCAGTCTGTTTTTGTGTATTGACTTGTAAGTACAATTCTTTGTTTGTGCCTGCAGTGTAGTCAATCAATAGGCATATTAGGGTCTTTTGGGAGGGAAGCAGCACAGCTGGATACCTCCAGACTGCAAGGGAGGGTTTGGAGAGGGACAGCCCCAAGGGATGGTTGCTATCTGGACAAACCCATAAATGTCACTGTCACTCAAGCTGCTCATGTGTGAACACCAACACAGACAAGTTATTGTGGGAATTGTAGGATACTGGACAGTGGCAGATGTTGCTCATAGAATCACTGTGGAGTTTGTGGCTTTGCTCACATTTATCCTTCTTTATTATATTTTAGGGAACTATGCTGATGTCTATGGCTGACAAAGACTTTTATGGGGAATCAATGGTTTGTGGCTATTTTTAAGATGTTTATACCCTCTTATTTAAAAAAAAATGTTTTGTTTGTTCTTTTCAAATTAGGCCGCAGAGGAAAACAACCTCACAGTCCATGTGACATTTTTATGCCACTGATGAAGTACAGAAAAGCCTTGAGAGTGAGTGCTGGCTGGCCAGCCAAGATCCTGCTCTATTCCACTGCAGCACCATGTGTCCTTGCAGGCTAACTGCCCTTAGTTCAACTCCATTAAACCCTTTCAAACCAGACAAATCTTTAGAACCCAGGGGAACCTCTTACAGACAGCCTCTCAGCACGCTGTCAACTCTCCTCCCTAAGGTAAGCTGGAGAATGGCAACAGGGAGGTATACTAATGTCTCTCTTTGGGTGTAGATGAGTATGTGTGTGTCCTGCCGCTGGGTGTGTGGATCTGTGTGTATGTAGGCATGTAGTTATAATTATTTGTAGATACAGCACAGTTGCTTGTTTTAGTGTCTAACCATATCTGTGCCTACGTTTGTGTGTCCTCAGGCCAGGGCAAAAAAAAGTATGGAGGTAGAAGTCCCAGTGCTTTATGTCAGGCTCCCCAGAGTGAAGAGAAAACTCAGCCTGCCAATGACAACAATAAGTAAAATAGGGAAATACATTTTTTGAAGACACACAAACACTGAGAAATCAGTACTTTACACCATTTTTCTTAGTCTTTCATCCCACAGCACTATCTGCCATGTCCTCCTAGTCATGAACGGATCCAGGACGTGGCCAAGGGTGGCACTGGCCACCCCTGGTACCACCCCTGCCATAATAAAAATGTGATGCTTGTCAGTATAAATTGGTGGAAATGAAAAATTGTTGCTTTAAATACAACATTTTTTTCTGGTGCTTTATAAGTGATATTGGTCAAATACATTTTATTTTAGGTGCAGCAGTGATGTCCCTGACCAGGAGTAAATAAGGAGCGCAGCCAAAGTTAACTAAAGAAAGCACTATGTGTGTCTCATTTTACACAGAATAAACTGAAATCAATAATGTCTAGTTTATTATTTCATAGAACCAGGGATTTACTTAACTTTTCACATGTATTTCAAATGTCACACCCCTCTTCGAGTCTGTGGCCCGGCCTGTGCACCGCATCCAAAATTTTCTGCCCCTGCTCCTAGTAGCTATGCAACATCACTCAATGAGTAAGAATGTGAAAAAAAAAGCACCAAAGTTATTTGCAGAAAATAATTCTGCACTGTGCTGTGGAACCATTTCATCTATGCCCACAAAACCTGCACTGTGTCCTCAGGCTACAACACAGTACCCGCTCTCTCAGCAGTTTAGTTAAATGTGGATGAATTAAGTGACAGCCCCATGCTAGCACTGCTGGCACATGCTCACACCATGCTTAGCTCTTCAAAGGCCCACAAACTGCAACGACAAAGACAACAACAACAGTAGCAAGTGTCACTGCCTCATGTTTGATGATAGGTTCTTCCCTGTGGCCATTTTCAGAACTGTCAGACATCTTTCATCTCCAGTGAGAGAACCAAGTCACTGTGACAAAAACATGAAGATTTTACCAAAGTGACTGATTTGGTCCAGGCCCTCACTGTAGCTCACTTATCTCATTACTATCCGTTGCAATCATTTAACCTAACAAATGAAAGTAACACATGATAAACAACAACAACAACAAGTCTGGCCCAATTAAATATGCACTGTGAATGCATCATGACTGCGCGCGCACACACACACACACACACACACACACACACACACACACACACACACACACACACACACACACTTTGCTCTTGGCCCTTTGTTCAGTGGAGCTGCTCTAACAGTGGCCACTTCAGCTCCTCAGTTGCTCGGTGTCACAGACCTGGGCAGGATGCCAATAACTTGCAGTGGTTAGAGAGAGAGACTGATCTCACCTCTAGAAAACCCACCTTTTTGCAACAACATCCTCAATGCAGCCTGCTGTCCATAAAGTACCTGTTCCTTGTCTAGGTTCTCTTAAGTAAAAGCATCAATGACCCTTGGCTAATTTTTCGATGCTTCACCAGAGGCAAGACAATCACAGAGTGCTTCAGCAGACTATTACAAGGAGTGTGAGCTCTAAAACCCTCAGTAAAAACAAGCAAAGCTATAACATTATGGTGAGGAGGAAAAGTTACATTTTCAGACTCAAGAAAAAGGTGCCTATGAGAAACAGAGAGCAATGAGGCTGGAGCAAGCCTACAAAGGAACTGCTGACAGTGTGTAGACCACCTATGGCTGGCTATGTGGATAACCTCCACATAATTCTGTTGAGAGATCAAGTGAGCCGGGTCTGGCCAGTTTCTCCCTGCTTCTCTGTGAGACATTTGGCCCTAGTGTGGCAGTCATTAACACTGCCTTTCCAAGGTTGGTCCTGAGCCCAGCGCCTGAGGAGAGGACACGCTACCCTCCTTAAAGACTGGGTCACCACGAAACTGGATGTTATTATTGCTGACAGTCCTTTTCTTTGGTGATTCAATGTGACAGACTAAGCTGCTCCAACAGTTTTTTTTATTTAATCCACACAGTGCTGGGTCAAACCTGTCAGTAGACTTTTACATTGTAGCTACTGCCTAGGCTTTTGTGCAACCTGCAGACAGCAGAGAAATACATAAAGAAACTACACTTTGTAAAAGATGTGAGAACTGTGACCAATGGCAAAAAATAGAATATTAAAAAACTTCAAAACATGGCTAATTACTGTGTCACAATTAACAGACCATCTCAAATGCTGAATATGACTGCTGAAACAACTGGCTAATTAATGTAAGTCAGTTTTATAATCAGCAATCACCAGTTTAAGTAAATAAATAAATAAATAAAATAGCACCAGCTCAGCTTCACAAAGTTTCAGATCATTAGTAAAGGAATATTTGGGGATTCCTAGGCTGAAGGTTGAAATCATTTTAAGCTACTCATATGGGGTCGATTAAGCTTAGTTAATTATCAATAGAGTAATCAATAATGTAAATAATCAGAGCCCCAGTCATTTTTATTTAATAATCCTTGCTAGTCTCAGTGTTACCATTATAGATTGACGTTTACATAAAGTATTGAGGTCCATATCGCTTTATACTTGCTTTAAGCATTTGTGATAATTTTGCTATTTTAACTACTTCTACTGCTTCCTCTTAAGATTCCAGCATCTCTTAGTCAGTTGTTGGTACTTTTTATAACTACACAACTAATTTCCATACAGAAATAAACTGTTTAATCTCATTTTATATTAAACATGCTACACTTCATCTGCTCACAGTGCACTTGATTTGTTATTTGTATTACCTCACCTCAAATGTACACATTTTCCTGAGCTATTTGGATTTCCTGCCAAACATCAATTAAGTGGGATTACTCACAGGCTGTGTGTGATAACTCTAGGTCCTGACGGCAACGCACTCACACTGAGAGACGTGCTGCAGATGCAGCTCCCCACGCAAACACACTCTAATAAAGTGAGTCACTCTTGTGATAAATATTTACAGGTGTGGCTTTTTGTAAACACAGAAAGAACTCAAGCCGTAAATACCGTAGCTTATAAAAACATTTATGTTGGGAAAGCATCTTTGTTATTGTTTACTGGATGATGAACCTGTCTGACCCTAGAAGTGGCAGTAGCTACAGAAGCATTATCTGGAGTTTTCAAAGTGCCGGTATCACTGCCTATGCTTTTTGTTTTCTCCTTCCACACAGACAGAACGATGATGTCCACTGAGTGCCAATTCTTGTTTAACAAAAGCTAATGAATGTTGAAATATTTTGATGCATCTAAACACACCCAGAAAACTCCAGTGACAGGGACTGGTTCAACACTTCACACACCTGAGAATGTAGATCATCCCTTTAGTAAAGAATGCAATGTGTCTACAGAGGTTCTACTGACAAGTTTTGTTTATCACTTCAACGTGGAATTTATCTATCATGAGAGATCAGAACAACCTAATCCGTTATAAGCACTAGGAAGCCATCCTCTCTGCCTTTCAGAGGAACTGATCAGTCGGGGTCAGTTTAACTGTAAGGGCCTCCTTTCTACCTGTCATACTATAGGTTGTGGCATGATTATGACTCAGTAGTCAAACCGGACCGGCATCCAGAATTCATTAGCCACTGACTGTTGACATGAGTATCTGGAGCCCAGACTTTAATGTTAGACAGTTTTTACTCTGACAAGCTGGTGACATGATGGTATTTGTGACAGTGAAGCCTTAATCATTGGGGACAAAAACAACACGATAACTGGGGAAATTTGGATGATGTAATGCTGAGCAGGACACTTATTAATTACTCTGACAAGCTGGTGACGTGATGGTATTTGTGACAGTGAAGCCTCAATCATTGGGGACAAAATCAACACGATAACTGGGGAAATTTGGATTATGTAATGCTGAGCAGGACACTTATTAAGGGGGAGAAAGACTTCTTGTGACAGAATAGGTGTATAAAATGTTATGGTGGTGGCACAAAGAATCCTACCAAAACAAATTAGACCAAAAGTCTGTTGAAAAAGTGTCCTTAGGCAGAGCCATTCCTCCAATAATCATCGCTGAGGCCAAGACCAATTTTAAAAACTAAATAAACTTTCCCTTCTTGTAAAAAATAAACATTACCAGTAGGGTGTGATGCTATAGAAATATCTGAGCCGTGTTATGCTTTTTATGATTTAAACTTCAAGACAGTTGACTGTTGCTGCTGTTGTTGTTTTTATGTAAGCCTGGCAATAATACAGGTCTCATGGTCTAGAGCTAGGTATGTGCAATATATATATCATCTACAATAATATTGCCATTGCTGTTGTAGGTCACTCATTTTAGAAAAACAATCAAAAACATGCCTTGAGAGTCCACACATTCACAGCCTCATGTAGCCAAACAGGATAGACTACTGCACATGTGCATTCAGAGTGCATGCAGTATGTGCATGGTCACTGCACACAAGTTAAGTTAACATAGCTGCCTAAAAAAGCATTAGCAAAATTAAAAATGAGTGAGCCAGAGGCGCCAGGTGACAAAACACAGACACCACCAGCTCTGCAATTTACGTTGTTAACTACTAGACGTGCATCATCCTCACTCGCATGGAGGTATTTTGGCTTTGAAAAGACAGATTTTGCTCAAAAGACAAAAAGTCAGAACCCGACAGCTTGTTTCACTGTCTGCAAACTAACCACAGCACAAAATATGAGGAATATGAAAAGCTTCGGGAGTCAGATGTTGAGGAGCTGCTATCAAAATGTGTGAACTAAATAATTTCTCTTGAATAACAGATTGAAGATACTAAGAATGCAAATACTGTAGTGGCCAGGAAAGGGGAAGAGAAAGACCAAGGTCAGCATCTGACTTCTAAATGTGCCCTCGGTGAATATTTCACTACCAGTGCTCATTTTTGATAAGGGAATGTCTCAGTGATGGAGCCCATTTCAAACCTGTGAATCTTTAAACAGTGGAAACTGTCTGACTGTGTTCCAGCAGACATCAGTTGTACGAAGCAGAACCAGAGAAAGCAGGAAGCTTGCAGGAAGCTCCAGAGTCAGGGAGGAACAAAGGGAAGATACGCCAGGGGGGCAGTGCTGCGGGCACCCAAACCTGGAGGGTAGGAGCACTGCTGCCTTCAGCCAGAGGGGAACTTCTCAAACACACAGCACAAAGTAGAGTTTTACTTCCTGTTACTAGGAAAACACAACGTTAAACTCTAAAAGGCAGACCAGTACAAACCACTTGCCATGAGGTTGCTTTAGCTCACTAGCTTCTATCTGACACCACTAAACACTGACATGGGTAGTCCACAGCTTTTCTTTTCTGGGTGTAAGACTGCCAGGTTACCATGTACGGTCTTATCTAGGGCTGAACAGAATTAGGTTACTGAACATACGCTACAGATTTCCATGGCAACAACAGTGGGGGAATCTAGAATAATGTCAGCTCCTGTGCCAATAGGCAGTTTTTTTCCCCCCCTGCATCCATTCTCTGTTTTTCCAAGAAAACCACAGTGCCAGAAAAAGACAGTGTGCCAAATCTACTCTGGAGGCCTGGGGGCTGTCCTGACATGACCCTGTCTTCATCAGGCAGGCAACAGCAAGTGAAAACATGCTGAAATAATTCAGACATAAACACAGCCAGTGACCATGCTGGTTGAATCCAAGTGGACCTGCTTTAATCCAATTAAAGGGAGGACAGTGAGTGGAATGGAATGAGCACCAGCATCCATTACACTAGTACAGAAGAGGTGCTGGGATCAATTCTGAAGAGAGCAGGCACTGACTTTAAAGTTTTGGGACTCCCAATGTGCAACATAACACATTGTTTGAATGGTGCAGAGATTAAAGGAAGCGCAGAAATACTGTTGACCTAACCAATAATAGCACTGGGATAAAACTATTCATTAAAATAAAGAGCATATTGTGATTCCAAAGTTATAAAGCATTGCAGCTCTTCAGGTGAGATATTGATTCAATGCACACAAACACTTGCCAAAGTCAATGGGTTGCTGCTGAATGAAAACAAACTGAAAATACCCAAGGACAAGACTGTTCATGCAGTCACCAAGCAAAGAAAAGAAACTGTTTTATAGGACAATATATTGGAGAATAGATTGTATGAGAAAAGCTGAAGCAAAGCTGGGCTCTTAGTATTCTGTTGTTTCTATATTTCATGCTCTGTCACAGCTCGGCAAAGCTCGCCTGACACTGTTAGGCTCACACAGCAGTGTGTATGTGCATAAGACTGTGAGTGAGTGTATGAGAGAGATGAAGTGGGGCAGAGAAGAGGGCACGTTCCAAGTACTGCACAATGTTTCTAAAACATCTACTGGAATATGTGAATTAGCGTGCGCCTCCCTCACAATGAGTAGACAGAAATGGCATGTACTGTACATCTTGCATGTCTGTGTGTGTTTACATGCTCAGTTGAGAGAGGGTGTGGTGTGATTGGTGATGTAGGCAGAAGCTTGTTGCTACAAGATGCACAAACGCATGAAAAGGTGCTTTGATTTAAAGAAATAAAAAGTTGCCTGTATGATGCGAAAGTACACTGACAGCATGACCTACACTTGAGTTTCATTCATGCATGGAACCGGGCTTAATCATGGGCTAAAACCAGCCCGGTCTATATATTTAAAGACAGAGTAAGCAATGTAAGCCATGGCAGTCTAATTCTTAAATGTAGAGTAACTGCAAGGAAAGCACTGACATCGACAGGCAGGAATGAAGAGAGATAAAAGCCTAGCTGCGGACTGATGCTGAATAAATAATGGCATCCATTGTGAAGAAATGCGATCAGGTTCTCTGAAAATCAATAACTAACAAGCAGACCATGATACCCTGAGTGACTCAGCAACAACTTCAATATACTACAGGCGGTCGATATCAACTGCCTGTTCTCTTTCCTGGAGACGTGACCCAAAAAGCTGAAGGAAAACTGGAAGCACTTCTAAAAAAGTTTCTTTGAGGGTGGTTGACAAGAACAGTCTCTGGAAGAAAGTCAGTCAAAACTGCTGGATGAGCTGCACGTTCAAACTGAGCTTCTCACCGACTGCTGACAGGCCTTTCACAAAATAAAATGACTGGAACAGTGGATTATTGCAGCCCAGTTTCTCTTGTAGTAACTATATCTGTTCAACGCAGTCAAGACAGAAATCAGTCGATATGAATAGCATGTCTTTTCCACAGTTAAACATTACACTTGCTCAATAACCCGGCCGCTGCTACAGCGGCTCCATAAGAGGGTTCATCATAGAGAAACCCCTAATAGATCTTGTATCTGAATTTAAAATACACCTCTGTGTAGCCACACTTAACAAGATGCACTCTAAGGGAATGTAGTCTCTCTGTTTTTAAATCATTTTCAAAATTAATAAAACTGAATCAAAGCTCGTCTTGAGGGCTGATAAAAACAAGTGTATTAGCAAATCCCATCTTCTAATTAGCCTTGGGCTGCCTTTCATTGGGCTCAGGAAGGTGAGGTCAATCCATCTGCCCTGGCAATCCACTCAGCACCCTCTAAACCATAGCACATGATGCACAGCTGTGCCAGGAGGAGCCAGTAGGGTGGGATTTCACTTTACAAATCCGGCTTAGTGAGATTTTGGGTGAATCACACAAAAACATCAAAATGCAGGCTTAGACTAGATGAGTGGTGATGATGTAGATTTGATTTATAGCTATGACAGTCATAAATCCTCAGAAAATGCGTTAAAGTAAGAAAACGAAAAGCATGAGGTTTCCCAAATGAACAATTCTGATAGTCATTTTACAACACAGAGCACATATCACTCACATACTGAAGCCGAAGACAACAGCACAAGAGCCTCAAAATAACACCACTTTGTACACTCACAACTGTCTGGTGTAATACAACCCTGTGGCACATTCCTCCCACAATTCTCCCAACAAGCTGCTAAGCCAGGCCAGTCCTGCCCCAAGTGCACTCAACCAAGAGATGAGCTTGTCCCAGGTGCTTAGACCTTGCTGGCTCTTACCTGCGCTCTCGGTGAGGCAGCGGGTGCTGCTGCTGACGTGTGATGAAGGTGGTACCCCACACCGGGCTGCTGTGGCTGTTCCTGAGCCAGCCCACAGTGGGTGACGATGGGGAGGGGGTACTGCGGAAGACATTGTCTGCAGTGAGAGATGAAGCCGAACTCCCCATCGCCACGGTGAAAAGAAATCAGTCTCTGAATGTACTTTGACAGGAGGATCTGACTGTTTTGTTTTTCTCTAGAGCACAAAAGTTGTCAAGGCATCCACGATTGTATTCAGAGACACACTGAGGTAAAGAGACTAACGGGGCTGTTTGGACCACACCAGCAAATCTTATCATGTGTTTCTATTTGCTGTAAATTGCATACTGATAAGTTTCTGCTTCAAATAGGTAGACCTTCCTCCCGCAAAAGAACTCAGGACGGTAAAAACAAAACACAGCATCAGGGGATCAAAGATAAGGGTAGTCAAAGCGAGTTGTAGGTGGCCAAGAATGCAGATCAGGGTGAATTTCCACAGTGCACAGAGGAAGAAGGCCTCAAATCAAACAGCAATTTTATGTATAGAACGCTGATTCCAATGTAGCAGCTGATCTCAGGGAGAAAAAAAATACTATTCTCTCACAGCAACGGCTCATAATTCTCTCTCCTGTAGATTTTAAGCTTGTAACACTCTGCACCATGTCTTTCTCGGTGCCACTCATAATTCCTCCCGCATTCCCTCTGACACAACTCACCAGGCAGTGTAGTCTCATGCCTGGCTTCTCTCTCCTGAGCACATGCTCAAAATATCAGGAAAAGCATGAAAGGGGCATCTCAGCAGCCGTACAGCAGGCTACATTTTTGAAAAACCTAAGGTTCAAAAAGTGGGAAAAACCATCCAGGACAACACAATGACATCATGCTCTATAAAAATATAAAATGTTGATTAACAGGTCATGGATCTTGCCGGAATACAAGTCAAACTAAATATATATACAAGGTTATTTACAGTGTGGGTACTGAGGGAAATCAATGCATTTCACCTCCTGGAAAGGGTGTAAGCTAAGTCTCAGCTTTCAGACATCCAGTCTGACTAACAGCTGCTGTGGAGGTTCAGCCTACCAGCAAAACACTGCAGCTGCATTTCTCCAACTGGATAAAATCCCATATTTGAAACGCTTGTGAAGGGCTTTTTTCAGAGACTAGACCTTTTCTGGTATTTCAAGAATTTTGTATTTCCTCTTAAAAAAAAACGACAAACTCATATGAACTTAACAGCTCAGATTGAACTTCAGTGTAGTATCCGACAAAACACCCAGGAGGAGCGTTCCGTTTCGGGCTGCAGCGCCCTGCCAGTGCCAAGAAACGGGAGAAGCTCCTTGTTTGCACTGAGACACAACTTCGTCCCAGTCTGCCGAGGCCGGCCGGTCTAGTTCGTCAGCTTGCACTTGGATTTCTGGGGACTTGCCTGGCTGTCATAACAAGTCTCTACAGGCAGCGCAGCTGACAGAAACAATTAGGACATTTGCTGCATTTTGAGGAGTATCGACAGCCTGAGGCTCAAGTCTAAGGAGAGCTGAATTCCGTGGTTTGTTTTGACTTGACTTTTAGTATTAACTTATTATTTAGCCAAAACTGAGTCTCGTGCACTTAAAAATAAAGCTCATTACGTTATAATTAATCGCTGATAACGCACGCGCTTCCAATCTATTTTATTAACAGCATCGCAAAGCATTACTTGTATTAAAAGGTGGTACTGAGGCCAGGGAGATTATCGTGCAGGAGAAAACATACACGCTCAAGAAACATGGAAATAGCCCAAGAGGTCTCATCCAGGAAGGAGCATTCAATTGCAAATTTCTCCCACGTCCGCCGGGTCCATTCCCGCCTGTGTTCATCTCATATTCCCAGCGTTTGGGCTACAGATGCCGAGCCTTGTCGTCTTAGTGGACATCCTCGCTCCGCTCCCGTTGTAGCTTTGCATGCAAGATTGCTCGCAGTGTAAAACTGCTCCATCCAACAATGCATGGATTTAATAGTTTCATTTGAGTATGTTATGGTTCCATTATATCTGTGGTTATATATGTTTTCCCGCAAGGCTTAAATTCTCCCTCACTAATAGCCGGAGAGCTCAGTGTATGGGGATGCAATCTCCTAACAGCGGATTACTGGCGTGTCAGCAGAGCGCATGCGCACTGGCCCGGCGAACAGAGAAACGCTGGAGGGCTGCGTTCAGGAGATTTAAATAAGCCTCACTAGAGTCCGAGCCATAGAGGTCTCACTCACTAATGAATAGTAACTCAGAGCAGTGATGGATGCCAGAAACAACATGGGCAGATATGAGCATGCCTCATATTCATCCTGGGAAAACACTTGGCAATAAAAACAGTAAACACACTGCATGTTGCACTTACACAACTATCTAACAGTCTGAATGGTTTTTTTGTGCTGTTTTCCCTTGAGAAAGAAAACTAACCAAGTCTTAATGGTTATTGCAGAGCAGGAAGTGAGGGGTTAAGCAGGCAATATTAGTGACTTCATATCTCATCATTGCTCAGCTGTACCTGCACATTACTGAGATAAGCCTTCAAACTTTCCCTCTGTCTATTCCACTTCAGATCACTTGCTGCCTAATTCCTGATATCATATTCTGTATCTATATTCTGAGTAACCATCAAAAATTGTGCCTAAGAACAAGGCTAACTGTAGCAGGACCTGACACATGACATGCATTGTTCTGTGCATTCTTTGTTGTAGAGACATCTTAACCATTTATCGTCAACTACCAAGCTGATAGACAGTGTGGTCAGTCATTTGTCTGGAACTCTTCTTAATCAGGTTCTCAGTGGTTACAAGAGTGTGTTCCTCATAAACAGCAGCAAGCATGACTCCTGTGGCGGCATATTTGCTGAATGTATTGAGAATGAAACTGGTTTGTCTGGTAAACTTCTACTGCAAATTCCGAGAACAGCGCAGGCCAGAATATTAAACAGTTTCGGAGAGACTTAAGTCCAACCCCGATACCAGAGTCAACAACAGGCACAAACATCTTAATTATATTAGTTAGGCTATCAACCTCCATTCAAAGCAATTAAATCACTTACAGGTGCTTTTGGTTGAGTCAAATCACATAATTTTACCAGAAAGCATACTCACAAATACAAAGCAGGACATGCTGCAACTGCAGCTATAACATAAGGGTGCACCTGTCCAAGGGTCACCTGTTCCTCTGCAACTCAGCACCCAGAGACACAGCAGCTGACACAGTCAGCGCCAGAGAGAAAGAGACAGAAGGAGGGAGATTAGATTTCATTTATATCCTCTGGGGACCCAGAGGGGGGAGAAAGGAAAGGCAGAATTTGAGCTGATTTCACAGTAAATTGTAAATTGTCATTTCTAAACCAACCAAAATGTCCTGACATTCAACAGCTTTTTCCCGCCCAGGCAGTGGACACGCTCAAAGCAGAACACAAATGATTAGACTGCCCTACAATACCACTCCTAATCAAATCACGTAGCCTAAAGGCATTAAACTTAATTTTATTTTGATGTTGATTCTGCAGCCAGATCTTCAACTGAATAAGCTGAGCTCAAGCCACAGGTCACATATTATCCCCTCTGCTCAGGTGTTCAGAGACAGTTAAAAGCCTGTCTCTATAACTTAGCGTTTCTAGATGCAAACGTATATACTTCACCTTTTCCTCTGACATGCCCAACTCCACTATACAGAATATTTTATATGTAAATTGAGGCTGCAATGAAATTAACTCCACCGTCGTTATGTGTAACCACTGGTAAATATAAGAAGCACTATAACATAATCAATCTATTTGTGGGTAAACTGTGAAGCTCTGAGCCCATCGCTAACATTAACATTAGCCATAGCAGTGTAGCCAGATGAAAACTCTCAATAATCCCACAGAGACAGCAGAAGGACGCCGGGGTCCTTGTAAACAAAGACACTCTTATTTAGTCTTTTGGTCGGCATTATGGGCGCTGCCCGACAGCCCTGTACTTCACGAAATGCACCACAAATCTATTAGTCTTACCCCAAGTCGGGTGAAGAGGAATTATTCCCGGTTTTCAGTCGTCTGTGTGGTAACTTTTCACAGCCATCGCGACGTTAAGTTCTTTCCGGGTTGTACTTCGGCCATCGAAACCTCTCCAGGCTTGAGTTTCACTCTCTCCGCTGCCGCTGTATACGTCGGACATTCATGACAAACACCTTTATGGACAGCTAATTTTTTACTCCGCCAGGTATTGACGACAGTGATGAGACCGCGTAGGTTTACCTGAAATACCCCAGGAAGGAAGGGAAATCTCCCAGGAGCTAATAGAGAGCGAGCGTACAACAAATGCGTAACGCGGTTATCTGCTACGCGCGAACGCAAGTAACCGTACGTAAACCATTTTCAAGAATGCAAGGATAGAAAACCCCATTTCCCATGACTCAACATTGCGATTTCAACTAGGACATCCGGTTAGGAATATAACCACTGAAAAATATAAATAATCAAAAATATAAAGACTGAGCTTAACCAAAACAGATTAATATTGAAATGTGTGATTTAGTTATTAGTCTAGGCATCATCTTAGCATCGACAACACTATAAAACCTTTGTTATGGCTAGATGTAAATCTTGAATTTCAAATGTCAGAATAGGTTCTCATTCTACCCACTGGCCAGTCTGATAATGTAACTCTAGTGCCATCTAGTGGTACCACATTTGAACCATCCATTGTCTGTGTTGCAGAACGATACAGAGAAGAAATAAAGTTGTATCATACTGGCCCCTGATACTTCTATACTCTTGCAGCATGTAGCCTTTCACATCAACATTTATGGATACAAGTCACATCAAATACATCTTGAATGATATTGCCTTCATGATAATGGAAATAAAAAGTTCAAATGTGTTTGATTTCATTTAATATTGCTATAAAATAAATATTTCCGTAATGGGAATTTATTATTTCCAACCAACCAAAATAAGTTGGCCATTTGCACATTTCACTAATGACTAGGCTTAATTAGCCTACTATTCACTTTTAAAACAATATTGAGAACTTACAGTATTTTGAGTTCCGTTTGTTGACTTCTCTACCAAATAAATAAATAAAACTATCCACAAAACATTACTGAGAATTTAGTTTTAGCCTTTGTTATCAACGTTATCTGCTATTCCTTTAAAACCATGGGTGACATTTACATTTCATGTAAGATAAAGAGTCTCATTTTAAACATTCATTGAGTCTGGATTGTCTCCGTTAATGCCAGTGTCACCCGGGTAGTTTGAACCAGGGAAGTTCAAAGGATAAGGCCAATATCAACTGGGGCTTTAGAGAAAGTCTGAAAACCCATTAAGATAATGGTCCCGTGTGCATTCAACCACCAGAATTACGTTTGACTGTATTTGTACCACTGTAGGAAAATGAGCAAAAAGTGAAATGACCACTTGGGAGCTGAGTGTTTGTCTGGGTGAGTTTACACAGTTGTAACCAGGTTCACAACTCTACTAGGTAATTCACAGTGATAATCCTTAACAGCTCTGGAAAAAAGACAGCCTGCCATCAGTAAAGAGGCACTATAAATCTCTAGGATTACAGTGATTTATCTTCAGAGTGAGGCGGAGCAAAGCATCCTTCAATAGCGGCAGGCAGCAGAGTTGAGAATGAGTCTGGGCGGAGAAAGTTAGCGCTGGAAGTTGTCTCTCAATTGCGAGACCAGTTCTGGCAGGATACATGCTAAGACAATGTTAGTACCGGTGTAACAAACGCAATCTTTTGAGCAGAGCGACACAAGTAGCTACTTGACGGCAACTAACCCGACGGGAATAGCTTATTTGTTAAGGATTTATTCGACAAGAAGGTATGGGAATGAACGCATCTTTTTTTTTTACACCTTTTTTTGTCTCCACTAGACACTTGTCCACTCACCTCGCCACAGGGAAAGGAGATAATTTCAGTCGCGACCTTTCTTCATTATGTTTTGGGGCGAACTGATTAGAAATGACTGAAAGTATCAAGCAAGCACACTTGAATCAACTTTCTGGATGTATTGTTTTCAAAGGCCAGTGTCGGTGAGTACACACTGTTGTCATGGCAATGCTAGGGAAACCCGGCGCGAGGCACGTTGGGAGACAAAAGACACAAGCAGCGGTGCTCAGCTTTGCTGTAAGACTTTGTCTCTCTGCAGGAAAGCTGTTCTGAAAGTGGAAAATAAAACTAGAAGGAATGATATATTAATGCCTTTTACTCTTCAGCATGAAAATATCAGACAGGCAGCTTTACAAGCATTTAGTCACTGGTATCCTGTGTCAGTGGATAGAACAGCACTTTGGGAGGTATAGGGGGTCGGATATGTGAAAACTCTTGGGGTAAGGTGTGTCCTGTGTTTATATGAGACAGATTGTGACCCTGTTAGTCAGGAAAGGGATGCTTTTAGTCTGCAGTTTGCAGTTTTATGGCCAACACACGTGGAAGTGACTGGCTTCCACAACAGAGAGTGAGCAACACAATTGTCTTAGGGGAAAAGGAAAAAGGTGCATGTGTGGGCGAGTGGGGGGTAATGCTTATTCTGAGAGACAAAAAATATGTGTCACTATATGTTTCAGAGGGCTTGTGTGTGTATGTGTGTACACACACTTGTGTGTGGCAGGAAGGTGCGATCAGGGTCACTCCTTATGTGTGGATAGGAGGACGTAGTGGAGTGTTTGGGCGGGGGGGCTTTGCTTCTGTCACTTCTGCAGATGTTACTGCACACATAGGCTACAGTACACACACCCAGACAGAGCAAATCAGTCAGCTACTGTTATAAGCGTGGCTTTTGACAAGCAGGATAAGCTCTCCCCTCTGACACCTCATGATTATACTTGTTTACAACCTAATGCAAAGGAAGATTTCACCACTCCAGGTGCTAACAGATGACAGTCAGATGGACTAGTGCCATACTTGTCATTACATGCAGTGGCAGTAAAATATGCTAACATCAGCATCCTCTGTTGTCGCTCATAAAACACTGGGTGGCCAAAATGCTAGGGAGAACAAACCACACTAAAGCCAGGGAGCGTCCTATTTAATTAATCAAATTATCAAATTTTCTCTAATGACAAATTTCTCAAATTACTCAGAGACCTTTAAAGCACAGTCAGGCTTCCTTTTGCTGTGAATGGTAAATTGTTTTTCACTTTAAGAGAGCTTAATTAATTGAATATTTGTTTGTTCTACTCAATATGAGAAAAATACCCATTATACTTTCCTAAAGCCCGGGGAAATGTTTTTAAATTGCTTATTCTGTCCAAACATCTTAAGTTTAAGGCAAAGAAAAGCAGTAACTCCCCACAAATTAAAAGCTGGAATGTGGGATTGTTTGTAAGTTTTTGCTTGAAAAAGACTGATTATCAGAATAGCTGTTGGTAAAGTTTTTGAAATCCTTTCAGCTTTCAGACTTTAAAAGGTCTTTTAGAGGAAGAAGCCAGGGTAACACATTTACTATTGTCACCATGTGTCGTCCATAATAATGATGACATTATATAATAGAAAATTATGATTTATCTGTATGTATTGAAAGATACAAGTATGGTAAAATGTTGCTCCATTGATGATTTGTTCTGTCAGCCCTCCCTCTCTCCTTGTGTGTCAGGGAATGCAGCCACAGCTCCCCAGCCCCCGCAGGGCCTGGGAGTACTCTGACAAAGACATACAAACATACACACATAGTCTCATTCACACGCTCATGCACATGGGACAGCATGAACAAGCCTACATCAAAGATACATCTGTTTCTTATGCATGTTTGATGGGGGAAGACAGGCAGTGGCTGGCCACTTCTCCAAGTTACAGCACAGATTAGCATGCATGACTAGGTGGAAGTGAAGCTGGGAACATGGAGGACATTGGTGAGGGAAGGAAGGTAGCTACAGCACAGATAGACCTTGCATTGAAAGATAATTAAACATGAGCTTATTGTCTGCATTTTCATAATTCAGTCTGAAGTAACAGATGGCCACCAAACCCAGGTTTCATAGAAAATAAAGTTTGATCAAATGACCAAAATGTAGTCCTCATGAAGTCTAAGTCAAGGGAAAGCTGAGACACTAGTGGCTTAATAACACTTTCCTTTGTTGTGCACTTGTCCTCTGTCCCTACTGTTTGAAGTATTGTTGGCCTTTTTAGCTGTGAGCAGCTGGTGTAAGCCCCTTTGTCATGTTGTCAGTCTGTTGTCAAAGCCTTCAAACTCTGATACACAGTTACAAAAAAAAATGGCATCAGCTGGTTTCCTGGACAAGGATTAAGCCCAGTTCAAGGACATTCAGGAAATACTTCAGCGGATGTCTCCATTTGTTTTCCATCTGTATATTATAGGCTTAAAGGCTGATAAATTCTTCCAATTGAGTCAAACTAGCCAAAATGAATTTTTATTCATAAATTAATACATTACAGCGGTTACTACAATATCACATATTATCACATACATTTTTGCAATTACGGAATAAAATATTTAATCTGTAATCTGTGATATGAAGTAGGAGAAAAGTTAGCAATATTCAAATTTCATAAGGCTTAAAAAGAAAAATGATCAGTTTAATGAAATATCAGATGAGTTTTTCTTGCATCACTTCATGGGAGGAACCAGGGGGGTGGCCAAGGTTGGCGCTGACTACCCCCCCAGAATGTGATTGGCCACCCCTGGTGCCACTCCTGCCCGAGTCAAAATGAGATGCTTGTCAGTATTAATAAATGAAGAATGAAAAACAATAACACATCGTTGCTTTAAAGTTCCACTCGAGTTAGTTTTTTAGCCTCACAGCGCTCAATGTCAGCATTGTCGTTGCTTTGCCAGGATTTTTCAATCAAGTCAGTGAAAGATTTGTTGCCTGTCAGTTGTGGCAGGAGCAGATCTTGGCACCGGAAGATAAGCACATCATAAATGTATCTGAAGTTCCCCCTCCAAAACACTCAAGAACTTTGGATCAAGGGAGTGTATCATCCATTCAGCTCGACAGTATGCTTCCCTTCTCGCCAGATGTTCTGTTTAATTAACATGCAGGCTTGGAGAGAGAGAGGTGTCCCCACCCATACATGGTTTACCCAGGTGCCGCAGCTTTGCATAATTATTTCATATTAACATGAATAATATTAGTTATAATCTTGGTTGTTTCAGTATTATTGATGTACATAAAGCATGTAGGCGATGATTATGAATTCTTTCTTATGTGCTGAATGTGTTCCTGAGTGGAAAGCAGCTTTCATGCACATTCTAAGTATGTATTTAAATTGGTTCTTTGTCAGGGTCAGCTAACAAAGACAGAAACAACATGATTATCTTGACCACATATATTTGCTAGAGAAATGGGATACTGGATAAAAATGGTCAATACATACAAGAATGTCTGAGAGAGCAGGGAAGCCAAAGCTACTGCGGCTTCCATGATAAATCAACCGAGGACAAGTCTGAAACTCAACACCTAAAGATCTGAGTGGCCTACATAGGCCTTTAGAGAGGCAGAGGGAGGGCGACAGATACAGAGGACAGATAAAGCTATAGACTGAGTGGCTGTACGACCTGTATCTCTCCAGAAACATCAGTAAAGAAAGCATAATCCATTTACTTGTTTATCATTTCCCTCACTTTAACATAGTTTTACACACTAACCACTGCCATGCTAACAGATATGTGTGTATTTTCCCAGGAGTCACACTGTACAAGGAGGAATACCAACCCATGGAATGGAGCAACTCATAAAGTAAGAGAGATTCTGTTTTTATTTTCTTAATTTATTTTTACACAGTTTGTTAACGTGTTTTACTGTGTTTCCTAAATGAACTTCCTGTCTCTGTCTGGGGGTTTCCTGGCACTGTTGTTGCCCATGCTTCAGCAGAGCGAATGGCACTGGAAGCGGAGAAGCATTTCAGCCGTGTTTACTCGCAGATTGCAGATCACTGAGGCTCACTGAATCTCTTGAATACTGTAAAGCATGACTTGCAGAAACACTGCAAGTACTTCCACTATACTGTATATATCTCAGTTCAAAGCCATTAGTCTGGAAAAGACATTTTGATTACATTTAACAGTACTGGCAGCACTGGCCTCAACTTTGCATGAGCTGAAGATCTTACTGAGTGTTTGTGTTTGAAATACAACATTTTCACAGAATTTGAAAACAAGGCTGGACAGTTTATGTGGTAGCTGCTGAGATCTAAACAGATGCAGTGTCTCTCTTTGACTTGTCTCTCACTGTTTTAGCTGTACATGTTGATGAGATGCTTGAAGGTTTACAGCCCAACATGTCTGAAATCCTGTTATTTTCTATATTTAGTCAAACAAGACTTATCATCATCCAGTATACAAAACACTGTAGTTTGATTTGATGTATGGAGATTCTGGGAAATAAGGGTTAGATACATAATCTTACAGGCACAACAAAGCAGGGAGGGCAGGGAATACAAAGAAACCCACATACTGTATAATCACGCATACACTTTAGTAGCATTTGTACAGATAAATCCATGAAGGCACATAATTCTACATAAACTCTGCAGCACAGAAACACAATGTCTCCATTTTAAGTATTGAGGATGGAAAAAAGGGAATGATGCCACAGAGGAGCAATAACCACACTGTCTGTATGTAGGCGACCTCACACTGTTGGGGGATGGGGAGCTGATTTATCTAACCCTACATACCTCCATTTCTCCTTTGTGAGTCAGATTTTCTGCTCAACAGGGCCAAAATGGAAATATACATTCTGACATATGAAGTCTTTATCTATTTATATATTTATTGATCTTGTACTCAGCTTTTATTTTCTGTTATTGTCCTTCAAATCCTTCTTTGCTTCATTTAGTAGCTTTCTTTACAAATACATCCCTTTCCGCCTTTGTCGGCGCTGCTGTGGCTGGACAGAGTGTGATAAGAACCATGGGAGGTATATCTTCTTGGCTCTATTGCATGTCCTCTTCCCGTCCTCTCAGCGCAGTCTGTGGGTAGCAGAAACAGAATTAGCATTGCGTTTCTGGGGTGTGTGCACATACAGTAACTGGAGGGTTTTGATATGTGTGTGTGTGTTACTGTGCATTCAGGTATATGCGTGTGTGGATCACACGTTTCTTGTCCTTTCATTCTGCCTGTCTCTCACCAGTACAAGTACATGCTGCATGTATAATTCATGCCTGTGACTGTGCCCAGGAAGGGATGTGTACCTACATGCTTTCCCTCCTCCTTGCTGCACCCCAACCTGTCAAGTGAGACCATTTATTTACAGTATATCAGGGCCAGCACCCCACATGTCTGCCTTTGACTCTGACAAGTCAGTGATTATTGAATAACCCTCCTCATTATTTGACATCCCTTGACTCCTATGTCAACATGACTAGCTTTCTTTTAATGATGATGTTACGCCACTGACCTGCCGCTTCACCGTTTCAAACAGTGAGGTGACGACGTGCTCCTGACTTGCACAACTCTGCTTTCCTTCCTGGACTGTGACTCAGTGGTGAGTCATCGCAACAAGAAAAGGGTCTATAATCACCCCTCAGTGCAAGTGCGCACACACACACACACACGCGTGCACGCGCCCTTGTGCTTGTACTTTTACACATGGTGCACAGAAGCACAGAAGCACACACCTTCGTTGTTAGTCAAACTGTGTTGGAGTCGCAGTGTGGTGACGTTCATTGTTGAGGGTGTGTGTTTGTGCATGTGAAGTTAAAAAAGTGGTGTCAGTGTACACCCACAGACGTCATAGGTGTGTTCTTCCTCTTTCTTTTTGTGAGCGCACACATACATGCACATTATTTATAGCAGTCACACAAATGTAACAGAGTTTGTTTATTTCAGATAAAAACCAAAAAGCAGAACCAATAATTGTTTGACACTTGCTTCTTTGCATTTACTGCTGTGTTGACTCTGCCTAGATAAGATAAGGCTAATCATAGTCATGAGTGGTTCTGATGTTTGTGTAAATCAGGGTTGAGTGGAGTGTACTGAGCCACTAGAGGGCAACACAACCATTTAGTTTCAACATTAAGGGTTGCACAAATGATATTAGTGATGGTATTAGATATTTGTTCTATGTAAGAAAAAAGAAACATGGAACTTGCAAAATTTGATTGCACTGTTTAATATAACCATGGCACAAGCTGTCATTGCTTCATAGTTAAACCGAGGTGTTGTGACAGCTTTGACGTGAAATATAGTGCTTACATTCCTGAGGTGGATTTTCCTTTCCAAGGATTACACTTACATAGAACCACAATAAAAATATCAATACAAAAATCAATCCCTGTCAACAGGAAGCTGAATGACATATGACCGCGAGAAGACATTTTAGTGCACTCATTATTCACACTGATTAATTTGGAAATACTTGTACATATTGACTTCAAAATTAGATGACATTTACCATAAGATTATTGATTTGTGTGTTGGGTGTTTTTGTTTTAAATGACTGATGAATTGATTGATTAATTACTCAGTTCATTCATTTATCCTTCTGAGTCATCTCCAAGTGCCTTCTCAGTGCCAAATACTATTAAATGTTGCTTCAGACATCAAGGACAGCGTTTGCGTTTAAACCCTCAAAAATAATAAGTTGTCTAGGTTTAAAAATGAGTTAATTCTGAGTCATCTACTGAAGAATTTAAAGTAGTGGCGACATGTTTAAGAGCTCATTCATTTTCCACATTGGCTCTGCTAACATCAGTATCATTTGGGCGGAATAAGTGGATGGAGGAAAATTAATTTACCAGTTTCTATTTAATTACATAAGCTGAGGTTGAGCTACAATCTGATCAGAGTTTCTGATGTTTCATTTACAGAGCTATGAAGAAATGAGGTCTAAGCTATGCATTTGAAGGGATAATGGCCACAGTCTATTAGGAGACTTTACACAGTCAGTCAGCGTTTTATGGAAACCGGAGGTGGAGAGTTGTTGTTACAAAGTTGTTACTTGGAGATCACGTCCTTTAAAACCCCAAGCGTTACAGCTGGGTGACAAATTAAACCATAAATCAAGTGTAGGTGCTTCCATATAGGGCATGATGGGAGGAAGACATTTATAAAGTAGACTGTAAAGTAGGCTGCTGTGTTGTAGTGAATGTGAGTTAGAACAGATGTCTCAGTCTTTGTCACAAATATCACTAGGCCCATGTATGTTTTGTGGTGTTGTGTGGGTTTTACTGCTATCGTGCAAACACATTAAGTCTACATCTTGAGTGGCTGTGTAAAGATGTTTCTTAATCTTTACTCTGATGAGCTGAGCAAACCCTAGGCTGGCAGACTGGAGAATGCAGGCCTGCATAAACAAGTCAATGTTAATACTTCTAGCCTTTACATGGCAGCTATTTATGTTAGTTTTTGATGTCTCTAGTTATGATGTCTCCTTTGTAAGTTACATTCACTACCAAAATCACCATTTTCAGTGACAATAGCACAAACAATACACCTCTCCTCTGATAGGCCCAGTGTGAAATGAAGACACATCTTTCACAAATAGCTGCCGAGGGAACGCTGAAAGCTTTCTTGTCAGGCTACAGGTGAAGGATTTGTTTGGTCAAATGGCAGTGACGTCAGCCCGGCAGTTTATTTGGTTGCACTTTGTCACAACTTGTCCTTGATTGGTCTGTTTATGTTGCGCTCATCACTATGCATTCATGCTGAGTGGAAGTCTGCTGCATGCATTTGGGTTGAGAAGACAGATTAAAGATGCCTCAGAGGAAATGGCTGTGTGTTCTTGTGCTTGTGTGTGTGAGTGTGTCTGATTCTCCAGTTCTGTGTGAACAGCAGAGCTGGAACGTCTCCTATCTGTGTCTGCAGAAGGACATGATCTCAGCACGCTGTTAATCCCTTCTACAGACGCTCACAGACTAACACATCCTTTATCATCAAGATATTTTTCTCTTGTCTTTTTTTTATGTAGATCAGATGATGCAGAGCTTTGCTACAAAATAAGATTCTGATCGTGCTGCGGGGCTGTGACCACTCATCTCACATTGAACATGTTGCCTTCACATAGGATATATACGCACACACACACAGAAATATGAACAGCAGTGAGGGCCTAATCATTCTCCTGTCAGTGACGACAATGAGGAATGACACAGTGCAGTTCAAACCAAAGTGAATCATAATGACTCACAGAGGGCGGTCATTTGGACATCAGGCACGAGCAAAAACAGAAAATGTTTCAAAATTGTGTGTGTGCGTGTGTGTGTCACTGGGGTGAAGTAAAAGTATCTCCTGAGGTGTTTATATGGGAGAAAACAAAGACAGCAGTGAACCTATTTAGTGTCAGTCATCTGACTGAAAGAAAGAGACAGAAAGGGGAAATAAGAAAGAGAAGGAAAGGAATAGTTGCCCTCTAGTGGTGGTATTTCAGAAGTGTCTTGATTTTTCAATAAGGAATTTTATAAAAAAACAAACTTTTGCCAGGATAAATTTGATTGACTGTGCATCATGAGGTGGAGAACCCATGAACCCTAATCATGGGTTTGGTGGTTCAGTCCCTGGCTTCTCCAGTCCGCCTGCTGAAGTGTCCTCAGGCAAGACACTGAATCCCAAGGTGCCCCCGGCGGCCAGCACCACTGGTGTGTAAATGACTGTATGGCATCTTTGCAGCTATCGGTGTGTGTGAATGCGTAAATAGTGTAAAGTTCTTTGAGTGTGTAGAAAAGCACTATATAAATCCATTTATCATTTTTAAATGCAGGGCTTAGGCTAGTTTCTTTCAGCTGTTCTCCTGTGTTCCAAGAAGTGTTCAAGAAACAGACTGAACTTCACGCTGGAGGTGATGATACAAATGGTCAGGTGTTTTTGGGAGGAAAAGGGAATTAAAGAGAAGTTGAAAGTCAGGAGCCAGTACTTACATTGATTCATATTTTAATCAGACGAGCCCTTGGGACCAGAAGCTCTTTAAATTGCTGGCATTATGCAGACTGGGAGGAGCGGGTGAGTTTATTGAGTGAGGGAGGATAAAATGGATAGACAGGTTGTAAAAGAAGGTAAAGTTATGGCGGAAGATAGAGAAAGAGACACCTGGTTCCAAGTCCTCTAGGCAGAGCATTTCCATTTTTGCCTTTAAACAGAATTAATTAAGAGGAATTGGTATGTTTCTGCTTACCTGCATGTTTGTGTCTGTGAATGACTGTATTTATAGAGCTGTTCCAGGTTTTTAGGCACTTGCTCTGTTAGCTCACAGTGCAAATGATGGTCAGGACCACAGGTAACACAGCATACTGATAAAACCACAAAACATACTGAAAATTCACAAAATGCCACACATAAATATAGACAAGACACCAAGATAAAAACATGTACCTTAAAATTCTGAACGTTTTCTGCTTGAGATTCTAATAGCCTCAGGGAATGTGTTTGTGTTGAACCACTCACATTTGAAACCAAGCTGTCTCCACCTCCTCCCTCAGGGCGTTTCCCAACAATATTCAGGACCTTTTGGTGAAGCTTATACCTATAATTCAAAGAGAGAGATGGGACCGAGATGGCCATTTGAATTTCTTCCTACCATTTGCGTGCATGTGTCTGAGAAAACCATCCACCACCCAATATAACCATTTCAAGTGGCACAACACCATGGATTGCAGCCATTGTTAATTTGTTTCACCAGTGGGGTTTTTTTGCATTACAGTGTCAATTTGGATGTTGTGTAAAAGGCTTGAATGTTAACTTTTAGAGAAGACAAATTAAAGTAAATAGAATGCACATGAGTACATGACTAATGTTTATCATTTAGGTTTAAGGATCTAGGATTCACTTACAAATAAAACTTGACAGAAAGAGTTCAGACTCAGTGTTGGCCCAAGGGCAAACATGGATTTTAACACTGTCTGTGTATAATAACATTAATGTCCTAAAGAGTGATTCCTCCTGTCTGATGAACAAAAATGTACGTTCATGTATACACACATAGAAATGAATGTAAATGAGAAACTTTATGAATAGATGGTGAATTTATATGCCTGAAATATCCCCTTTGCAATAACATGTCAGCAGGGGATATGAATCATGCACTACCCAGCTGTTGCTTGTTCCTCTCTGATCACCCCTCGAGCTGGAAGCTACCAGACAGACACACAAGCGTGCACGGACACATGATGATAAATCTCAGAAAATTATTTGTGAACTTGAATTGAAGAGTGCACAAAATCTGGGTATGTTCTTCATATTGTAATTTAAGGATACTGTTTATTTGCATATCAGTCTGACAGTACAAAGAAGAATAGAAACCCACGTTCCCATTAGAGGCGTTTCAGGCCAAGACAACAAAACCTGTTTGAATCAGGAAACATTTACACCAGGATCAAACGCAGCTCTCTAAATTATTCCTTTATTTAGTGAGCTTCTTTATATTATCACACAGGTGAGCTGGAAGTGTCACAGTTTCAGTGAACATGATCACCGAATGTAAAGTGAGAATTTCAATGAATAAATGGTGATTTCAACAGCCCAAGTCTTGTGAGAGATGACAGCTAGGTTAATCAGATTACATCTAAAATGAGACATGACAGAAGCAGGCATAACAGGTAAATTTACTCCAATGGAAGACACAGGTAGCTGTAGTTAGAAACAGCCTGCAGTGTTGTAACATTTCTGAATTACTGTATGTGATATACGTATGCAACACAAACATGAGAAGCAATGCAACATTTTTATAAGATCACAATCAAAAATGTCCTGACAGAACCTGAGAGCAAATAGAAGACATGACAAAAGATAAGACATTAACCAAAAAGAGAGAGAAAGCAAAGCTAAAAGAGGCGATGAAGCAGTTACAGGCAGAAGAAGCGGCAGGGATGTCACAGCCAGGACTTACTTACACGTCCACACACAGAGGGAGGGAGAGAGAGATTATTCTGGGCTGCTTTGCCTTTACCAGTTATTCATACCGGGTGTTCAGCCTCAGCATGTGGTGTGCGTGTGTTTTTCTATAGATGGCGCTTATCATTCTACCAGGATACCAAGGACATTTTCTAATATGTTTCTAAATAATGGTGTTCATTTTACTGTGAATTACCCAGATTGGGTGTGCGCCTTGTGTCTTGAATGGTCCCGGTTGACTAATCCCAGTAGGGAAGGCTGCCAAGTGCTGCCACTGTAATTACAACAGGAAGCTTTCTTAAACCGTCTCTCACTTTCTCCCTGGCTGGTTGGTTCTCTCATGTCAAATGAGCTGTAGAGTGCAATGATATCAAGGTGTCCGCAGACTGAGCACTTGGTGAACGTTTATTACCGCTTTTCAGTGTCCTAAGTTGATATCGATTTCACAATCATGATGGCTACAGATTGAGTGTGATACCATAAAATATCTCATAATGAAATATCATCCATCCATTATCTGTATTGCTTATCGCAAAGAGGGTTGTGCGGGGGGCTTGAGCCAATCCCAGCTGACACTGGGCGAGAGGCGGGGTACACCCTGGACAAGTCTAATGAAATATCCATTTTTAAATAAAAAATAATTTGAACTCATAACATAAACAGCCATTTTGTATAAAGAATTTATAGATTTGATTTTAAAGAATTAAAGAAAGATATGTACTGAGCAAGACAGTTTACAGTTAAATAATAAATCTGTAAGTGCTCTCCAGTGAACACTAATTACCCTAAACGTACAGTATCTTTGACTCGTGACACAGATACACCTGAGATAAGCTAATATAATAACATAAACATGCACAAAACTTGCAGATGATGGTGCTCTTTTTTGTGTTTGTTAAATTTTAGTTTCGATTAATGCTTGAGCTGTATAAAAGTAAAAGCATCTGCCCACCAGTAGCTGGACCCACTTCAGCTCCTACCAACTTGGCAGTGTCTGTGCTGAGTGCTGGTAAAGCCTCATGTTGTGGTGACTGCACCAGCAGCCCCTGTTGTTGTACAAAGAAGGAAGCACATGGTCGTTTACCAGGCGGCAATGAAAAAAGCAACCTCACACTGTGTGTTTTGACAAATAAGCCACGATTAATCATTTCTTTAATTCTAAATCCTGACTGAATTATTCAGCGCTGATGATCTAAAGTTACAGTGACTGTTTGGTGACCACAGATGACCTGCTCTGTTTTCAGTTCAGTGGAAACAATCCAAGCATTGTGCTCCCAAATGGATGCTGCCAAAGTGAGGATGTTTTTGTGTTTGAATAAAAATAGTCCTAGAAAAATAGCAATGTATGATTTATTACCCACAACCATTTTAGAGCCAAGTGCGGACTAAAAACAAAAAGGAACCCATGCTGTCATCGGCTCTTCCTCACCATGGTGTTAATTCCCCTCAGGGGTTTGTGTTTGCTCCACTGCTGCTGTATTTTTTTTTTGTCAAGATTCCTTATCTTTCACTGTGTCTCCTTCAGAACTCGTTCTCCCTGTCTCTTTGACACTTTCTGTTTCTCCAGCCATTGAAAACTGGCAACCTCATTTATCAGCTAGTGTTTTATTTTTCCCAGAAATAAAGGATTGCAGCACTAAAAAAACATTTCAAAATGTTTTCAAATTGTATTTTAAGTCAACATAATGGATACAGTGATTTGTCCTGAAGCGTATGCTCATGAACACCAAAATATTTTGCACGTGTTAGCTAAAGATTGAGTGGTGTGTATATTTTTTTATCTGCACAGTTGAAAGTATCACTGCCTTAATTGTAGTTTGGCACCCTTGTAGACAAAACACAATAAACTTTATCACTTTCATCAACACACACACACACACACACACACACACACAAACTAAACAAAATTAAAAAAAAGATTACAGCTATCTCAAGCGTTCACATTATGCTCCCACGATGTTTAAAATGGGAACAATGGGGTGCTTTTCCTTCAGAAGTGTTCCCAAATTAATCTACAGCTACGATAAATGTGCAGAGCATTAAAGGGCATCAACACACACAATACAGATTAATCTGTTTTGCAAATGCAGCTACTGCTGTAACACTGTCAGTTTATTGAAAAATAATCTTCTACAGTCAGCAAGGATGAGGAATGCAGGGCTTTTAAGAGCCATTAACATTACACCTGATCTTCACCTCATTTGCCTGTCTCTGTTTGATATTCACTCTCTCTCTCCCTGATCTCTCTACCCAGGGATTTGGACTCAAAATGGTGCTGTGCCTGGGCAGGATAGTCAAACCATGCTGCTTGTCAGATCAGTGGGTTGTCAGGGGAAGGGTAGTGCAAATCATGACAGAGAGGGAGGGGATGGAGAGAATTTTGATCGAGAAGGAGCGAGGCAGGAGAGGTTGATCAATAGGCCGAACTCTTTAACACAGGAACCTGCAAAGCTGACGCAGCCCACACCTTTCACACAACATTACCTGCAGCCTGCAGCACAGATGTAGACACACTGGCACATAGACAGTCTGTTAATTGTTGTGTGACATTATCCTAATTTTAATGGAAGAAGAATGTTTTATACTGGTAGCGCAACTGCATCTCGATGAATAGTTCTGCATGGTAGCTCTGCAGGCAGCTACCAGTAAGTGCAATGGCACAGCCGTGCTATTTGTCACGTATCTCCGGTGCTGTGGCCACGTGTGTCCTCTCCAGACATGTTCCGTGTGTGTCGAATGAAGTGCGGTTTTTGGACACTTTCTTGTTGAAGCTGTCTACACTTCAGCTGCTTGTCACAGAGTGCTTTGCACACTTTGCCACCTCTGCCTGTCTGGAGGGATAGATTTTCTCAGTCAGTAATGTCAAGTTGGTCTATTTCTCATCCTCTTCTGAAGAACAGAAACAAGTTTTTTCACTTTAACAATATCATCCCCATTTTTGCTTGAGCATACCTAATGTGAACAGTTGCATGGCAGCCATAATAATCTGCCCCCTCCTTTACATTGTGCTTTTCATACATCTCTCCACTGTATTAAGTCATTACAGTCATTCAGGCATCTTTATTCTTATCATTATTGTGGTTATTTCTGATTTATTTGTAATTTTTATTACTTGATTTAACTTTGAAAACCCAGGTCATATTATTTCTTGAAGTGTGGATGTTGGCTGCTTTAGAAAGCTTGTTGCAAATGTGAGTGCATGCACAGCATGTCGGGATCACAGTTGACTCTTGTGTTTTACTGTAATGTATATCTTCCCCTACACTTAGAACCTAAGGAGAGAAGGAGAGGAGTGGGAGAAGGAGAGGATGAAAAATCTAGGAATGGGAGGCATGTGAAAGGAGATAAGGAAGGAGTAGCAGACAGCTGGAGGAGTAAATGGAAGATACAACTGAGAGATTTTGACAGTGGAAGCAGAAAGAAAACAAAGAAGAGGACATTGTCATATTTTGAAATGGATCAAATACACAGTGAGAGTGACACAGCAAACAGAGGGATGTCTGTATATATGGTGTTTGGCTGTGTGGGAGGGAGAGACACTTAAACACACTCACTCACGAATGAGCTCTTCATAAAGAACCCTCCCTCTATACCACCTTCCCTCCCTCCTTCCGGGTTCCCTCTGTCCTTCCTCCCATCACCCTTTTGATTTCGAGCGGAGTTCATGCAGATAAATGCATGGGGCCACCAGCCGGTCATTCTGCTCCAACCTCTGCTTATCAGAGTTAAAGAGAGAGCTGTCCTTGTATACAAACATCCACACACAAATTACATCCAGATGAAAAAGCAGTGGAAAATTATGGTTGTGGAGCAGGTGCATTCAGGGTGAATGTGAATCTGTGTGTTTGTGTGTGTGTGTGTGTGAGAGAGAGAGAGAGAGAAAGAGAGAGAGAGAGAGAGAGCGAGGAGGAAAGAAAAGAAAAGAAAGATGGAGAGTGACACAGTGACACACACAAAGCTCCCCCCATTGCCACCTGCTGTCCAGCTTTGATCAAAAATTGTGTGTGAGCTCACCAAGGGTCGGATGGTCTTGTGAAAGAATTTACGCAGGAGAGACAGAGAGCGCGAGCAGCACAGACAATATGTGCTAAAGAAAACAGACTCGGAGAGAAGGGGGTGGGCTTAGGTACAAGCATTAATAGCAGCTCATATTCTCCCACCAGCTTTGCTTTCTCCAGTGCACAAGAAGCCTGACGCTGAGCCACCACCTCTCTCCCTCCCTCCCTCTCTCTCCATCATTTTCTCTCTTTCCTCTTGTTTTCCCTCCAGTGGGGGGGGCTGTGCTCGTGCTGTGTCGATTGGTAGGCAGTTACAAATGTTACTATTTTGAGACAGTCAGCGTATGCACTCTGCGTCTTATACCAAATGATCGAAAGAGTGGGTGGGGGGGAGGCAGAGAAAGGCAGAGCAGGGCTTAAGCTTGTTCTTCTGTGCGTTAAGTGCGCTGCACAAGAGCATGAGGGAGCACAGGGAGACTTGGACCTGCGGCTGATGCCAAGCTCTGATCCTGAATCCTGAAGACATCCATCAAGGCAGGAGGTTGTGTGCCAAGGTGGTTCGCAGGACAGAACCAGAAACATCTTTTTTTACAGATCAAAGGGAAAGAAGGCAAAAGGAAAGAGAGAGCAGTGGAGGGTGGAGGTGAACCGAGAAAGGAAGGATGGCGAGTTTTGGGAAACTCACAGACTACTTTAATCGGCGTAAGTCTCGAGAGGAGCTGCGGGTGGGCAGGAGCTCTCGGCGCAGCGGCAGTTACTGCTGCACTGTGACAGAGGCCAGGTAACCTGTCTCTGTCTGTGTGTGTGTCTGTGCACTGGTATGCCAGGCTGCATGGCTGCATGGCGCACTATGCATTTGTTACTATGGTTGTAAACACACGTGTCGCATCTCAGTGTGTTTGTTTCTCTGTGCAACAAAATGAAAATGTTTGCACGCTACAGTACGCCTCTAGAAGTTTATGGTATTATTCCTTGTTGTACATCACACTGAGAGTCTTAATGTCTCACTGAAATGAGGAAAAACATGGATCGGTCTTTTAAATCAAAGAACACCACAGTGAATAAGAATGCAGGCATAAATAAGTTCATATTGTTTAAGAAAGTCAGTCTGTCGGTGTGTTTATGTGTTTCTGCACACCGACAGGACAGGTGTTTGTATATGTGTGTGTGCATGTAAGCATGTCTGAATACATGTGTGAGTAAGCATTCATGTTACATAAGAGTGGAGGAGGAGTGGATGTGCACGATGCTGCTACTATGAATTCTTTGCACTGACATATTAAAGTTCAGAAGACAAAGGCAACAGGCTGTGTATAATGTAGGAGAGAAAGAGGGAGAATGAGCTTTTCTGAGTTGACCTAGTGTTCCTACTAGCTCCATGTTCACAGTAGGAGCTTCCCAGTGACGGACACAACTTTCTACTGTTGGCTACCAAGTGGCTCTAACAGAGAACTGAGTTTTTCTTCACATGCCTTGCTCAAGGTCATATTGACAAGGTGAAGCGAGGAGAGTGTCTACATCAAGTATTCCCAGACAATCTGTGGATTTCAACCAGCATCCTGAAGCGTGTGTGGCAACATGTTTCATCTTCTCGCTGTGCATGCCTCCTCCTCTTCTGAGCCCACATTTCTAAATCACAGTCAACTCTGACAGCACATTAAAGATGCCTAATTGTGTGTTGATGTTTTGTCTGAACACGAATGCCTGGAATGCCTAATGCTCATTGCTGATGTGGATTTTGAAATTTCACCTCCACTGCAGCACTGTTTAAATCCAGTTAATGCTGTGTCACATAGAAGCTCTTCACACCCTGCAAACTTAATTTGCATGGCTTGTTATGTATCACATCGCTGCAATTAACATCCTGAATTCAGAAAGCAATTTGCTTTGTTTGATGTTAAACTAGGACCCCTTAGGAAAAACAAAATGTGTTTCTCTTTTCGCCTACCATCTCTTACTGCATGTAGGAGTGTCCTAAAAATATAACTCAGTTATTTTATGATGCACCTTCAAAATTCCTAAAAAGCCTAATAAGAAGCCAGGACTGTTTAAAGTTCTTATGAGAGTGTTGAATTACATAACTAAGATGAAAGTAAAAATCAGAATGCTACTGTAAAAACCTCCCACCGCTACCACCGCTCTAGAAATAACAAAATAATCTCGATCAGGTCTCATATCATTCACTTACAGCAGAAGTGTTAACGTGGGCGGACATCTGCTACAAAAACAGCTCTGAGACTCCCTGCCTTTACTAATCCGACATCTCTCTCATCCCCACAGCCTCTTTGTCCCTCCCACTCACTGTCTCTCTCTTACAAGTCACTTTCTTCCTCCACCCCCTCCCAGTCCCATCCTCTCTCTGACTTTTAGCATCACTTCCTCATTCTCTGCTGCTCCTCTGTCTCTCCTGCAATATGAGAAACTAATATTTGTATAAATACAGCACAAAAATATATAGGCTATCATATTTCCTGCTATGCAACATAAACTTTAGTTCTGCTGCGAGTACAAGTTTCATGCCAGAGTCAAGTGTGCGATCGAGTATGTGCACCTGACCCTTCCGTGCTACAGCTCCTGCTTGTATGTAATAGTTTGTGTATGCATGCATGTATAGTTCATATATTGTTTTATGTAATAGCGATCCTTGTTGTTACTCCTGCCACCAGGGGCCCAAAGATGTCGCCTGATGGAAGGGTGTGAAGCTCACTGAACAAGGGTTGTTGTGGATGAAGTGGCAAATGTTTCAGTTTTTGGTGTGGGACAGTTTTGGGAATAGTCACAGATATGCTGAGTAAATTATTCAGGGCGATGTTGGTTTTAACATGCCAGAGTGCAGAATGTAACAGTTTCAGTAAAACAATACACTGAGCACTATGCCTGCCCCCATTAACCTTAAACCCTTGCCAGATTATATTTATAATCTTTAAATTAGAACTGGAGCCCATATTAACATGTACAATTATCCTTTTTAACAATAAAACCAAACAATTTCACTCTATGATCCACATTTGGAATTGATTAACTGTCATTTTGGGCATTTTCCCACAGGTTTTCTTTTCAACATCATTTACTTCCCTTTTAGGGCATTCCATTTGTGAACGTGATTGTAATGTGAAACCTCTCCTTTCATTTCCCATGATTGGACATTCAGATTCATGGGCTACACAGATTACGTGCACATTTCCTCCAAAAGACAGAGAGATTCAGCAGCTTTTTACAGAGGGTAGGTACTAACTGAGCCCTCTCTGGGAGGCAGCTGTAATGTATGGTGACAAGTCAGTCACTTCATAGCAAATGATGAGTGATGACCAGTTAATGTTGATCATTCTGTAATGTAGAGGGATAAGTCTGCAAGTTCACACTGACTGGCTAGCTCTTAGCCTGTCCGTCATTTCACAGTTGATGGTCCATACCCTTTTGCCCCGTAGGGTCAGTACTGTATCTCCCAACCTTACTGAGAATTCTTGAAGGAGAATCCAGGAACCACTTAGTCAAGACGGTGCAAAAGAAAAAGGTTGAGCACAGGGAAAGTATAGTGCAAGAGGACAATTAAAATGAAGGGAACAGAAATGGAAGGAAATTCAAGGAACTGGCAAGAAGTCATCTGGAGCAAAGACAGAAGTACAAAGGGAGAGATGTGAACAGAAGCGAAGAGAAGAAAAACACGCATGGTGATACAACACCTCACCCCCAAAACACACATCCATATTGAAAAATGTGAGAACACATAAATCCTGAATTAGATTTTTAGTGAATGGCTTAGTACCAAGTAACAAGTTTGGCTTATGAATGAATAACCACGAGCTATTTAACTGGCTCCAGAAGAACAGAATTCATTAGGTTATTACATGAATAAACGCAATGTTCGTTAGTGCTGATGCCCCAGCAGGAAATGTTTAGGATTTAGAAGTGATAAAAGAAAAGATATGTAGACCTCAGTAGTCTCAATTGTTAATCTGTATTAAACCAGAAATAGTTCATCATAGAACTTTCATAGAACTGAAACCTTCTGCCTTTCGGACCAAAAACCCTTCAGGTATGTGTGTGGAAGAAGCATGATGATGATGATGATGATGATGACGACGATGATGCACACTGTATGTCAAAAAACCTCCATGGATAGTTCTCACTTTGGTAGCTGCAGTGCCATTCACCATCATACAGCCTTCATCGAGCTACTGGAGATTTCCATTTAATCAGGGTTTAATGATAATGTGGCAACTTATTCAGCAGCTTGAGTCAAGGTTAAGGGTTTCGATTCATCATGCACGACTCGACTCGGCTGCTCAGAAACAGGTTTTCGTGTCAGCAGTTTCAGTTTCATGTTGCACAGCTGAACAAAGTCAAGGGGCTGCATGTGCTACTTTTAGCATTAAAACAGGTCAGTAATACAACTTGCTGAGTGTGTGTTGCATTAAAACCCGGTCTTGTGGGGTTGGGAATAAAGTGCATTTTAACCTGTAGCAAGAAGGAGAACAGAAACTTCTGCAGTCTTCTGAGCTCTCTTCACTGTCAGTCAAATACAGAGAGAGAGAGAAATAAAACAATAATATCTCAAATAAAAACTATTCTTTAGTGTATTTCACACTGTATGTCAAAAAACTGTTTACTGTAATATTTTATTTTCTGACTCATAACACTGTGGCACACACACACATGCTAAAAGCTAACGTCAGTTGTTTTCCTTGACTGCAGCCCCAGAGATAGTTCATTTGGCAACAGAAAATGTGTGGCACACTTGATGCTCATAACACAAGGCAAGACATAGTTTTTGTGAAAATGTGTGTTGCTGCTGGGAAGCAAGAATGCACATCTCCTCTCTTCTTTCCTTCTCTCCTTTCTTCTCTCGTCCTCTCCTGTCCTCTTCGTCTCCCCCTGTTTTTGTAGACAGTCGCTTAGCAACAGGTTTGTAGGATGAATGCGGCCCAAATTGTCAGAGTGACCTGGGCCGCCTGTTCGGTGTGTTATCATTGTAATGCGCCAGTGGGAGGTCACCTGTTGTATTTGTCCATGTCTGTCTGTGTATGCTTGTGTTTGCTGTTGTGTTTACCAGTGGACCCTGAGTTATTTCATCTTATGCCAACTGTGAGGATTTTGTTTATGTGCGTGTGTGTGTGTGTGTGTGTGTGTGTGTGTGTGTGTGTGTGTGTGCTCCAGGCAAATGGGTTTTTCCCTGAAAGTCAGTATGGATTGTTGAGGAGGGAGAAATCTGCCTGTTTCTTACACCAGCAAGGTGTGTGAGTGTGCATGCAGCATCTAGTCACTATCTTCTAATATTTACCAACATAAAAGCATGTTCTTCATCAAACCAGCCCGGTTCAGCTTTGACTCACACCCAGGTTACTCCAACACCCACCTGTTCTGTCAGGGGAGTAGTTTACTAGCTGACAGCAGGCAGATGTCAGTAATCTACTCAAGCCTGCATTTGTGCTGACTCAGAGCCTGTTGTTCGTTTATTAGATTGCTCCCTAGTGATAAATGGCTCCAAGCCTGCAAATACATCCTGTGCCTGACGTCCAGGGGAGTTAAGTGAACTGAAGTATTTCACTCAAACACAGGCATGTTTAGAGCTTTATTCAAGAGCACTTGTCTGTATAATGAAGCTTGCAAAAACAGGTGTAAGCTACACAAAGAGAGCATCTATAAGTCAATAATCTATAAGTAATCTGCTACTGAAAAGGATTTATTGCATTTAATGGATTAGAGATGATCCCATACATAGATCAAAGGCTATATACTTGGCTATTGGTGATATTTGATGAAATATGCGCATTGAGTGATGCATGAATTTGAATTGCCTCAGTACTGTGGCCACTTATGAGACATTAATATGTAACAATGGGTATGTATTGCTTTTCAGCTACAATTAGATGATAGATAAATAGTTCAGTGTTTTGGGAAATTAGCTTCTTTACTTTCTTGCTAAGTATGCATTCCCCAAAAATATCAGACTGTTCAATTCAAATTAGAGGAAAACATGTAGCCTATGATTTTGGAAAATAATCAGGAACAGGAATGTGTTTTGTGAGAGAACAAGAACATTTGACTATTTGAAAATTACACAGTGTAGAAACCTATCACCCACATTGTTCTGTCTGTATATTAACATAAATGACTTTCTTTGGATAGGCCGTCCTAATATGCCACTGATGAAAATGGGACAAATAAAATCAGTTCATTACATTTAATTTCTAAAATAAATCCCAGGCTAAAACCCACCTCACTGAAAATGTCAGGCCACATCAGCCTGGGGGAACTCGGCTTGAATGTGTTCGACTGATTTCCAGCTGGGGATCGTGTGTGCTGTACCCACACTGGTCACGCAACAGTCTGGAGGTCAGATGTCTTCCATTTGTGCCAGCCTGACTCTGATGTCTCAAACGTTGGCCACATTTCACAGAATTTGATCACATTAATCTGATCAGAGCTGGCATTGGAGTGGGATTTGCTGCAGAAGCTCAGCATTGCTTTGCTTTTTTTTGCAGGTCTTTTTTTCAGTTCTATTAAAGGTGAACATTTTAGCTGTTATTTTATGTAATATTCATAACATCTGTTGTTATGTAATGTAATATTGACAGTCTAGGAATTTAAACCATTTTTCGCACCAGCCGCTTGCCTTAAAGGCTTCTTATGCTTGAATGAAACATGAAACAGCAAGCTCTGTCAGTGATCAGAGATTTGTGCTTAGGGTAATGGAGGAAAACACCAATCTGTGTCTCTGAAAATACACTGACATACAAAACAGTCAGTCTTATAAATAACATAAGATAGCCATTAAACATGTGCATCAGGTCCCATCATTAATAGCCAACAATGTTGTCACCAGTTGGCAATTCAACCGATCTTGTGATTGTGGCTATTGATTGGTCTCCCACCGGAGCGCGTGTGGTATCGACTGCTATGAAAGAAAGCAATTTGTATTGGTTGTTTTCCAAATGGACTTCAGCTCGGTTATGCTGAGGTGGGAGTAATTTCACTATTGATCAGTACAACTGCTCTCATGTTGCTCATTAACGTGTTTGTGTACACGTGCTGGTTTTGTATTGCACAGTAATAGCTTAACTGAGCTGCCATTGTTTTATCATCCAGATAATCAACCACTACTTGCATTAACTCTGGGTTTAGTTGTATAAGCCAACATTTTGGCCTCATTAAAATTAGTCCAATTGACATTTCTATGTCAATGCTAGATAAATTAATAAAACAGTGGTCTCAGTGTAAATGCTCTCAGTAAGAATTAAAAAGGCTCCTGTCGTAAAATAGGTAAATATTCTGTGTGTAGCATAGCTCCGTAAAGGGACATTCCACCTCTGTCAAGTCTGGGACTTACAAGAGATAGAGTAAATATAAAGACCAGAATCAAAGCTGCAGAAAATGGATATTCAAGCTGCAAAATGCGACATTCAGCAGTGGTCCTTATGCAACCAATAAAGAGGAATCCACGCACAGCAAAACCATCACTCAAAATTTTCTCATAGCGACTTAATGTGACATTAACCAGTAGACAATCCACAAACAAAAGCTTCTGTGCTGGAAACTGATTCTAAAAGGTTGACATAATGAGATTTTTTTTGGAGGCACAAATTGGCCAGTTTAATCTATTGCAGGTAGTTTCCATGTAAAGTTTTGTTCATATAATTTGATTTGATTTATTCTTTCAAGCACGTAAAGACAGTTGATATGACAACACACATAATTTTACACATATCCAACAAATGCTAATCCAATAACAATTTGCTTATACCTAGTACATGCTTGAATGGAGTAGGAAGAAGTCAGACTTATCCAGTCCTACCCCATGACATCATCTTACCATCATTGGTTTGCAAGCAATAAATGATTCACTTCTACCCACACAAGTATTATGCTAAAAAAAAAATTAAAAAATTATAACAGTGTTAATATTCTTACATAATTACATTCTTAAATACTTATCTTCTACACCACACAAGTAATACAAAGTGTACACCACACCCACAATGTTCCATCTAAATAATCATTAAGCCTGTTCTTGCATATATCTTGATTGACACATACC
>NW_018127956.1:615986-640518 GCF_001952655.1 Monopterus albus
CAGCTTTCTCCAGCTGACTCCTTGATTCCCTCAAAGATCAGGTTTTTTCCACTTTGACTGTACTTCCAAATGCTCCATTTTATCCATTATGGCTATTAAACTTTCGCAAGTTTTGTAGACATCATCCTTTGTTTCCTTGGTTTGTATTTTCTGTTCACCCATGGCTGCTTTAATCACATCCACATCTCGCTGGGTAAACTGCAAACTCGTTTTTATCTCCTGTATTTCTCTGGTCATGTCGTCGAGTCTCTTGTTATTTGTCTCCATAAGTAGTTGCACAAAACCTTTGAAGTTGTCTTGTTGTTGGCTCAACAGTGCGGTGTACATCTGCTTCTGCTGACTCAACATCTCTGTTACTTGCGCCGCTGAAATATAATCCTCTTCTGCTTCAACATCCTCGTTCGCTTCTGATTTATTAGCTCTTTTTCCTCTTGGAGGCATTTTAATAGTTGTAGAATTTGTTCAAAGACTTGAAAATGTAGAAGATGTGAAAAATCGTAGAACAGACAAGAGGAGCAGTAAAGACGTCTGCTCTCAATAGAATATAATCAATAGAAATAAAACATTCAATGAATTTGACTGTTGTGCTGTCTAACCAGGTCACTGGAAAGAAAGCTGCAGAGACCCCTACTGGCTAAGTCCCGCACCCTACCCAGCATCCCCCAGTCACCAACTGTCTCCAGGGCCCATCACTCTGATCTTTTTGGCGGGAGTCCACCTCGCAGGAAGAACCCGGACCCTGCACCCAGCCACCCAAAAGCCTGCACTCTGCCACCTGCAGGTAAGGCTGACAGCTGGTCAGCTTCAGTATGATCTCTGTGGTCAGTACTTTGTTTTTACCAAAACAGCACCAGGCAACTTTGTACAATTGACTGCACCTGTGTGATTCTTTCATCTCATTTGTTGGTTTAGTTATTCTTTTGCTCAGATAATATCTCTAACAAATCACTAATCTAATTTTTATAAAGCCTGAGTAAATGCTCCCAAAAGCCAGATGGTTGGCTATTAGTCTTGTAGTAGTGATACAAGAGGATAAACACTTCTAGACCTTAAAATAAAGTCTACTTAGGTGTATCAAATATGTTCCATTTCCTTTTTCTTTCACTCTTCCATGAATGCTTTGCTTTGATATTTGCTTCACCTGATGGAGCACAAAAAGCAACTCGCTGTCTCAGCAGGGCTTGAACAAGAAAGATAGGTTCTCTCTTTCTCTCACTTCTAAATCAAACACCATCCCTTCACCAGAAAGGAAAAACAGTCATGGAGAATCCTGAAGCTGTAAGCTGCTGAGAGAGAGAGCTTTCATCCTAAGGACAGATGAGTTTTTTTGTTAAGGGTGAAAACATCAATAGGTTGGGAAAAACTTTTGTGAAAATAAACCCTACAGTAGACCTTTGAATAATAATTTGATTTATACACATCAAAAAGACATATTTTATAGAGAAAACACAAGGTACTGTACTACCAAGCAGTAACCTTTGATGCTGAGTGATGTAGCCAATGCCCAAGTGCCAAAACCTTCAGTTCCTGGATTAGCCACTTGAGGCCATTTAAGGCTCCAGAAGGGACCTAACATCATCATCCTCTGTGATTGGTTTATTTAGCTCAAGTGTTTACATTTTATGTCCTTCATTTACCCGTCTGACTGTCTGTCTCTGCCTGTTTCCCTCGCCCTACTGCTGCGCTGTTGCAAATATCAAATTGAGAGAGACTTGAGTCTCACGTGTCCCCTTGTTGCCTAGCAACCACTGTCATCGACCACGATGCTGCCTCTCCCTGTTACCTTCTCTCCCACTATATCTCCACAGGCGTGCTGAGACAACTTTTTGTTTTAAATTCAAGTTTTCATAACCTAGCTACACTTCATTTACAGATTTAAGCAATTTCTCATATTAGTGACAAGTAAGCCTCAGAGCTCAGTTGCTCCCCAATCATTTTGTTGCACTGTTTTTCAAGCCAGATGTGTTTTGGCTGCTGTTCAGACAGTGGAACTGGTACTGTTCATTTTTCACACTCTAAGGATCATTCACAGGCTCACAGTCACTAGAACCATGAGACCTGCTGTTGAAATATTTTAACAAAGAATGCCATTACAAGGCAGTCTGTAGGCTTAATATAAACTTAGTAACTTCAGCAAATTGGTGGGGTCTAAGATCTGTTGCTGGCTTGACACATTTTCTCAGGAGGGCAAAATCTTTTTTTTGTTCCTCTGTGGTAACTCCACTGTGTGAACCAACTGTAACCTGATGTCAGTCCCAAATTGATTGTCAAATCATTTAATAAATAAAAGTACTTATACTATATAACAACTAAATTTAAGTCTGTAATATTTTTGTTTTTCTTACTGTTGTGGCATCATTGCTATAAAGCTGCTGTCACAAAACTCTTAAGCTCAAGGCTCCATTGTATCTTAAAGACCTCATAGCGCCTTATCGTCCCAACAGCACCTTGCTCTCAGAGTACAGGTCTGCTTGTGGTTCCTACAGTCCACAGAAGCAGAATGGGAGGAAGAGACCCTTTCTACCTTTAAGATTTAACTTAAGACTTTTCTTTTTGATAAAACTTATAGTGACCCTGAGCCTTCCCTTAGATATGCTGCTATAGGCCTAGGCTGCTGGGGGCCTCTCCTCTCCTCTCCTCTCCTCTTTCCATGCATCTATATGCCACCATTACTTGTCATTAAATTTGTGTCTCCTCTCTCCTGCAGTGTGTCCTCTCTCTCTCGCTCTCTCTCTCTCTCTCTTACCTTTCTGCAGGTTAACCTGGCTCTAGAGCTCTACGTTTATGATGAGCGGTCACCTGCCACATCAACCTGCCCAGTGTTTGTTTGCTTGTTGTGCCTTGTTGCTTTTCTTTTCTTTCTCTCTCCTCTAACCACTTGCCCCAACCGGTCGAGGCAAACAGCTAATGTAAAAAGTAATGAAACTATTACTACTACTACTACTTTTGGCTGTTCCCGTTAGAAGTCGCCACAGCAAATCAACCGTTCGTGTGTATACACTTGATAAAAGTAATGAAAAATAGCCCAAAAAACCTTTAATGGGAAAGAAAATGGGTGAAACCTAAGAAAGAGCAGCAGAGGAGGGATCCCTATTCCAGGATGGACAGATGTGACATATGTGTACATGCAGTACTACAGAATACAGACAGGATGTCTGGCAAATATCCAATGCAGAGTGACGAAGCTTATTAGCGCAGCTGAGCTACGCTGTGACAGCACACATCCATCTCTTTTGTGTGACTGCGGAAGCTTGAGAAGACCATCACTGTCACTGCAGATTTGTTCCTTCCTCTTGATTTTACATGAGCCATTATATTTGTGGAATTGTAATCAAGTAGTTAAGAAGGCAGGTTGAGAATAATATTTGAGTGTAAAATGTTTTGCCTTAAAAAGAAGCTGATTATATTCAGGAAACATTTTATATTAGTAATCAGTGGATGACAGTTCATAATTTGTGGAGTCAGTTTGCAATAATTGCTTTGTAGAAACAAATACTGTACAACCTGTCTTGTTTTCATAGATCTCTTGTCTTTCCCTTCTCTTTCTCTTGTTTGCACTCTAACTCCATCATTAATTTTTTTTGTTTCTCTAATAGAGGAACTGTGGCGTTTGGAGGATGACATGGAGGGGGAAGATGAGCCTGAGCATGGTGGCTGCACCGAGGCCCACCCTCGTCCCCAGTCGCCCTTTTCCCACTTCCAGGCGCGAGCTGCCTACCTCCGCAAGAGCGTCTCAGCAGATGACAACCTGGACATTGGTTCAGACTACGGCTCAGGGACTGCATTCGAGGACAAGCCGACCTGTGGCAATAAGAGCAAGCTGAAGAGGAAGTTTGTAAGTCTGAGCTCGTTTGCTGTTTTCCTCACTGTGTACACACAGCTATGTTGTTTTCCTCATCTCTGTTTTCATACATCCCAGAACCAGAGCCAACACATGTGCATATTTTAGACACACAATTTCACAATGTCACCCTTGACTTTGGCTTGGACAGGAGTGTTGGGTTTATGGCATTTGGTAAAATATGGCTCAAGTTTATTTGCTCATTGTGAGGAAGTGCCATCATGCAGAACTTCACAGCAGCTCTTAAATGAAAACAGCATGACCCTCTTCCTCTGTGAACCTCTGACAATCTCTTTAAGTCTTTTTAACAGTTTGGAATGGCCTTTACCAGCCCTATAGGGTCCCAAGGGTCTCTTAAAGAGACTGTTCTGATTTCATTTTGACAGCTACTCAGATAAAAATTAACAACAACAGTGTGTCTGTGTGTGTGCCTGTTGTGCTCAGGTGAAAGAGAAAATGAACAGAGAGAGAAAGCACTAGATTAAATTTATGTCATAAGCACCACTACTATTAAAGGGTGTAATTACAAAGGATCATTATTGCTTTGATTCCGAAGAGTTAAAGAGTAAAATGTCAGTCAAGGCGGCAACTTTGAGAGATGAAAGCTGAGAGTTTCTGGTTTTTAAAACTGTTGGGCCCTGACCTCTTTCTCTGTAATTTATCTAACTCTGTAAATTGTAACTGTTCATTCAGATTAAAAACCATGTTTTATTTTAATGTCTTTGGATATTTATGTATAATTTCAGTTCAGTGCGTGTTTCATTAGATACAGTATCTGGGGTGCAGTGATGCCAAACGTGGGTGGCAAGCTTGGTGAATATAGATTAAAGTTTGAAGATGTCTGTATTGTCTTTGGTCACTGGATCAGGTAACTGGATACCTCATTGCCAGCCTGAGCCTTGTAATTGACTCTCCAGTATCACAGGTGCAATGGGACACCTGTGTTTAGTCTGCTGGGAGACCTTAAGGTATATGTTAAGGTTTTTTTCCCATACAGTATGCTACTGGATGTAGATGGATATTTTCTGAAGTGTGGCCTGTATGAAGCTAGTACAGGGATGACTACTGATATAGTTGTAGAAAAAGAAAGACTTTTTTTAATATCTTTTTTATAGACCTAATCTTCAGACACAAGTAGTTGAGAGAACCGTCTGGTCTTAAAATGGAATGTTAGAGAAAAGGCTTTTTATTTCTCCTCGTGTTGTCCTTGACACATCTTGTGGGCCCTTGAATCAAACCTTTCTGGCTGGAGTCGGGGCACTTTGTGGGTACAATCGGAGGCCAAAGTCCGACCTGCAGATCCATAACTGAAGTGCAAAGAAAGGAAACAAGTGCATGATACAAACGTTTGTCACAGTTTCATCATCTTGACTTGAAATGGGGACAGCACTGGATCTGATGACCTGTTTTGGGGTGAGATTTTACGCAGTCTAGTCTTGCAGTAGCACAGTGCAATAGAGGTGTTTTTTTTTTTTTATGTACAATTCATTTATGCTTGTTTTGTCTGTCTCAGTCAGTCACACTATTTTTTTTCGTCTGGACAAAAACCCAAGTGGCAGCCCGGGTGTGTTGGATGTGAGAAGAATAAATTTAGGGTGGCTCGCTGTTGCTCAGTACTTACACGCTCTCTGGAGCGCCGCTTGCATTATGAGAATTACAGTGAGAAAAACAACTGCAGGTTGTTAGGCTGCTGGCTCGCATAAACAGCAGTTGTGTGTGCCAGGCATCAAAGCAGTGACACAGCAATGCCAGCAATACCTCAGTATCAGAGCAATGATACAGCAGTACACACTGAGTTATACTGAAGAAGTGCCGGTGTGTGTTAAATACACATCTACTGAATATTACAAAGACTCAAAAGGAGGAGGATTAGTCAGTTACAATAACTAGTTCTTCCCAAGTTCAGATTTAGGGTGGAAATGTGCCACAGTTTGTGAGTCTGCATTGTGTGTGGACAAGTATGATGTATTTATATATGGGCAATGACAGAGAGATAAAGTGCCTAGGTGATTTTGTGCACAGAAAAGTAAAAAGAAAAAGGGATTGTATGTGTTTGTATGGCTTTGAAAGATAAGTATCTACCCTAACAGCATTGTGTCGTGCCCAGCAATTTCTCCCTCTTAACTACCACACTCAGAGTGTTGCATATCTTCTGTGTTCAAGGTCACAACTCTCAGCAGCAGACAATACAGTGAAGTTATATTTTAGGTAAAGATAGCATGTCCTTCCAAATTTACTCCTCAGAACAGAAGCAGCTTGAGACTTTGCAAGTGCTTAACCTTTCTTTACTCCTTTTTCCAGGTGATAGAGCCTGTGTAGTTACATTTTCAGCTTGCTAGTGCTTGGCAGGGGCGGGGGCTTTAAGTGTCTTGTTCGGTGGAACATCAACAGCAACTTCATCTGTCCATACTTGAATTTTCAAATTGGGAATCATGGAAAAATATTGATTGAATTAGACTTAATAATGCTGCTGATAACAAATAATAATGCATTTTCACATAGCTAGACCTGCGTAGATATGAATTCTGAAGGATTAGAGGGGGTTATTTTTGTGTTTGTGTTCTTTGTGTATTTAAACTGTGCACTGAGATGACTTAAGTTTCAGATAAATCCAGACAGCACTGTTTCCCGTGCTGAACATCACTGACTTCAAATCGAGTTCCTCTTTCTCCGGAATTCATTGATCTAAATTCCCCTCAGTGCTCTTGGAAGCATCTTAGGATGTCAAATTATACTTTAAGGATCGCCACGTACCTTCGTTACAATTATACATTTCAGGGACCAAGTTGATTGTTTTCATCAACCATAATTTAATCATAATTTTGTTTAATCACATTGGATTTATTTGTGCTATAAAAATCGCATTACCTCTGTAAATATGTACAGTATGTGGAACAGGAGCAAGCTGAGGGTCTGAGTAACCACAGTCATACTACAGACCCTGTCATTTGCATTCATTGAGTGGCTGTAAGTACATAATGCTTTGTTCATGCTGATTCAGCCTGACACACTCCCTGTTTACAAGGTGACTCACAAGGTTTCTTTATTAAATGAAGCATGTGGAGTCAGTATTGCTTCAATTTATTCATAAACTAAAAAACTTAACTATTTGTTTGTCACAGTTTCCTGATTCGCTGGGAGCCCACAGAAAGCACCACAAGACAAATTTTGAACTGATCATGTACATAGATACATACTCACACATACGCAGGCTTCTTCACACGGTGCTGGCAGGACACGCTGCGGTTTGTCCAATGAGGCAAATGAGTTTCAGCATATCACTTTGGTCAGAAGGCTCAGGGTTGTCTGGATTGGTTTAAGAAATATGTCACCGTTCCCCGTGGTTAAAGCCCTGTCTCTCTTTGGGATCATTAATGATGCCAGGAAGAAGGAACAGAGTGTGCTCACACATAATCATTCATAAACACACACATCACACACATGAAAGAGAGCCAGAAAGCCATCTTGTGTACACACAAATATCAGATACTGCAGTGACATTGCTGAGGTTTTACTATAGACCTTAGAAGTGAAACAGCACTGTCACGTCTGAGGTCTGTTTTAGCACCTGATCTGTTTGTAAATCAGCACATTTGACTTTGTAACAGAAGCACAAAGGCTTCCGCAAAGCAGTTGCTTTAGAATTTTTAAGTGGCACCTACCCTGTCTCATGATCTGCTCACAAAATACCTTAAATGACTCCTAAATCCAAGAATACAGAATGCATTTTGTCCTTGTTTAGAAAGATCTTCCCCTGTTGTCTTGGGAATTACAGAAAAAAAGTGATGCATCTTTACAGTTCGAAATTGGATCTGTGCTTGACAACAGTTATTTCTCATGTGTTGGCACAACTTTTGTGCAACAGCCTAAACCTCAGTTTGGATGCAATGTATAGTTTGGCAGTGAACCGTTGGGCTTTCCATTTGTTTTCACTGGCTAAGGCACCATCTGATACAGTCAGCACAGAAATTTTCTGGGCCTTTCAAGGTTTCCACATTTTGTGTTGAAAATGTTTGAGTGTTTTGAAAATTAATCAAAAATAAAAGACTGAAATATGCCATTTACATACGTAAGTATTCAGACCCTTCACTTAGTACTTAGTTAAATCACCTTTGGCAACAACAACAGCCTCAAGAGAATGAAGCCTGGCACCTTTCTTTTGGAATTTTCTTCCATTCTTCTTGGCAGAATCATTCAAGGTCAACCAGGCTGGATGGGGAGTGTTGCTGCATAACTATTCTGCATTTTCACAAATCCAATCCTGTGTTTTCTTGGTGGTATGCTTTGGGTCATTGTCTTGTTGAAATGTTGGAGCACTGTGCTGATGGTTGTCCTTCTCTAAGGTTCTCCCATCTCCGGAAAGGAACTTTGTTGTCTGCTTCAGTGTTAAGCAGACGTAAAGTAGCTCAGCTGAAGTGAATGAGAAGATTTACAAGTCTAAACTAAATGAAACAACCCTTAAAGTGTCTTCACTTAGACAAAACAGAACCAGAAAGAGAACACCTACTCTCCCACTGTCCACAGAATGTAAATTAGACCAGGATAATATGGCTACTTGATTTAGTATTAATATCAAAACTATTGGACCTTTTACAGTTGGTGTGCTTCTGCTTAAACGAAAGCTGAAGAGCCTATTCTGAACTGAGGATCTAGCTGAAGTCTTGACTTGATAATAAAGCACTCAAGTTACCAAAGGGCTGTAAAAATTTGAAATAATATAATCATAACATGCTAATTCACCCCTATTAATATTATTAGTGAGAGCAGTGTGATGCTGTTGCATACAGCAGGGTGGTGCAGTGGAAGGCCTTGGTGTGCACAACCACTTCATTCTCTGATTGCAGTCATTTAAAGGTGAAGTGGTTGTTGGTAGTGTCCTACCAGTATAATATAATACCAGCTAAGGGTCCAGGTTTGGAGTGTCCTGTTGAGCATTATCATGGAAATGTCATTGCTTTTTTATAGTATAAACCTCTCAGACTCATGTACTGAAAGTCCAAGGATGACGGATGTTGAACAGCAGGTTGAGAGCTCCACTATTCTTTATGACTACCTAACTTCCAGCAGCCTCACTTGAAACAGGATACACGAGTGCAGCCTCAAGGCCTTTGCAGCATTAGCACAGTAATTACTGGAGTAATTAGCCTGATGATGTGACCCACATGGGGCATGGGGAAGATATGGTGATGGGAACTCCTCCAAGCTGTTTTCCTTCCTGTGATATCATCATTACTATTTTATTTGTCTTTGTCTGCCCTATTCACAAATTCTGTCATCACAGCACATTTGTCATCCTCCATATGGATAATGAATAGTAGAATAGTGACTGTTTACGGAGCAAAGTTTTTCTATGGTCACTTAATCCTAATTAGCGTGATGACCTAATCAGACTCCATAGCACATGTGCCAAGATATTTCAGAAAGCTTCACTGGACTTGATCCCCAATAGCAGCTTCACCAAATCTCGCTTAGCTACTCAAGATGCTACCACTCTGAACAGAGACTGTAGAGAGTACTGTCCAACACTACTGATTCATTTTCTACAGTGCAACCAAAATTAGCCTCATACACAGTTGTAAAACAGAAATCGTGCTCATATGTACCAGTGAATACATCTTTATTTCTCTCATTGTGGAAGGCTGATTTACTGTAGTTCACAAATCTAGGCTCAGCTTGCCAGATGAGCTCTGCTTTCCTGTGGATTTTCTCATTTATATTTAGCTTAGTTTTAGCTACAGTGACTAAGTTTTTATGCAACACAAATAAGCTTAACTAAAATCCCAAATTGCCAATTTGAAAAGGCAACCAGCTGTAAGGACTGCAAGAAGGATTATAAACAATGTGCTGTCGTTACTGATAGTAAAGTGCTTGGTGAACAAGTAAGAGCCAAACAGACTCCTTATGTCACATAGAGTGTATATCTGTCATTTTGAGCACATTCCAGGAACTTTCTGTTGTTGTACCTCCTCTTTTCCAGTTTATTTTACATGGCATACGATGGCTCTGGATCATCAGTAATGCACATGTGTGTTAAGGTAGATGTCTGCATGAGTTTTGCAAAAGTAATTAAGTTGTCATGCTCTAGACAGATGAACCAAGGAGTGTACATGCTCACACAGCCCTGATCATCCAAAACCAGTATAAGCACCTGTAGGGGTGTAACAAAGCTATGTAGGTACCTTAATATTAAAGAGCAAATTCATTTTAGTGTAGCAACTCCATCCTAAAGGCTTTCATCTTGGTCTTGATTATACGGCTGTATACAGATCTGTCACTCACTTCTGTGGGAAGAAGGAGGAAGAAACACTAACTTTTCTGTCACTAACACCATACTGTCCACATGGTGGCAGCATAATGCCATGCAATAGAAGCGCTCTCTTCCAATCCCTCATCTCGCTCATCTCAGTGCTGGGTTTTGTGTGTGATTGTGGGTGTGTGTAGCTGAACTGTTACCTGGGTGGTGCTTGAGGTTTCTCTTGGATGACTCATTCATCCTGAAATGACTAACACATAGAGACACCGCAGCAGACAGTCATAACTGCCATAGGAGCCAAGGTTTGGCTCTGGACTGCCTACTAATATTCATTATCTATGGGGGCTTTTATTGGGATGCACAACAGTGGAGAGAGAAGCCAGACCCTTGGCTACTTTGTGAAAATAAAACATTGGTGTTTTTGTTTGCTCAACATTCCTGTGGTGAACTGGTGACTCAAGACTCATCAAGTATTGAAATCACACCTTTGAGTCTCGTAAGCTTTTGTGTATGGCTGCGTCTCTCACATTTTTTCCACCACTTTCCCCTTTAATACAGATATCAATGATTAGTGTGAATAAATAAAGACAACGGCACTAAAATGGGTTTTCTTAGAGTGTCTCTTGATGATCTTGATTGTTTTTCTGTGCAGAACACCAGTTAGTTGTAGATCAGATTCAAAGTTAATTTGAGAAAAGTGCCCAACTCTAATGGTCTGACTTGGAAAGGTGCATTTATGGTTGGTTGGTTACATTTGGCTTTTTTTTTTTGCACACACTTAAATACCCATTTGCCACCATTTTCAGCCATCCTCTCCCTCTCTTTGCAGTGTCTTTTCCTCCATCTGTTCCCCCTCTTGTGTTTCTGCAAGACTGCCATATCTGGTTTAATGGATGTGGGTCTGGCCAAATAGAAAAACTACACTCTGGTTATTCTATGTAAAATCAGGGAGAAAAATACCACTCACTTGAATGTGCTTGTTCAATTAGACCTCACTTTGACACACGCTCACCCAAAGCAGAATGGCATGGGAATGTTTTCTGCAGTCACTTTGGTTCCCTATGGTAACCAGTGAAATGGTGTTCATTAACTATGTTGATTCAGATTAGCTCCTTCCATCTCTCATACTGCGTCTGTCTTCCCCTTCCCTTTGTTTTACTCCCTGCAGTTGGAGCTGAGATTTGGTTTTTACTGACAAGGGAGCTCTTGCAGAGGATTACTGTGGAGTCTGTAGTTCACTAATGATGATGTATAATAACCTCCTCTCCTCACCCCTGTTTTCTTCCCCTTTCCTCTGCTGTTTGTTCTTTTTCTTCTTCTGCTTTATGTGTTGTCTGTAATCAAACGTCTTAAGCACAGGACATATTTAAGGCAGTGAAATTAAACACTACTTATTAGCTTTGTATTGTCTTATAACTTATCTACTTTACCATCCAGGTTGTGTCTAGTCTTTCCCTGATCCTCATCCTCCAATAGCAAAGTTTTCCATGACAGTAGGGCATTTTCTGGAGCCATACAGCAGCAGTGCTGTGACTGTACTTGGAGCAGTGTGACCTAGACATCCGATGACGAACCTGATGACGTACCCTCAGTTGCTGACTCTCCTTTTGGTGTCAGGTGTTGATGGTCTGAATGCAGGGAATGAGGCACTCTTCCTAACCTCATCTCACTATTTTCCCAGCATTTTGATCATTTACTCTTTAAACGCGTCATGCAGGGTGTGAGCTGATGCTTACTGTGGTGCTCACAAAAGCCTTTCCTAAAATTAATAATACATACTGTACACTCTGTATAGGCATCTTCCAACACTTGAATGTTTAACACTGAGTAAAATATTAAAATCCACCATGGCACCATGTTTTCATTAGTGCATTGTGGCATCACATGTACAGTATTTTGAGTGTATTTCCTCCCTACTCTTGCTTTACATTTAAATACTTTCTACACTAATTTCTTAGCATGAGTTTGTGGATATGCTTACTGGACAGTAAAATATAATTCAAGGGATTTTACACGCTTCCACAAGTGGCTTTTTGAACAAGACAGGAGCAGTGCTACATGCAGGCCTTTTCCTCAGTGCCGTTTCCATCCAGAGTGAGAGGAGAAATCACATCGTGTCTCTCAGCAGCTGTTCGTTTGTTATGGTGATGGGGCTCTTGGCAAGCCCTTTTCCAAACAGAGGCTCAAACACTGCCTATGTGAAGGCATTTCACATGCCTATGAGCTTGCAAATTTAGATCCCCCCCTGAACCATTTGAGCACACTCCACCCGGCTTTGGAGGCTCGGTTCAGTAAAGTATCAGTAAATATTTTTGGATCATGTGAGGACCTTTTAGGATATATTTCACTGGGCTGGTTATTGAGCTGTTGAAGCACTCCCTAATAGTCAGGATATAGGATCCTGGATTGGACATAAGGCCACCCCAGGTCCATGCTAAGTGCTGCTGTGTCCCTCTGACTTCTCAGTACAGAGGTGATCTGCCTTGTCTATGCAGTCAGCACACTTAAATGGTCTCACATAATAGAAAATGGCCTAAATGGCTCATTTGAGAGCTTTGTGTGGTTTCACAAAAAATGGCCAGTACTCCTGTCTGTTAGATTTGTCTGTTTCTCTGCCTCGTTATCCGGCTGTCTTGGTATCATTATATTATCAGTCAGTTATATTAGCAGCTGCTTTTCTCTCCCATTTGACACTATTTGTCTGATACTTTTGTATGTGTTTGATTGCATTTTGTCCTTTATTCTTTGCTCTATCTCCTTTCCTCCTTGCCCCACAAGGTTTATTTGCTTTGGCTCTGATTGTTTTTAACGTAAACCAGCACAAAACAAACTCTATTGATTGCTCTTATCCCCCTCACCTCTTGCTCTCCATCTTTTCCTTCCTTAGACAATGCATGTTCTTCTTTCTCTCACCTTACTGTATGTTTACCACACTTCTTCACCTCTCTGCTTTAGCCCTTCAGCTTGCCATCTGCCTTACCATCGTCCCTCTCCTCTCACTCTACGTGAAAGGGGGAAGCCATGGCGATAGAGGTGAGAGACCTTCCCCCTTTCTCTCATTCCTCTCCTCCACTGACCTGCTCTTAATCAGCCTGCTGCAGTTGCACCTTCAGGATCCAGCCAGCTGTCAAACGGATCCCTGCCTGTTGAGGTTAACCTTAAGTGGACCGGAGCTGGGGCCAGAGCCTGGATTTTGAGTGGTTCTCAGGGTCTAGGGCCCTCAGGCACAAAAGAAGGGCCAAAAGCATTTCTTTGAGAGCACCAAATCTTCTGTCTCCTCTTCTCAATTTCCCCGGGCCTCCCTTCCTCCATCCCTGTCTCCCTCTCTCCCTCTGTCCCTCCTTCCCTCCCTTCCACCCCCTCCAGACTCTCTGTCTGCGCTGACACCGCCTTTAATAAGGGGGGAGTAGGGTGCACTGTTTATTTGTGTGGTGCGAGGTTAAAAACTTCCCCCTTAATTGACATTCCGGTAACACTTTCCAATAATGGGGCGAGCAATTTCCTTGAAATTGATGTGTGTCCACCGCAAGGAAAAACACCGCTTCTAGCTTTCACTCACCCATGGCTGACCTACACTTGCACTGTGTTTTTGTCTGTGTGTGTGTGTGTGCTTGTGTCAGCGTGAGAAATTGCATGAATGGTCTTGCACTGGCAGTAGCAGTGTGTTTGTGAATGTAAGATGGCAAGCACACATACTGCATCACTCTGAATTTACCAGTGTGGGTTAGTGTGTAGTGTGTTTATTTGTGTGTTTATTAATATGAATGGCTGTGTATTAACGCTAAATGTGTACATACGAGTAGGATTATGTGAATCTGCTTGCTATGTGTGTACATATCTGTAATTATCTTGTTTTTAGAGCTTTTGTTAGCCTATTTATTGCTTGTACACACTTTATTTCCGTACACTATTTGGCAGACATAAATAAATAATTCAAATATTTTCATTTTCATTTATCCCACACACCAATGAGTGACAGTTGCACCGCATTAAAATGGTAAAACAAATCCACAGTCGAAAGCCTATTTTGCCTCTGCTCAGTCAATGTCTGTCTGTGAGAAAGTATGCAAACACAAACATCTCCCTCTGCTGCTGACTGCATCCTTGGCCTAAACAGTGACCACTGACTAGGACCTGTGGTGTAATGAGGGTTGGTGTTAAACGTGTGCTGGGGGAGAGAGAGGGCAGAGAGACAGCATAAGAGACAGCGTGTGTCAGTAATTAGATGGAAAAGTATGATAAATCTGTGTTTAAGGATAAATGTGTATGTGTCAGTGTGTGAAGTGTGTGTGTCTGTCTGTGTGTGGCTGCAGGCAGACGCTGGCTGGTTCCTGGCCTTGTCATTTTGTCTCTCCCACACACTCTCTGATGTGGTTTGAGGCTGCGGCTTTCACTATGGAGGGGGGGATAGCAGCCGCACACACTCATACTGTTCTCACATGTCTGTGGAAACACACATGGCATGCTGGTATGCAGTCACATTCTCAGAAATGCAGAGGCACATACTAAACTAAGGCTCACACACACACACACACACACACACACACACACACACACACACACACACACAGCTCAACTCCTGAAGGATGTAACAACACAACGGCAGCTTGCCAAAGTGTCTGAATGGATGCCGAAGTGCACTCATAGACTAACACTCACACAGCTCTAGACGCCATCCGTGGTGCTGGTGGGCTCCCACAATAAGTGGTTAGTTAAATAATATCAAAGACAGATGTTGGCTTTGCTCCCATCATACTTTACTGTGTGTGTGTGAGAAGCAGAGTACTGATATGCAGATTGTTGGGCATGTGTTTCTTTGGCCAGTATTACATATGTGTAGATGATTGTCATTAATTTGTGGCATTATAAACATACGAAAAGCAGATGACTCAAGCTTTTGGCTAAACTAAACCAAATAATTCTGAAAAATGTATTTTTCTTTCTTTGCTGTCACAAGGTTTTTTGTTGTTTAATTGCATTGTATCATATATTATTATTTTCTTAAACAGTATTTGTCTTTTCTAAGGCCTACTCCAACTTGATTTATAAGAAATAGCTTGAATTCTTAAAAAGTAAGTGATAAACACAATGTTGAAATTGTTACCATTCTTACATGTACATTTTGTTCCTTGACACGAAATACATCAGTAAATAACCTGACCCTGATTTTTAATGCTTTTACGTGTCTTTAAATAGGCAGTTGCAAACAAGTAGCTAAACGAGTCTACAGCTACTAAACATCATGGCCGAAGACAGATACTCACTATCCAACCTTTACAGCCTTGTTATGTTTAAACGTGTGCACCTGCAAACTATTTTAACTGACACAGCCATGATCACTAGCTAGATCAGGTCACACTGAGAGTAAAGGATTTTATAGAAGGAGTAAGCAAAATCAAATGACAAGTTAGAAGATGTGGTGGTGATGTTGAAGTCATTGGGCTGTGGTGTAGTTGGTCTATAGCCTAACAATAGCTTTTTTATGTCTGGTGATCATATTCAGTCTTCAAAACTCATAAAAGTGGCATTCACTTTTGAAAATGATCTGGCCAAACCAAACATGTAAGCATCAGAAACTATTGTTTGTCACAAAGCTTATTTTCTACGATAGCCTATTCCAAAAGCCTATGGCTTTTTGTCGAGCGAACCAGGGTGGTGCTAACTTCCAGGTTGGCCTACAGAAAGACGTCATCCCAACGGCACTCTATATATTACTGTATTTCAACCCATATGTGTCAAGCAGTGAAAAAAATGAGACATTTGTCATTCATGCTTTACTGGGAAGCCTGGATTTCAAGGACATTCGAAAATTGGAAACATATACCCTAATAATAAAAACGAATTGAAACAAAGGTTTAATAAAAATGTACACCTCACAAGTTTTCAGTATTTTAAACCACTGAAATGGGACATTTTGTTTCTATTATTTCAGATGACTGCTAGTAGTCTGTGCATAGAAACCTTAAACTAACACAGCCTTGTTTATCAGTACTGCTCTGGGCAAAGACATTGCTTTTTTTTTTTTTTTTTTTTTTTTTGAAAGTTCTGTTTATTGTTCTTTCTTCAACAGTAACAGAGAGTGAGGTGTACCATTAAATGCGATAACATGCAGTAGAGAAGTGTACCTAATAAGCTGTTATATTGTCAAAAGACATTGCTTTTAACAGGATATACATTATGGGCAGCTGACAAAGCGAGTGGGCATCTGATGCACTCACACACACACACACACACTTATCCATGCGCACATACTAGACAAACCACAGTCTCTAATGTACTTGTATACACAAGCCAGAGAGGTTCTCTGTTTCACTCACTCTCTCACTCACTCTCATCCTCTCTTATACACACACTGACAGTGAGGCTCAGCAGATACTCTGTTACTGACGCCTCCTAGTTACACAGTGCACTGACATTCGGCACAAGACATGTCTATTTACACTGATATCTAATAAATATCTCCTCTAATGAGATGCCAGAGCCCAAATCGGCAACCAGTGAAATATGTTGTGTTTCATGAAAAGCAGCAGGTACGAGATATGGTACCTATAAAACACCAGGCTTTACAATAGTGTCTCTGTCAGTATTTCTTGTTCACCATCTATTTATCCATTATTTGAGCAATTTCTGCTCCTTTTGCAGCACACTGAAATACTGGGCTTTACACTTCCTCAACACGGCTGTCAGTTTGTGTCATGGTTCAGGTTTTCACCTACAGCTTTCAGCAGTGGTGGAAGAAGTACTCAGATCCTTAAAGGGGGTAAAGGGGGAGCTAGTTTTAATTTGTTTATATGCTTATAGTGTGAAGTACTGATGGGTAGCTTGTGAATCTTCCACAAGAGATCAAGAAACTCTTATTGTATGATTATGCTTTAACTAAAGTTATAAAATGAATGTGGTGGAGTAAAAAGAACAATATTTGCCTTTAAAATGTAGCAAAGTTAAAGTATGAAGTAGTAGTAAAATGAAAATACTCAGGCAAACTACAGATACCTCAAAATTCTACTTACAGTAAGTACGGTACTTGGGTAAATGTACTTTCCAGTGCTGGTTTTCAATGTGTCCTTCCACTGTCTCTCCTTCCAGCTTTCTTTGCTGTATTAACATGTTGATTTTAGACTGCAGTTACTGTAAGCTGGTGTCCAAATAGTCACTACACTTTATACTGTAAGATGTCTTAGTATTGTGAAGTCTGAACTTCTATCATTTACTGGCACTTGCCTTTACTGAGGGAGACATCTGTGTCATTATTTTGTTTATGTTATCTTACCATTTCCAGCAACTAATAGTTTGTTGATTGTGAAACAAAACGTTGAGTTAGCCTTGCAGTTATCAGTCCACTCTTCACCTTACCTTTGTAAGGTGATTTGTGCTTATCAATAACAGCCGCTGCCAATCCCAAAGTAGTCTGGAGCTCTTAGAGGGCATTTGAGGGGCCCTGCCATCACTTATTTTCTGCAAGCCTGTCTCTTTAAGGCGGTGTTTGTTTATGCCGAGGCTCAGCTCAGTGAGACCTGTGCAGGCTCAGTGCTGGGCTCCTTTCACAGGGGCTCCATTTTGTTCTTAATAAAATGGCACTCAGTGGCCAGGGGACTGGCAGGCACCCAGCTCCCTGGGAAACCAAAGAATGCCGGCCTTCATTTAGCGACAAACAGCTACTGCCTAAGGAGGCTAGTTCTACACTCTGCTCCTCAATACTACTGCTGCTGGGACCTGTGTGTGGGTGTGTGGGTGTGTGTGTGCGTGTCACTGTGGAATGAGGCCATGGTCGAAGGAGTCAGGTATGGGGGCTCCTCACATAGCTTGTCTCTTGTTGACGTTTGCTTGCATCATTCTGTGTTTTCAACTCGCTGTCTGTCCGTGTGCGTCCCTGTCTCTGCTGCCCACTTGAAAACATGCAGCACCACTTCTCCATACTCCTGCCTCTCTCGCCCTCTGTCTCTCTCTCCATCACTCGATGTGAATGGTGGGAACAGAGCAGCCATTAAGATGCATATTTAGAAGGGCTTACCCCTCCTTCTACTCCCATCTGCCATGCACTCTCATAACACACTCATACACATACTGTAAGCCACTAAGAGTGCCTGTCAACAGGGACACGCACATCATTGCACACTCACACACACACACACACACACACACACACACATGGAGTTGTTGGAAAGCTCCTTGTTATTGACTGTCCAAGCACAGTCCCACCATCCACTACACATCTCCAATGCTCCCTTCTTCATTTTCTAACCTGAATGTTAAAGGTATTTGTGTTGACAGGACAAGGGAGACCCAGGATTTGATCACTGACAATCTTTTAACATTGCAACAAATCTCGGCATAGACAAAAACAGATAACACTTTATCCCTCACAGATTTGACAATGAAATGTGTGTCTTACAAACTGGGAAAGTTTCAGTGGACTGATAAGAGGGCTACCTGAGCCGTATTATTAACAAGACAGGTAAGCAGTTACCAGGTACAGGTGGATTTGTTGCCAAAATAGTAACATGATGCTGAGTTAATGACGTAGAAAAGTATGTGGGATAGCAGATAAGAAAACAAGGAGAACGTAGAGAAAGGTAGATAAGCTCAGTGATAGTTGCATTTGACAGATCTGAACTTGATGAGATCAAAAACTGACACTGCTTACCATGTCATGTCATCAACTTCCTCTATCGGCAGTTAGATGAGAAGATGAAAAAAGTGGGAAATGAGACAAAGAATAGAATGGAAAGAATAAAAGCAGGAAAATGCTGAGGAGAAAGAGAGGATGAGGGGGAAGAATTTTGTCTGTCGTCTCCTCCTAATGCGACACATATGAGAGGTCTCGGAAACAATGACTCACCCCAGAGCAGGACTGTCGCCACTATCGGGCCCAAGCAGGCTCTCTGCGCAAGATGATTATGTCAGCACTTGTCATTTAACCACCAGCCTTTCCACTGTGTTAGGTATGAATTTCACTATTTTCCCGCCTTCTGCTGCCATTTGGACAGCATGGCTCCGGCGCAGTGAGCACAGCTGACCGATGTTTGGCAGTGTAAGCCAAAACAAGAATTTTTCGCCCATATACCACCTCATCACACACTGACAGAGATTGCCCACTACGTGTGTGCGTGTGTGTGTACTGTAGCTGTAGCTGGAGAGATGGAGTGCATTCCACTGACAGTTACTGATGTATAGATGAGCAGGTGGGAGTTGGACAAAGAGGGAAGATGCTTGTAAACCCACTGTGTAGAGTAGTGTGTAACTAAAACTCTTTCATTTTAAAGCATTTCAAAACAAAGCCTCACACTTTCCACACACACACACACACACACACACACACACACACACACACACACACACACATTTGGTTTTATTCCTTGTGGGGACTTTACATTCATGTACATTCATTTCCTGCAGACTTAGCCTAGCCTTAACCATAACCGCTACTCTAAAACTCACAGACTTACCTGGTAGAAACCAGCGATGTCAGTAAACACAAGGCAGATACACACATACACATCCTTGTTTTTGTCACTTACTAGGTCCCTACATAGACTTAGATTCATTTCTGAGAGACTTACTCTAACCATAACTTTACCATAACCAAAAGCCAAGTGTTCCCAGACCTTACAACCCGTAGTTTTTGTAAAATTTTGCAATTTACTTCAAAAATAGCATGTGCCTGGTTTTTGGACCCCATGGGTATAGAAAAACAAGGTCACACATACTTATACAGACATATATTCACACACAAACACGTCAGCGTGTAGTCAAGTTTTCACTTTCATTCCCATAATCTGTTGTGTTTTCATCCTTCTGACTGACTGATTGGCAGTAAAAGCCCTGGTTATTGCTTTTTTAATTTAAAACTGACACATATTGTTCCAGCATAATAAAATAATCACTTACTGTTAACCGGGTGCGCCTTCTTGTTAGGCATGGCAACCTGTCATTGTGGTGACTGACTGGCAGGCCTAGCTGTGGGGGTGGGGGGTACAGCAATCAAGCACACGTTGCAGTTTGCTGGCGGTGTCCTTTTTCATGGGCCCAATTAGAGGGGAGATTTTCCAAAAGATTGCTGTAACTCTGTCTGTGTCTGGGGCTATGCTTTGGTTTGATCATGTGAAATTAGCCTGAAACAATAGGGCCAAGGCATCAAGATCTGCCTCTATCTGTAATCTGTCAGTATAGGTCCCTCAATACATTTTCATATACACATTCTTTTTGGTACTTTTTGTGTCCTCACCTTCACTTGTACCCTTTTCATTTCTCAGCCAACTTTGTCTTTCTCTATTTCATATTCATACTCTACTTATCTCATATCTTTTGTTTTCTCCCTTGCTTACTTTTTTGATCCTCCAGAGTTTAGTGAAAGTGATTAATGGGTTCATGCGGGATCCTACATTTTGTTGCCATGTTTCATTAGGGCCTTCATGGCCCCACAAACTCCCACTTCCTTCAAACTGCATAACCTAAGTCTAGAATGCAGGTTTTCAGTTAACAATTTTAAGTCTTAACTGTGATAGACTGGCGACCTGTCCAGGGTGTACCCTGCCTGTCACCCAGTGTCAGCTGGGATAGGCTCCAGTTCCCTCACAACCCTGCTTAGGATAAGTGGTATAGTTAATGGATGGATTTTAAGTCTTAATCCCAGTTTGAGCCATAATGACATGAACAGGGTTATTTTTTCAAACTTTGGAAAGCTTCCTCCAGAACCACAGAAGACGTTACTTTTTCCACAAGCTCTGTAATATGCATCAGGACAAGTAAACTGAGCTTCATGTATAAAATAGGTAGCGTGGCCCTTTAATTTACCTATCAATTGAGAGTACTGAAACCAAATCTTTTGGAAGGTAAATATCCAATTAATGACTGTCTTTGCTGTAGAAGTGGACAGGTAGCACATGCATACTACACACACATAGTGCCAGTCTCCGTCTATTTTTTTTAATTATAAAAGCCCACCATAATTTATCTAGCCTCTCTTTTCGTTCATCTTCACCCACCTGTTCTTTCCATTTTCCCTGCCTCTAATGTCTTATGCCAAACAGTGGCCGTTTTTCCATATTAAACAATCACCTTCACCCAACTGGAATTTTCTTTCTTTTTTTTTATTTCATGGAAAATACTCTGCACGGTTGCTAAGCAATAGCTCATTCAGTATTCCGACAACACACAGGTCAAGAGGTCAGGGGGATGAGTGGAGTAAACAAGAACAACAGGCAGAGGAGGAGGTGAGTGAAAGAGAGCAAGGAGGGGTTAGGAGAAAATGCCAGGCAAGAAAGGGAAGGACAGGGGGATGAGTGAGGACACGGGGAGGATGAAGTAAAGAGGAAAGACGGATTTGGATTGGATAACTAAAAATGGGGTTGGTTGAATCAGGGTTGTCTATGTGAGCATGGGAGACCCAGAGAGTAAGACGCTCTAAAGCAACTCTGAGATGTTGTCAAACTTCAGGTAAATGTGTTTTTAAGCTGAAACTAATCTATCGAGTCTAGAATTCCAGAGTTTGCACCTTTTGTAGACTACTCCCAGATTGGAAAATTTGGAAAACATCACAATTAACTGAGTCCCAACATATTCTGATGATTGACTTGGTGGTAAACCATTGAGCTTTGGACAAAAATAAACATGAATATTTTTAGCTCAAATGTTCAAAGGAGGTTTAGTTGGTTCCAAAGAATAATAGTTTTGGTGGCATCTGTGGGTAGGGACATGCAGAGGACATGTGGGAGAATGACATGAAAATATTGGCAATTTGCATCTCTAGATAAAACAAAAATAGTGAACATGTGAGCGAAGACTGTGTTTTCAGTCTGGCATTTTCCAGTGAATAACTGAGTAAAATATCCTGGAAAAGAAGGAAGTAAAATCCATCATTTGGTGTTAAGGTTTGCCACTCTGTGCGTTATTGCATAAACAGCAGTGTGTTTTTTTTTTGGGTGGTCTGCTGATAAGGCTGATGATGGTAAAACTCCTTTGTCTTTGTGAGTTCATGAATTCCTCTGGTTTATTGCTGATTTCACAGGGTTGCCAAGCCTTTAAAGTGACACTAATGATCTAGCACACAGATATACTGGACACTTGTTTAACAACACCACACACACACACACACACACACACACACACACATACATGTTCTCTTTTTCCTCACACTAGTGCTCAAGACACCAAATCAGATACATTTCTCTGTCAGAAGGGTTTTTACATATAAACACATGAAACCCCCTGTACTCTCCCTTACTTTGGTTGTCCCCTGTTTTTATTTATTTTTTTTTTTTGTATGAAGAGCTTTTATAAAAGATCAGACAAACAGCAGATACCTGCATCCATTAGGAGTTTCCAGTCACTCAACAGCAGTATTGTGATACAGGAGAGCAGGCAGGGGGACACGGTTGTCGCTCAGTAGCAGCCTAAGGGAGCACTGCTTCCATCTTGACAGATCTCTCTCCTCTAATGTCCCCCAAGAGAGGCCTACCTGCCCCCTCGATGACTGATGCACAGGGGGAGACAAGAGGGACATGCGGGGAAAGATTGTACGATAAATTCAAGATACTTTGTAAGTGCATCTCTCTGTCTCTGTGTTCTTTTTTGACAATAGATAGTCTAGAGCTAGGCAGGAAACAAGGGCAGAAAGTGAGGTATGACATGCAAAAGCAAAATGTTTTGCATGTGAAAATGTGCTAAGTGCCTGTTCGTGATCATCCTCATACATGAGTCCTTGTCCTGGTTACAGTTTGGTTTTGTATAGGTCTAGTTCATGGTCAGACTGAGTGGTCAGACCGTTACAGTGGAATGCTGTGTTTAATTTTTTCCAGTGTAACTAATAGATAGGTACTCCTTTCTCCTCGGATATTCTAAAGCATAATCATTTTATATTTGCCATGCACTGATACTTTTTAGGAAAAGTTTTTGTGCCTATTTGACAGTTGGGCGGTGAGCAGAGAAGACAGTGACAGAGGTGAATTTAGAATGCACTTTACGGCTCCCTGCCACAAGTCAGAAGCACCCCAGTGATATTTCTTATAGAAATTTAATGACTATACAACAGGATGCAACACCAATCTGAGCAAACAGAATAGAAGATTCTTCTGCCCATTGTGCTCTAATTTGCTGGCTGAGTGCAGAAAGACAACACTGTCTCTTTAATGTGGGGAGGGTCAAAGGTCACTGTATTGCATTTGTAAGGTCAGCGGTTGAGGTCACGCTCAGCTCTGGGCCTTCCTGCTGCAGACAGCTGGGTCATGCCACCTACATAGAGTCCAATTATCCCTGCCAGCTAATAACTGCTCAGCTCATTCCATTGCGTAGCACGCACACGCACATGCACACAAAATTCCCTGCTATACAATGAGTGTCTTTCCAAACTTGCATCTGTTTTAGCGCACATGCACATGCAGACAGACCAACCTGTACCAAGTCTTTAGGACACACATTTAAATCAGAACAAAGCAAAGCAGGGCGATACACTTCAGAAGAATGTTTGACACCTCACAAAGTGGCACAAAGTAGAGGACTTCATGGAACAGTTTCACAGCAGTACACTGGGAATATTGCAGTTGATTATTACAAAATAATCTGTAATATTGTGGTTGAAGGACATTATAGGTTATTGTAGATATCATTAGTCTGACCATTGTATATCTCCTTGACCTTTTTTCAACTTTGGATGTGCTTTCCTTGTCTTCATCTCAAAAAGTCTTACACATTTTCTGATTCATGACTCTTACTCTAGCTTAAGTCTAGCTTACCCCCTTTTAGAAGCCACAGGTTATATCTGCTGGATGGTGCCTGTAATTTTGCTTCAGTTGTAAATATAACAGTGTTTTCTCACTGTGTAAATCTCTCACTGGAAACAGCAGTGAGGAGAAAGGTCCATTTCTCATGTAAGTGTAAATCAGACCTGTGTTTTCGATGTTTACGTTGGTGTAAAAATTCACTCTGTGCATTAGCAAATTTGAACGTGACAGTGACACTCACATGGATCAGTGGGTCGCCTGTATTGTTCTCAGAAACAATAAGCATATCTGAGTCACATCTCTGACAGTCTAGCTTACTCCATTTCTTACACAGAGGTCACTGGGGTCAGGCTGCACACCAAAGAAGAAGGACGGAAGGCATCACAGATCCTCGAGAACCAAATTCATCTCTCCAGTTTAGTATGTAATATAACGTCTTAGTGGTATGAATGGTTAATGCCAAACCACTTACAAACCAAGTAGATGACTTTCTGATTTGGTTTACGTATGGTATCCATACACTTAGAAAAAAAAAGACAGACAGAGAAGGCCAGAGAAGATATTTTGAGGTGTATCCTGGCCGTCTGGCTCTGGCTAATGCCCTCTTTAGTGAGGTGGAATGGCACATAAGCTCCCATTAATACAGGAATGAGTTGAATTTAGCTCCGTCTGCCTGCACGGCTAGCGCACCCCCCCCCCCCCCCTTTTCGCGCAGTTTTT
>NW_018127956.1:640608-641801 GCF_001952655.1 Monopterus albus
GCTCTGCACTGCCACACCCTCTTGACACCCCCAGCACTTTCCTTTGTTCTCTAACTATAGCCACGGCCGTGCCAAGGCCTCCTGACTTAAATATTCCACTATAAAACAAGGGATAATGAACATGAAATTCACACAGTGCTGGTAGTTGACTGAGCCACTAAGCAAGAACAGCAAATACACAATCAGTGTTACATGTATGTGTATACACAAAGATACATTAAAGGTATACACACAGTCGTGCAACACAGGTGCACACATACACACAGGCAATGTACACATAATGTACACAAATAACCCCACTCCCACTCCTGCATATACACTGACCGTAGAATCAAAAAGGAAAGTGAGTAGAGAGGGGATGAGAAGTGTAGAGACCTGGGAGTGGAAAATAATTGATCTGTTTTAAGGGTCCTATAAATCCATCAGCTGATGGGGGTATAAATGGATGCATTGATGTCCCTGTGATCTGGCAACCCATCTCAGTATTGCAACAGGGGTATTCATACTGTACTTACCATCATACTGTAAGACCTTGACACACCCTTCACATGTCAGGAATGGACAAGAAAATTAGCAGACATCACTTTTATATTAGTTTTGAGGTGACAGTTATTTCCCCATTTCTTGGTGCTTTGATATCAGTCAGTCAATCAATCAGTCACTTCACTGTTACTGAAAAAAGTTAAGTGAGGCATGTTTGTTGGTGAAATTAATGTGCTGATTCACAATTGTTGCTATGAATGTCTGTGTGCTTGAGTCTAGCTATTGATGAGTGTTGAGGGCTTTTACAGTAAACTGTATGTAACTTAATATGGCGCGTCTGTACCGAGGGAGGTTCCATGTAAAGGTTGCCTGTCTTTGGAGCTCCCTCAAGTGCCCAGGCAGCGAGGCACCTTTGACCAGGACTGGACCCCCTCAGACCTTCGCACACACAGGCACAAACACGCCTCTCTGTGGGCCCCTCAGTCTCCCTGGGGTGAGGTGAGCCCACCAAGACCCCTCCTGGAGCTGTTCCCCCAGCAGCCCTGGATCTCCACCTCCCTTACCAACCACTCTACGCAGACATGGCCAAAAGCCAGGGGATGCCACTGTCAGGATCAGGGGTTGAGGGTGGCAGGAGGTATGTGTGAGTGTGTGTAAGTGTGCACATGCCTGTATACATGCATGTGAGTGTGTGTGGGGGGGGGGGGGGG
>NW_018127956.1:641821-676179 GCF_001952655.1 Monopterus albus
TGTGTAAGTGGGCACATGCCTGTATACATGCATGTGAGTGTGTGTGGGGGGGGTGGGGGGCCGTCTATTCCCAGACACAAGTTGCTCAGTTTTTTGGAAAGTCTCTGGCCCACCCAAGAGGAAAGAGTAGGAGGAGGAGGTGGGGGGTGAGGCCTTGGGGGAACAAAGCCTTATTTCAAACTTGCCGAAAACAGGGGTCTTTATGCTATGATGCTGGGGGCCCCTCCTATGTAGGGAGATGTTATCGCAAAGATGCAATATCCACCTCGGTATAGGGCCAGGAGGAGGGCGGGCGGCTGCATAGGCCCCAGTGTTACACTAAGTACCCTGGGGCGCTGACCTCACTAATGATGTCTCCCTTGACTCCTGCTACTCACTACTGTACCCGCCTTTGTCTTTCACACAGGGATCTCACACTCTATTTGTCTGTCTGCCTTTCTGTCAGTCTGCCTGGCTGGCTGCTAACAACAGCTATGTGTGGGTGTGTTTGTGTGTGTGACCACTGGTCCTATTTTGGCTACTTTGATAGTTTGTGTATGCAGCTTATTGTTCTTCTGTTTTGTCCTTGCAAGGCGATGTTTGTTTTATCTGCCATCTTGAATTGCTCCATGATCCTTCTCTTTAAGTTTGAATGTCTGTGTCTCTTTGCCATTTGTCTGCCTGCACAGCTGTCTCCATAGCTTGCTTTGAAGTGTCTCCCTGATTTACTGTCCGGCTGTCTCTTATAGTTCTTTTGACTTTGAAGCTTTCGGTTACTGTATCTAACCATCGAAGCCTCATCTTTTTAAGTTCACAGTGACTTTTATATTTGTCCTTGAGTTGCATTTAAAGATGTTACGCCAAGCTCTCAGGGATAATACAAGTGGGGAAAGGGAAATTTGATGTTATGAGATGTGGATTGGGAGAAAAAGCACAATTAAAGTGGACACCCCGCATTCCTGTGTGGAGCCAGTGGCCTGGGGATAGGATTTGCTCAGTTTTCCTAACAGCTTGGAAATCCCACCACTCCACGGCTTGATCCTCATCTCAGCTTGCATCTTCTGCCCCAACCCAAAATTTAAAGAGAAAATGATGACTAGGAGAAGGGGGCTATGAGGAATTTGTGTGAACTGCCGAGATGTTGAGGACTTGGAGTGTTTAAGGCGAGGTGATAACTTAACTGTAAATAATTATGATATTTTCATAGGGACTATGGTTAGTTTATCTTTGTTATAACCATTTCTAAAGCTATGCATTGTCAAATTTATCAGTCCAAAAAATGCAAAATCCTACTCCAACCATAACACTATTTTAATTTGCTGGGTCTCTTATCCTGGTGAGCTGTATACAGTCATCATGCAGGGTGGATCCTACAGCCTCTTGTTGATGCTGCTAAGCTGTCGCTGGCCTTCTTTGAGGCACTGGGCAAAGAGAGCAGGTCTCTCTGCAATTCCACAATGCTCAGCCCCCAGAGAGCCAAAGTGGAAAGTTTGCTTTAGCACCCACTGAGTTAGCAGATGAAAGAGCTTTGGGATGACTTGGGGGATGAAGGGGAGCACTGATCGTGGGAGGGTTGGGGCTTATATTTCTTTATCCCGTCTGGCGTGTTGCGGCTATGCTGAACACACATCAGCTGTTCACTTTTCTCTGGCTGCCAGTCGCCGTTCAGTCCAAAGCTAGCCTGTCTGCTGATGGATTACCTGGGTGAGCAAGTGTACCCCTTCATCCCCTATTGCTCTGAATATACATCTCGCCCTACCCCGCCTAAAAGCCCTCACCTGAGCACCCCTATGTGGCTCTGGGGTGCAGTTATAAAAAGATAAAGGGGTCTGGAGCTTGGATAGGGTGGGGCTGGACTAGGGCATTGGCCTGGCTTGGGTGGGACTGCTGCAGTGGTGTTTAAGGGGGCTAGCCAGGATTAGCTGGCGGCTGGTGGTTATTGATTCAATTTGAGATACTTTTTTATCTGCACGCTGCCTAAGACCAGCGCACATGCTGGCTTCCTCCAATGGGCCATAATCCCTGCTGGTTATAAAAGGCATATGCCTTTGGTGGTGGAGGAGATGCTCTAAATGCCTGCGCTGCTGCAGAGGAGGCATCTGTCATGTGTGTGTTTGGTTGAAATGGCACTGGGATCATGGGGGCGCGGCATGTCGGCTGCAGATTTTAGCTGGTGCTGAGAGCTAGAGTAGAGAGTGAGTCGGCATACCTTTGGTATGCACTCACAATTTACACTCCTGATGGGATCCGTGTCCATAGCATTAAGATGCATGTATGTTGCTGCTGATTTTGACTTTCAGCTCAGGAGAGCCATGAGCCACATTTTTACCGTGGCCTCACAAATGTGTAATGGAGCATTCAGTGACATTATTAATTTGTGATTAAAGTCAACAGTGAACTAGGATTTGGATCACTTCATGCAGTAAAAACATCTAAAACCTACTGTAGAAGGACAATTTGCCTTATATCTTTACCAAAATGAGGGAATGATTGAAAGAAAATGAGTGACAGGCACCAGAAGACAGTGAGGCCCAGAGAACAGAGGTTAATGAGAAGACCAGTGGAGTCTGATGTATGATGAAAGAGTGATTCAGCTCCTTTTTTCCTCCCTTCCCTCACTTGTGTATTTATTCTGAGATCATCATTTGTCACTGGTGGAGGGCCTTTCTTTCTCTCCTGCGACAGCCAACTCCAAATCATTGCACAGACAGAGGGGCCAGCGCTCAAATAGTGATGGAATTGGGGGTAGAACCAAGGCCAGCATCCCACGTTTGATGTCTCTCCCCTGGGCCTCATCCACTCTGTCACCCTCCCCGGATGGTGCTGACAGATGGAACTTTGAGACACTATCCCACCAGGGACAGTGACACAGACGTATGAAACAGAGGGAGGGATGAGTGTTAAAGATAAATGGCTTGATGAATGGAAGCTGATGTATGAAACGATGTAAAAGGCAACAGAATCTTACCCATTCAGCCTTTTATCATACATAATGCATGACTCATATTTCATGTACCTCAGTAAGAATTGTGTTAATCAGTAACACATTTTCACATAAAGAAGTAGCTGTCAAGAGGGAATGTTACTGCAATCAGAGCTTCATAAGGTCTTGCAGTCCTCTGGCCATCTAATGATAATGGTTTATCTTTAAATGCAGTTAAATTAGTTAAAAGACAGTGTTAAATAACTAATATAACAGAAGGGCTGCAGAGCTTTAGGTAAAGGATACAGAATCACTGGTTTAATCAATACTGCTTTGCCTCAGTATCAGTGATTACTCATTCCTGGTGCTGTTCTGTTCAGTTGAAAAATAGTAGTGTATAGCACACAGTATATAATACTGTATATCAAATGTGTAAAAAGCATCTCTAGTAGCTCAAGTAGTTGAACTGGTAGTTAATGCATGCTACTGGAGTTGTTACTGTAGTAGAGAGCCACTACTTCTTCAGGTAACCACTAGAGGCTGACAAACTTCTGTGACTAGCCACAGCTGCTGACTTCTGTATGCTGCAATGCCACGCAAAATAACAGCAAACAATAGAATAATACACACACATCAGTATTCTGCATCCACGTTCATATACTCGTTAACTTCAAGCTGAATGTAATGAGGAGAGCCTGAGATATTTTATCTCCTCTCATTCTGTTTGTCTAACCCCTATACTCTAGAGAAAATGCCCTCACAGATACACATGTATATCTGGATAGCTTCACAGTCTTTTGGAGGATTTCAGTAACTCACTGTATTTTATTTCATTTAGTACTTTGCTCAGCACAATTAACAGGATTTCCTGGATGCATAAAAAGGAATGATGAAAGGTGATTGCATTTATCAAATCAACCCTCTTATCCTCGGTAGCTGCCAGAAGACAACTGAACCCTGTTCATTTTTCACCTTCTATTAACTATATGTCTCTGTTGCCAGCATCATGCCAGTATGAATGGGTGACTGTTGTCGTGTCTGCCTTGTGCCCAATATGGAATCTGGGAAGCTGGATGCAGTGTAGGGGACAGTGACAGTGCCAACCATTTGGGGCTTTCAGCTGCCACCCTGAGCATGAGCCAAGCAGGAGACCGGGATGTTAGGGTCCTGAGGTACTGCTACAGATGCCTGGAACACACTTAACTGTCAGGCCTACAAGGAATCAAACTCAGTGAAACTTGACTTGCAGTTACTGTGAAGGGTGAAATTTTCTGCCTTTTAGTAAATGTGCTTGTGTAACCAAGATGATTTTTGCACAGATGTGCAATAGAAATTTTGCATTTGTCTCATCATATGTACCATTTTTGCCCAATAGATACGGTGTGCTGTTTTCCCTACTTATTTTCTCTTCTGTTTTCTCAGTCCCTGACCTCTTACCTCTACCAGTCTTCCTATTTACTACCACCTTGCAACTAAAATTCCATTTGCCTCATTGGCTATTAACTTAGTTTGTGGTTCAACTATTAGAAAGCCCAGCAAGATGCCAATAAGAACATGGACTACCAGCTTCTTTTTTAGCCTGCCCATTTTTCTGTCTTTTGGACATGGGACGAGCTCTTATAAACAGTATTTGGCCATCATCACTGTCAGCAGCTTTTAAAAGGTTGACAGGTTGGGGATGAAATCCATAGTAAAAGAAAGATTTCCCCCCTACCACGTGTTGGAAATTGGGATGGCAGCAGTGTTCATCATCTGGGTCCAAGGGACACATCAGGTTTAACTTCCCTAGCCTTAGAGCCTAGGACTCATTCCGTGCTGCAGTTTGTTTTTGTACTATGTGGTATACTACAGTATCCCTCTCCTCTCTCTGGCTCTGTGACCCAGCAGCTCAATCTCAAATCTTTTTAGCAGGTGGGTTTCCATCTACGTGCTTTGTGCATACTTTTAATTTGTGCATTACAAACCACAAGTGGAGGCGTAAAGATCTAAAGAATTCTGAAATTTTGCAGTTGTTTTGGCTGAGGTGAAAAAGTATCGATAAAAGCTAAATTTGACAAAATGCAATGACAACAGGAATAGCACACACATGATAATGGACATCAGGCATGCGACTTACAATAAATGCTTACTAAAGCATTTACGTGGTTGAAGAAACTGAAAATAATAGCACATGAAAATATCAGCTCTGTGTGTTGTGATAAGGAGACCGTAACGTGTCAAATTAATATCGGAAACAAACATAAATGGCATTGTTTGAGGTTTGAGATTTGAATTACATCATCACATTTGTCTAAGGCACCTGGTCCAGACTGGAAAACTAGTGCCACCAGCTGTTTATCTCAGTAAACCAACTTGTGCATGGCAACACACATCAATTAGCATTTTCTTTTGCTGATTTTTCTGAAAAGTGGTTAAAATTTATGCAACATTTGCATGGGAATCTAGCCAGTGTCTTCCTCTACGTCTACCCGTCTCTTATTCTTAAAGTTTTTCCTTCCCTTTTCTCATGTCTTCCTTACTTTGTTTCTTTCTTTCCATTGTGCCATGCCTGTTTGAACCAAGACCTGTTTTCAGTAGATTAAGTCAGCTAAACCATAAAAATTCTTTGTTTTGGAGGTCACGTACCAGACATGAATAAATGAAAGTGCTTGCATATCATTTAATGGGAAAAACCTCTAGTTAATTATAATCATTCTATACCATCTTCTCTTCAGAGTTCTTCAATTCTAAATCATTCATTTCTGTATTTTTAAAAAAACATCACTACACTCACTTAGGATGTTCAGTAAGTTGTTGGGATATATATTGAATGAACTGAGTTAATTCACTCTACAAGAAGTGACATTTATGGTGGGTGAAGTATGCATGAGGGGCAAGTGAGTGAAAGAAGAGAAACAGAGAGAAGTCCTCTGTCACACACACACACACACACACACACAACCCCTCCTACTGAAGTGACATGGCACCCACCGGGCCGGGGACCAGGCTGGGGATTCTGAGGTGGCGCCCAGACTCGGATTATTTACAAGAGCTGTAGCGCTGCAGAGACTGTGGTATTTCGTCTTTCAAATGCCTTGGATGGAAAGGCATGTTTTGGGGAACATAGGATCTGTTAGGCCTCTTACTCTTTCTCCTCCTTCTTTCAGTTGCTCTCTCTTGTTTTTTTGCAGAGTAGGAGGACTTGTTACACTACTGCTCAGATGCTTTTCATTTAAACACACAGCAACAACTAAACAATGGTGTGTGTGTGTGTGTGTGTGTGTATTGTCTGTGTGTGTGGTCATTCTTATTTGACTGAAACATATCAATCTAGGCCAGTGCTTCCAAACCTCCTGGTATTATGTCTCTGACCTTTTGTGATAAAAACAAAATGTTCTCCAGACTCTGTGGGCACTCCTGGGAAAGACACCTGAGCCAACCTGCATAAATGCCTCTGCAGAGAATGACGAGTATGGTATGGTAGGTGGGGGGTTGGGGTCAGATAGGGGAAACTACATGGATGCAATCTCACATTGATGCCATGTTAGACATGCCAAGAATAGCCAGTTGTTCACGGATATCTCAGTACACACAAACACTGGAAATTAGAGGCCTGCAAGTGGCAAAGGTGGTGGTGGGACACTAGGGTTGGGGAGACAGAGTGGATGTAAGGCTAACTGTGTGGCTGGGAGTTGTTTCTGGGGCGTATGAGGCAGTGTGGAGTCAGCTGGGGTCAGGTTTGCCGTCTTGGGTATCAGCATCCGGACGATGACACCAAAACAGCACAAATTGGAGAAATGACTAGACAAGAGGGAGAGGGGGAGCGACATCCAATGTGGGTGATGCTGTTTCATGTTTACTGTATCCCCCTGGAGATATGAAGCAATGGCAACAAGGGGAAAGGAAGGGGGTGCTGGAGAATGAGACAGCAAAGAGTAAGGTGTCAGGGGTTTGGCAGGGGCATGTTATGACATGGAAATCCCAGCCTGTTGGTCATACTGGCCTGTGTGAGGCTCTGAGTGACAGGAAGGCCTCAGTGTTCAGCCTGGCTGCCTCCTTCCTGGTGCTAGTTGGAGCCAGAATACAAGGAATGAATCTATCAGAAAAGGTCATTGGTGTGAGCCTGCCCTCCATGGAGGACCTGTACACCACACAGGTCAAAAGGAGGGCGGAGAGGACCACTGCAGACCCCTCACACCCCGGACACAACTTGTTTGATCCCCTCTGGACGGCGTTACAGGTCACTGTGCACCAAGACAACCAGGCACAGGGACAGTTACTTTCCCCAGGCTGTCACTCTGATGAACACTTAACCCACGACAGTATGATTGGACAATAACCCTCAGTGCAATACCTGTAAATATACCTCATACAGATTATAGAGACTTGTACAGGTCTCTAGTTTTAAGTACTCTATCTTTATCCCTATTTATCTCATTTCAACGAACATTCCTTGTTGTCTGCATTGTTTACTGTCTGTTTATACTGCTTATTCTGCATTGTTTGCACTGTTTGTTGCTGTCAGTATTGCTGTTAATACTGCTTATTTTGTTATATTACACAGCCTTATGCTGGTTTACTTAGAGTCAAATTCCTCGTGTCCATCACACCTGGCCAATAAAACTGATTCTGATTCTGATTTTGTCACTGACCAAATACCATGGGAAAGATGAGGTGTGAAGGGGAGGATGCCTTGTCTTTCTCTCCTTCTTGCTCATCGACCCCCAACTTTTTTCTCTTGTATCAGTGAGAAATCAAATACCCTTCTGTTACTGATGTCCAGAATTCCTGATTTCTATTTTATTTATTTGCCACGTGAACTATTGAGGTGAGCCAAAACTTGGAGCTCAGCTCTTTGGGTCTGGAAGCGGTTCTCAACAACGCAAGAGCCACACAAAAAGATCCTATTCCTAGTTACCATACATGTTATGGGTATTTATAGATAATACAGTTGCTCCAGTTTCCAGATTTCACTATGTGCCCCACAGTTTTAAATGTTTTCTTCTTTGTTGGGGATAAATATAGATTTCTGTCCATGGTTCAGCATGTTTGACCTGAGAGTTCCAGCTAGTTTACTCTTTTAATAATAAGCCGGTGTACCAGAATAGACAATATTGGGAGTCTCTATGGCAACCACAGGCTTTGCATATGAGAGATACAGAACATGACCATCAGCAGCCAGGCAGGCAGGAAAGCAGGCAGACATTTTTAACCTTGACGTTTTTGGAGAGATACCATTTTAAGTCCAAGACTTCCAATTGCCAACCCAACCATGAAATCCACTCTCAGTGTTCTTTCCAGGTTTGGATACATGTCTCTTTCCCCCTCTTCCTCCTCTTCCCAACAGGTCTCACAAACACAGCCTGTCATCTTCAATAAATGCTTGAAACTAAGCGCTGGTTTTTGTCCTGCAGATGACTGGTTGCATAGATTCTGTAGAGGCCCTAGAGTGAGGGAATGGAGCTGAAAGGAGGAGCTGGCCCATTGAGACGCCTGCAAGCCGTCGGGATACACACTCGCCTTGCCACAAAAATGAGCCTCTGGCCAGTGTTGGCTGCCCCTCTGGTTTTACACAAATACACTCTCTCTGACACACACACAGACACCATTGGAAAAGTGTGACTGGAGGTGGCTGAGAAGCATTTAGAGAGGAAGAAAGATGATGGGAGAATATGGGAAGAAATGGTAGAAGTGGAGTTTGGTTGGAGTGTTGTAAATTCATTCATATTTCTCCCCTCCTTGTACAAGCAAGCCAAACCTCACTGGGTGAATCAGTGTTCCTCGTAAACAAGCCACAAGTACACAATGGCGCCTCTAACTTTAGCGAGCCAGAGAGAGAACCGGGTGTAATGAAAAAATAAAAGAGAAGAATAGAATGACAGAAAGAAAGCATGGCAGCAGCCAGACTGACATTCTAGTGGGGAACATGCTCAAAACATGTAACAAAAACTAAAATAAATAAAGCAGCAACTAAGTAAAGTTGTCCAGGGTAATATCAAGAGACTTATGGAAGCTGGTACAAATTGTCCAGCAGGATTGTAAATGATGATGAGCCTCATCTATCACATGTGGCTGTGGATATCATGTTGGTGCTGGTGGCAACCCTCTTAACCACCTTCAATCTCAGATTGTCACTAATGTCTTCCATTTATAATTTCCAGCTTTCAGTGTCTTTATTTGCAGCCCATTTTTGAATGATGATGAACTCTTTCTCTTATATGACAGGAGTCACAAACAGTATTCCACAAACGCTCATGAGAAACTAATCAAACTATCTATACGTACATTGAAATTGTATGTAAAGTGTAATTGCATTTGATTTTTATTTGGCTCCTGAATTGATAAACTTTGCAATACACGAATCCTGCACCTTTCTTACAATCATATTTAAATCCTTAAGCTCGACCGAGATTGCACACAAAAGCAGCAGGACCCGCTTAGGTTTAATGTATTCAGATTACAGGCAATTATGGCTTGTTACCATTTTGTGGGGGAAGCAAGTCTCATTTGCAGTATTTGTTCAGTGAATGCCTAATAGCGGGAAGGGGAGGGAGCCCTGTGCTTCCTGCTGTGCGAGCTGTGATGCTGCAGGAGAACTGTAGCGCAGCACAAATATTAATGACTCATTTCCCCCTCACCTGGAAGACTAAAGTGGAGCTAATCCAGATACATCAGTGCTAATAGCCCAAATAAATCACTTGTGAGCTCACTTTTTGGCTTGTTGTCTTTTTGAGAAACAGATATGGAAAATCAAGCCATGGTCTGGTACTCATGAAATGAACAATTTTCTTACGTTTGAACTTCTTTTAAACTATATTTTTCTGTATACAGTGATTAATTCTTAATAATTATCTGAGATCTAACATTTTGTTCTGAGTGGTGATGGCTTACAACAAGGGTCAGTTCCTGATGCATAAAAAAACATCACACTGTCAACTTTTGTGTCACATTCCTTCAGCACAGTTTATATATATATTTTTTTTTTGCTGCAATTATACACACATTCTCCAACAGACTCTTTTTCTTCAGCCTTTTGCTTCTGTTTTTTCTTTTTTTTTTGTCGGTGCTGTAAGTAATCATAGTGCAGTTCATCTTTGTAGTGGTTAAACTACATGAGATTAACATTTGGATAGCACACTAACATGGCTGTGTGCTATTTACACAAGAAATGTGTCATCTTAGATCTTCAGATTTGGACCAATCAAACTGCTGAATAATCAGATGTTACTGTTAATATCTGGCTGCAGAGGCAAACTTTATTGCTTCCCCATCTGGCCAAAATCAGTGTCACTCTGGTCCTACTTACTGAAAAACAAAAGCAGCCGAAGTTTATATTAAGTGCTAAGTGGCCTGTGGAAAGTTGGGTATCAAGAAGCTGCGAAACAGATTTTGAGATTTAGCTTTATCAGGAGGCAACGTGCCGTGCTGTTTCTGTGGAGCGTTTTTGGTGTAGATTCTAAATCAACATAGTGAGAATCTGGCTGGATGAGACAGTGAACTTTTCCTTTCCCCTTTCACTCTACATCAGTGCGGCTAATTTGCCTGACCGAATTACCAAAAAGGTGCCAAATGACAGTGACTTACTGGCTAATAATGGCTATCAAACTGAGCATCCCTCCAGTGAAAGCTATGGGCACATGAAATGTCAAGCTTTCCTCTAAGACTCCCTGTTGCTACTGCCGTGTGATGGAGCCCGTGTTGACATATTTAGCTGTACGGTTTGTGACAGGAAAAGAGGAAGCGCTGAGGTTATTTGATTGCTTCATTATGGTCATATATATGGCTGTATATTTATGTGTACTTTGTTATGTATGTTATTACATGTACATCAGTGAGTGTTTGTGCGCATGTGCTTGTGTGTGTGTGTGTGTGACTGAGTAAAGAAGACTCAGTGTTTGGACCACCCTGTGAGGTGGGCTGAGTGACAGCATGGGCCTCAAGACTTTTGCAGTGCACATACAGTACATGCACTCACAGAGGCACACACACACACACACACACACACAGTCAAGCGCATACAGTACTCAAACGCACATGTCAGTGAGCTCATTTTTTAAACAAGTTTTCTACTTTATTAATGTCTCATGACCAAATACATATCATGCTCCAAATCAAACATGCTGGATTTAAATGGAATAAATCACTTTGGGATGGGGAGAGAGCACACACTCTCAGGTACAGCACTGTACCACCCAGTAGTAACACAGTGAATGTACCAATGTACCTGCTGTTTTAACCCTACCCCTCTAGCCCGCAGTATTTTTATGAACACCTAATTTGAAAAGACAGGTCAAACATTAATAAGGCTTTAGAAATAATATTTTCTCTCGCTGCGAATTTGAGAAATGAAGTAAATGTGATGACAGAAAGCTAAATTGAAATTAATAGTTACTTATTTTCAGACCATTCTGACTGTAATTACACATTAGTCACCAGTTGTTTCACTTTATTATGACATTTTGCTTGTATTGAATGGAGGCATGAGTCCAGCTACTTACCAGAGTGAGGTGCTAACCTTGCTAACAGTATATGTAGAACATGCACATGGTGGTTCAGCTGTTCTCGTGAAGGCACATTTACAGTATTTTGTGCAAGTGCTCAGCAGTACAACAATATAGCCATAGTGTTGTACTGCCATACTGTTATACATGTTGTTGTATTTTCTTGCAAACGTTGTGATTGTTTGTTATTATTGTTTTTATGTGTGTGCACTTCAGAAATTTTTTTCCTTGCTATCTAAATCTAATGCTTGTGTTTGTTACCTACTAAAGCCTAGAAAAGTAGAGGCAATGTCCTTTTTTGCAATTGCTGGGAATCTCAAATGTGCAACACCTATTCAAGAGTAGCAATACACACTTGTTAGGTACCTCTGCAGTAGCGTGTGAATACTGAACTGAGTCTAACAGGACCCTGAGGGTAGCTGAGGGTTGAGTTTGGACAGAAATGTTGGGATTATGTTCAGGTTCAGATCGGGTTTGACCACATAGGTCAAATTTTAGGCTAGAAGGATGGAACATTTTTAATGTCTGCTTTGTTTAATGATAAGGAGCAAAACACCATACAAACTGTGTCTGGCTCGGGTCGACTTCGGACATTATATACTATAAGCTTGTCGGGTCCGGGTCAGGTTTGGAAGCCACAGTCGTGGGCATGGGTCGGGCTCAGACAGAAACATGCGGCCTGATCCATGCTCCACTCTGCAGTTTCATATCGATCAAACAAAGAGTCTCACATCTATCCAAATATAATGTCACTTCGGTAAAATTTCCTAATTCCAGTAGTTTGATAGCTGCAAATCACATCCTCGTGGTTCAGATGACAGAGAAATAGTTAAAATTCCCAGTCTAATAGATGCTATGTCTGATTACCATTCTTCTGTGTTTTCTGCTGTTAGATGATAACTGCAATGATACTGAGTCTCAGTATCAGTACTTATAAGTCCTAAACGTAAGACTGCTAAGGCCTGCATTGATAAACGAGAAGTGGATCCTTGATATTGGGCTGTCTGTTTAGATCAGCCAACACATAAAACACACGCAGTGTGACCAACATGGTCATAATTTATATTTTTGGCACCTAAAGCTGGGTTAAGGTCTTACAAATGTTCTATTAGTCTTGCACATCAGTGAAACATTTCAATTTTAAATATGTATTTTTATTTTTGTTTCCGGTGTCTATCTTTTGCTAAACGGCATAGACCCACAACATTTTATGTGAATATCACCGTTCTTTTCATCAATACCATTCTCTCTTAGTAAATAAAAAAAAAAAAAGATCTGATAACTCATTATGATATTTTAGTTGCTGGCTGACTTAATGTGCAAAGAGCTTTGCAAAGCGTAGCAGAGTTGGCTGCTGTTTGCAGTAAGCGGGAAGGCAAGGGCAGACACTGACTCGCTGGCTGGCTGGCAGACTTTGGACATCAAAGAGGACAAAGCCAGCATTAAGCTGGGCTCTCTCCAGTGATTAAAAGCAGGGGCCACAGTAACGTCTGGATGGGCCATTTAAAACTAATGAGAGAAAGTAAATACAGCCGTGGCCAATGACGTGTATGTGTGGGAGTGTGTGCTGTACTGGCCATATTATGCTTACAATGTCATGATATTATGAATATTACTGTATGTGAATTGTGTGACATAGAGTACGGTAGAACGCTTGCTAGGATCACCTAGAATTTAACACACCATGCACCCTCCTCGCTGGTGTGTCATTGGCTGTAGATCAAATTTTAACCCCAGAATTGTGTTGTAGAGTCAAATAGTGATTATTGTCATCATCATATTTTACATCAAACCCCTGTGCATTTGCGAGTGTCTGTTTACAGTATTGTGTATGATACACTCTGAAGGATGTAGGGAGGAGGCATTTGATTTGTATGTCTGAGTCATGTTACTGGATCATCTGCCCTTTTCTCACGCTGTTGTTACACACGCAAACAGGAAATGCACAGAGTGAGGTGGATAACAGTAAGTGGAAGTGCTGATATGGTCACATTAATTCATAGAGAATCTTGGGGTTCTGATTCATCAAAGGTAACGGTTGCAGTGTCTAAATAAATTCTGTACATCATGAATGACATTAGTGCTTGATGCATTGCAGGCATTTGTTAGTCATCAAAGTTGCCCACATTTACCTTTTGGAAATGTGAATTAAACTTCTTTTTTTCTTTGATTTGCTACAAATTTTTACTATTCTGCTTCTCTTTATACTACATCATCAGTTTCTTTCATAATAATTTATTCTTGTCATTTGTCTTATTTCCTAATTTGCAGTTCTCTTCTTTTTATTTCTTCTTTTTCCCCTTGTTGTCATCTTTTCCATGTTCAAAGCGCAGCTTAAGAAAAGGCACAGACTGCAAAGCTCCTACAACAAGCCATAGTTTTCTTTGTTGATAATCCAAGTGCTTGGCTGGATGATAGTATGAAAAGCCAACCCATCTTAACGGATTCCAGGCCCCCTTTTGCAATGTGACTTTTTTATTATTACAAGTTGCATTTAGCATCAGAGTCGAGCTATTTCTCAATCTAGTGCTCTTCAAAACCTAATGGGCAATTATCTGTGGAGGAGAAGTTAATGGGTGTCCCATTTCACAAAGTCCGCAGTTATTTATGTCAATGAGCGCCATTGTGTGGAAACGTGGCAGACCCATGCTAACCACTCGACTCGTTTAGATTTTTCTCTATGGAATCCCACACCCATTGTAAGCCAGCACTAACCACAAGACCAATATGTGTGTGCAAGCATCTGCATGTCTGTGTGTGTTTTATATGTGTGTTAAGTTCAGTATAGATGTGCAGTGTGTGTGTGTTTATGTGAGTGTGTATAGGCAAGTGTAATATGTAAAGTATATAAATGCAGAGTCATGATCAAAGTATATACTGACAGACAAATACACACACACACTGGCCACCCCAGAACACGCAATCCCATATAAACAGACATCCCGCCTTCCACATACACCACACACACACACACACTCACCACAGACACGTAGACCCATAGACCTGTAGACCACCGCCCTACCCCTACACATGCAAATTAATAAAGCAAAAGACCCACAGCCACATATGCAAGCATCCCACTATGCACACACCACCATAGACCCACCATCAACATCAACACCCACAGACTCAGGCTTGGTGACATCATGGCTTGGATGACAGCACGTCTTCCAGCCCCATTAGTCTGATTGTAGGTGGCTCCGCTGCAGTGATTTATGCATCTCTCTCTCTCTCTCTCTCTCTTTCTTTTTCTCTCAGCCGGCTGTGTTGATTTCTGAACTACATTTTGGTCACTTCGGTCCCGAGACCACAAAGCCTGACAGGAGGAGTACTGTACAAACAATGACATTGTAAAACTGGAGACGTTGGGACAGAGGGAGAGGAGACCTACTGTCACTCTCTCAGCCACTGCTGTTGACATGTTTGGACTGGTCACTGAAATCAAAATGCACTGTGCATGCTGGTGTAATGTCAACTAAAACCTTGTCTTTCAGTCACCTAGGTTTCTCTCTTGCCCACCTGCACACCTGTGTACCTGCCTAAGTAGCAATGTCCCTTTGCATCTTTCCCATGCATAGCCATTCAGTCTTTCTGTCCTACTACTGATATAATGTAACTGTCAGCTTCCCCACATCCCTTGTCATCTGTTTTCTTTCCCTCTTTGTTCTGTGCCTCAGAAATTTCTGTCTCACATCATCCTTGTACTTGTTTTTGTTCTGAGCATTTTACTGTTTGTATTCTGTTACAATATTGCATTAATTATTTGGATTCTTTGACTTATGTACAAACCCAGAAACATCTGCTCAGTAGTAACAATAGTTTTAAATTTTTTTGTCTGGATATAATTATACAAAGAATGACTGTAATGTACATGCACAACATGCACACATAATTCCAGTCTGTTTTCTCTTATTTTACCCTAGTCTCTCTTCTTTCTCCCATTTGAATCCTGTTTATTTCTGTTTAAATTGTTTCCTCTGCTTTTTTTCTGTCCCTGTTTTTCAGCTTCTTGCCTTTCTTCTGCTCTCTGCCCCCATATGTGTAGGAGGTCCCCACTTTTCTGCTATGAGCTGCTGTTTATAATTGGGTTGTGCTTTGTCACTAGAGCATGCAGAATGTTGCCCTCAGTCAAAACTTACAGTATCTGGCAATTGTGTAAGCAGTAAAAATGCACTGACCCCAGTGACGGTACAACTAGCACGAAGGACAGCAGATAGCTGTAAATGTCATTAAAGGCACAGTTTGGCAGATTTACTGACCAATTACTGCTTGTTAGACACAGTATTAAAGGAGTTTTAGCTTCAAACCTTTCACTTTTCTGTTTACTGTAACTAGCAATGTGAAACGTTAGAGGGAATATTATGTTTTATACAGTATTAATGAACATCCTTTTACTTATACTTTGAGACAGATTAGCATGTTTTATTGTGCCATTAACAGCAAAATATATTGTACAGCAAGTCAGTGGAACACTTCTTTTTTGCTACAATACTGTGAGTGGCCTGATTGACTGGTATTGAGACAACCTGCAGCAGTGCATCAGTGGTGCGTGCTTGGTGCCCACATCTCCACTAGTCTGCCCCAGAAACTGACGGGTGGATTTTATTGTTGAGCAAAGTAAGGGCGAGTGGAGGGATGGGTGGACACAAGTAGGAATTGGAGGATAAAAAAAGAAAGTATGACAGTATTTCCTGTGTATCATTTCTGAACAATGCCAACGTGTTTGACATTTCCACCAGCTATGAGTAATGTTCCCTATACCACTGTGTGCTCAGACTACACAGGAATACACAGGATTTTTGTATGCCCACAGCCAGACACTGAAACCACACTGAGTCGTAACACATCAAGCTAACAATATACACAGATATACTTTCTTTCTTACGTACATACAGTACACATACAGTATATATGCAGAAACTAACCCACAGTCACAGTAAAGGCCACCAGCTACTAAGCACAATGTAGGTTTCATTACCAAATTGATTTATATTGACGTCCAACAGGCTGTTACTGTAAGAGGAAGCATGGTTTGTTTACTGGTCGCAACCATTGCTCGCCGCATGTGCTGTCTGCATGCTGCTTTTCATTGCCTAATAGTCCTTTTAAAATGATATTCAACCTGTGGGTCAAGAATTCACTGTTATGTGTCCAGCAGCCCATGTAGATGATGCATTATGAGGCCCTTGCCTCAGGAACTTGGTAAAACAAATACATATCTTGTAATCCACTCGTTATTGCCTAAATATTGCAGTGATGATTATAATCCAAAAAGTAGATTTATTTTTCTTCACATGCCACAAAATGAATGTGAACCAGTTAGCAATAATAATAATAGTAAGGTCTAGACCTTAGTTTGTAAAGTGTCCTGAGATGAATTTTGTTGTGATTTGGTGCTATACAAATATTGAATTTAATTTAACTACATTAACATTAATTGTGTTTAATTATTTGTACTATATATAGTATTATACTATATATATTATGCTATTTATACTATGTTATACAAAATTTCAATTTTTATTCTCAACCACTGTATGCTGATGACTAGCTGGTTTTTTTACCTATTCAAAGACATCACATGCAAATTTTGTTCATGCTTACTTTATATAAATGCTGTATGAAGTCATTCTGACAAATACATCTTACAGTAAATAGATCACATACTACACATATAAAAGCTACACCTGTGTATGTGAGCAACATTAATTAGGAACATAGAGTTGTAACAAAGGGCTCAATTAGCTAAATGTTAATTTACGCCTGACTTAAGGTCTGAGTTGTCCTTCCAAACATAACTGAAAAACAATATTGTCATTGAATTTTTATCCCCTGATTTAATAACTGCAAGACCAAGCCAAATAAAATATTTTCAGAGTTATGTGATGCAAAACTAGAGCAGGTGTCAGGGCTTTGCGGAAATTCTATAAATACTTGTTCATTTAAAGTATTTATAGAAAAGTGTGCTGTCACTGTGGCTTAAGTGCTCCAAGCTGCAGAAAGTAGCCACAGGATGAAACCAATGAAGTGCACCTGCCACTGTATGTGAGATCCCGTCATCCATCGGTCCATGTCTCTCATCTATACTTTTTTACAACTTCTTCTTCCCCTTCCTCCCCATCGATCATTCTTTTACTGTGTCTATAATGAGCATTTCCTCCTACCTCCACCATTCTCTCACTCTCCCCCCTCCTCTCCTGTCCTCTCCTTCTTACTGTGTACAGAATTGGAGAAGCTTATCGCCTAGCAACCACAATTAAAGTACAACAAGTCAGTGGCGGTAGCAGCCACCACTGGAGCAAGCTTCGCAAACCTTTGCGTGACCAACAGCTTTATAGAGGAAAAGAGAGAACATTAGGAGAAAGAAGGAAACAGAGCTGACTAGTTGAAGTTGGACAGGTGAACTGCAATTAGAGCCACCACTGAAACACCACAGTGAGGACTCTGGCTTTTGGAAGCGAGAGAAAAAGAAGACAGGGAGAGTGGAATAACGTTATCTGACTGAGTTCACTGGGTTGGACGCCACAGGTACATGTGTGTGCTTGAATTAACGCACGTAGAAGTGAAGGTGTTTTGCACATACGATGGTGTTTTTGTGTGTATCATTGCTTGTGTAGTTTTGGTTGCTCGTGTGTCAGCATTTGAAGAAACACATGTTGAGCAGATTGTGGTTTTGAGGCACTTGGCTGGAATACAGCATATAGTGTGTTATCATTGTAATTTCACAGCTCAGACAAAACCATAATCATTTCTTGGTACCTGCTGTCGAGGTATGTGTTCACGCACCTGCTTCCATACTCACCCACTATAGAAAGGTACAAAGTTAAGCCTGTGGGTAAAACTGAAATCTAATGAATAATTTGAGAACATTTTAAGATGTATAGCTGACAGACATGTTTCCCACTCTTCCTTTTAGCTAATTGTTCCACATTATGATAGTATTAAGATAATTTACAAAGGTAATAACAATAGCTCTGGTAGCTGTCAGGCATGATGCCTCCATCTACCATTATCTGTAAAAACATTTTTTTGTCTCATGGGGATTTAAGGACTGAGCATTTCCACAGAAATGGCACAAGGTTTGTGAAGAGGAGAAGCTTTTGAAGAGCAGCGGAAATGATATTAACTGTTAGTCCTAAATTGAATTTTCCTCATTTTCTAGTATGAGTGTTAGTAGTGCTTTCTGTCAGTGGACGTGAATAGAGGTTTGTGTACATATGGGCATAAACTGACGACTGGATCCAGGTAAATTGATCACATGGAAACAGTTTTAGTTTAAGCTTGTCAAAAATAACTCCTTAAAAATTAAGCCACCAGGATAAAGTCAAGGGGAGTTACTGCAGAAATGTTTTTGCTGAAGTGAATATGGAAGTGATTGTCCTGAATTTCCTAAACTATGTTGGCAAGAATGTTATTTAAAAATTGTCAAGTTGCACATTTTAAATGGCAACAGGGACAGGGGCTGTAATTGCTGAAAAATCAGTGATGATAACATAGAATATTTGTTTGTCAATTCCATGCACATACTGTAGACTGGAATGCTGTGAACTAAAAATATACTTTTTTTTTTTAATAAAGGCTCAGATTTTATGTTGACGTGGAGGGGAAAAAATGAATTCAAACTTAACCTGACTTGAAATTAATTAGCATAGTCATTTAAGCAATTATCGGAAAACAATAAAGATATTTTAATTGCTACTTTCACGCTTGACAATTTTTTTTCAAATCAAGTAAAATTCCTAGACTCTAGATTAACTTACATTTGTTTCCTGGAGACATACCATAACCTTACCCATAACCACTACTTGCCTAACACCTAAGACTTAAGCTCACCTTCAATCAAGTTGTCACCCTAAAATTCAGTGATTTACATGGTGGGGACCAGATATTGGCAGATGAGTGAGGTTTTGGTCATCACAATGTGAGTAACAACAGGGGGACATGCACGCATGCATGCACACACACACACACACACACACACACACACACACACACACACAGACCTATTTTCCAAATGAAGGAAACCCACCTGCCCTCATCCCTCTTGGCACTACCTGAGGGCGCTGTGGGGGAGCAGGGAGGTGAAAGGTCAGTCACTCTGTGTGACATATCCTGTCCCCACCAGGCAGATGAAACTAGTATGCAAACGTCCACAGAGAAGTCAGTCGCTGGTCAAAATGTCACTGCCGCGCACACATAAACGCACGCACTTTCTCAAAACGCCAGGGTAGAGGATTCACTTGATGGTCAAAATGTCACTGCCTCACTGCACATAAAAGCACAAGCATGCACACACACACTTGCTGTGCGTAAAACAAGAGTTCTCTCTGATGTTAAGTTTGAGATTCAGAAGGTGCTATGTCTATTGCTCACTTCTTTTAAAAAATGAGTCAGTGATCACAGTGAATGTCCATCAATGGTTCCAGTGTTCTGATTGTATATGGTATATTGTAATATAGAGTCATGATTAGACACATGCTGCCTACACCCAAGTCCCATTCAAGTAAATGTGTGCACCTCTGTGTGTGTGTGTGTGTGCTTCTGTCTCTGTATGTGTCATCTGTAAGATCTATACACCTCCAGACAGTAGACAGCAGGTGGGTGCTATGTGTTTGCACTCATGTGTATAGGTGCATTTTTAAGTCAATATTGTGCCATTTGTGTACTTGGTTTACGAACTCAGTTGACTTCAGCAAATGGCCCTTAAACTTGTCTCTCGCACTCACTTTTTCATTCCTTGCATTACAGTACACCCACAGTCGCTTGCACACAGATACTACACAGTAATAAATGCAAAGTAAATCCACTACATAAGTGTTTGTAATTGTAGCCAGGGAGCTAATTGTTTTCCACTGGAGACAAGGTTATTACCTACATAACTGGCTCATACAGGGTGGCACTGATTATTTGATTGGTGCTGCCTTGAAGGTCAGTGCCCAAATTAGTGGGATGACTGAATCAGGCATTAACTGTAGGTCACCTTGACTGTAATAAAATAAACTAAATTAAGGTAGGAAGCAGGATGTGTCTGCCTTTGTGTGTAACTGGTTTGCTTGTCAGGTTCATTAACTTGCTGATGCTTTGATTGAGGACAGTTTATTTCATGCAGGCCCTTAACTAAATGTTTTTTGTCACAGGCTTTGAAATAGTTTTCTGCCTGCAATATACTATTACTATGCTAATTACTGTATGTCCATCGATCCATCCAGCCACTCATCCATTATCTATACCTTTTAGCCTGAAAAGGCTCACAGGGGGGCTGGAGCCAATCCCAGCTGTCACTGGGCAAGAGGCGGGGTACACCCTGGACAGGTCGCCAGTCTATCACAGGAATGACACTTAGAGAGACAGCCACTCCTACAGGCAATTTAGAGTTGCCAGTCAACCTAAGCTGCATGTCTTTGGACTGTGGGAGGAAGCCGGAGTATGCGGAAAGGACCCACGTAGCCACAGGGAGAACATGCAAACTTCTAATTACATTGTTCCTTAATCAAAATTTAAGTTTCTTGCCAAATGTGCAGCACCTCGTATTGGTAACTGGATAAAACCATCTGAGCCTCCAAGACAAAATACAAAGGGATTGTTTTAAATATGTACATGTACATATGCCCTCTGACCCACACTCTGATTTTACAGCATGTAGGGGAGTGTAAGTGTGTACTTAGGATAAAGAGTAATGCTTTGACTAGTTTAGATGATGATTGTAATGTATTTTTCTGTTATTTACAGAGTCTGGGCTCAGCTGATCGAAAGGAGAACCAGCGTAAAAAGTAAGTCCCCTCTATTCGCTTGCTTGTACATTTTTCCATTCACCTTTGTATTTCTCGCTTAGGTCTATGTTTTATTTCACCTGCTAATTTCAGTTTCAGTAAAAGAGACAAAAGATGTGGACAGGGAGAAAAATCTCTGATCCCAGAAATTTGTAATCCCACTGCCATTCTGTCTTATTTTGAAAGCGTATTAGAGGTTTCCTAATCCTAAAATTGAGTTGTGTAAGACATATACAATATGATGCCACAAATTAATTGGCTTACTGACCCCACTGGTAGTTTTGTTTAATGTATCACCAGGCATGCAGCCAGTGTGGTCTGTGCACTGGTTACTTGAAACATCCCAGTCCAAGACATTTCAGGATACTTAACTTTGGAACAGTTGGCCAGTTAATGAATTAGAAGCTTTTCTGCTAGATTAATTCTTTTTAAGACATATTTGGCTTTGAACTGAAGCTTCATTCAGTGTGACCTTGATGTGTTTTTTTTTTCCTTGAACGCATTCAAGGTGACTCAGACAGCCAGTCACACTTGAAATCACTGATTTATTTATTTTGTATTTTTCTACAGGCATTGTCAGGTGTGAGCAAGTGTTTTCTTCAGTAAAATGAGCTTTCAGCTACATGTTTGAATGGTCTGCACTTGCATGGTTTCATAGCAACAGCCCTTTCCCACTGAGATATGGAGGCTTGTATGAGTATCTATACAGTACATGTGTGGTGTCCTAAAGATACACAGCTGCATTTTACTTTAACTAACAAACAGCAACAACAAAAAAGGGGGGATGGGGAATAAAATGTCCCCCTAATCAAAGAAGAATTCATTTATTGACTGAATGTTTCCCACTAGTGAAAAATCACAATTATTGGCCATTGTTTGTGCGTGTCAAAAGTGTATGCTGAGGCTGAACTCTCTTTGGTTCATAAGTCACTGATAGCGAGACAGATGCTGCATAACAGATTTAGTGTATTCTTTTTGTCATATCTGATGTGCCAGGTGTGCTGGCACAGTGGGAACTCAGGGTGACAGAATGGGAGACACCTGTTGCCAGGAGACAAGCAGCTGTATAGAAGAACTGGCAGTGACAACATGGGATGTCAAGTAACGAGTCGGCAGCAGAATGAGCGAAATGATTTGTTCAGTGCTGTTTCTACTACGTGTTGGTTTATGGAAGCAGAAACGTGAATGAGCATAGGGTACGGTACACAGCAAACACAATGCACACACATATATCTACATGTTTTTCATTTGATAATCATTAACTCATTAGCCTTATGAATGAAAGACTATTGCTGATTGCTTATCCCACTTGGACCAGTACAACTTCCTTTTTACACACCTAAGCAAGTACAGTAATTGTGGGATATAAATGCAAGTTATATTTTCACAACTTTCATTTCTCTGACCTTGTCCTTCCTACATATACTGGGTACAGAAAGAACAGGAAGGAAGGAGTAATGGAAGGATGGGGTACTGGGGGGCTCTTAGAGGCTGGGGGAAGCGTTGTTTTTTTATGGAGCAAGGGATTTAGCTACGGATGTCAGGGAAGAGAGAACTTGATTAGACTAATTTATTCATGGGAGCAAGCCATGTAATTGTTTGCATGTGGGGGTGACATAGGTGTGTGTGTGTGTGTGTGTGAGAGAGAGATGGAATAAGGTGAGTAAGAGGGGATACTATGTGCCTGACTTAAATGTATGTTTATATAATAAAACTAGATTCTAGTTCAATGTAATTTTTCAGCTAGAACTTTAGAGAACCTCTCTTCTGGCACATAAGCACATGGGAAATTAAAATCTATACATAGGTTGAAGGTTATTTTTGAGAAAAATCTTTTTCAAAAATGCTTCTGTTACCTGCTGATTTCATCGTCAGTCAACCAGTAAGGGTAATTTCTCCTTCTGTTTTGTATTATAATACATTTGACATTTCTGCACGAAAAGACATTTGTCTAAATAAATGGAGGTTCAGTTTAACTTTACTTGTTACTTTGAAAAATCGGTATTAACAGTCTAAAGCTGCAGTGGATATTGCTTTTAGTTCAATATCCTTACTATACTGCTGAGATAACTATTAGACACTCAGCTTAATTTTCTCAGACCCTGCTGTGTTAAAGGCACATGTCCCACATACAGGGGGTTTTCCTCCCAGCAGTAGCTGCTTGTTGCCGTGGTTACAGGTGACACAGAAGCCAAAAGCCAAACTTAATTCATGGCCCAGTGTTGATGACATCACAGGCTTTATGAATTTCATTCAGCCTACAACGCACAGTTCTGAATGGGACTGATCAAATACAGTAATTAATGTGTGAGATCGGAGCACAGGAAAAGAGAGAGTGAGAGAAAAAGAAGGATTCAGTCATTTACAGTATCACTATCTTGAACTCAGAAGCTAATGAGTTACAAAGATGCACAAAGGCTAATAAAATTTCCTCTGCAAAGTCAAAGTCAAACCAGTTAAAAGTTTGTTTGTTTTTTTATTTAAAAAGAGAAATAACATGCAGCAAGCAAACTGCAGTTTTATTCATTCTCTTTGTGTGGTATTGAATTTAATTTTCCCAGCATTTTGCATCATTTAGACAGAATCAGAGCTAAAAGAAAGTGTCAGAGAAAAAGAGTGAAAGAAAAAGAAGACCCGCCACATATTACTCTATCTCATCACGCAGATGTACAATTTAAGGCAAATTCTAGCAGAAAGATAATAAGGACTGAGGGTTCCCGCCGTCTGGCTGAGAGACGCATTCCTCCATTTTTCCAGCCTTTTTATTTTCACCTAATTTTTTTCCAGGGTTCTGAAATTCCAGTGTAAATACATATTGAGGAGTATTTACAATAGTGGTAATGGTGGTGGGAGAGGGAGCTAACTCAGCGGTGCAGAGGAGACTGCTGCTGGCTCACTATCTGGTTGTGTGACTATTTGTATAGTTGATCTAGTGTGTATGTGTGCGCACATGTTCTCAGCAGCAATGTGTGTGTTTGTCCGCATGCTGTTGACCCAGTGTGTTACACAACATGAAGATTGTACATTTGTGTGACTGTATATTTGTGCAAATGTTAGCAGGATTTATCCCTCTGTGTGTATATGTGTGCGTGTGTGTTATTTGATGTGGCTTGGCTGCAGTGATGTTGGGTTTCTTGAGAACTTCCCAAGAGCAGACTGGCAGGCCAAAGAACTGATCAGGCAGAGACAGTTATTGTTTTGCTAAGGCATCCTGGCCATATACAGTATGTGTGTGTGACAGAGAGAGAGAGAGATGCACAAGGAGAAAGAGAGCTTCATTTTGAGTACTCGAAGGCTGTTGTCCTTTGAAGCTTGGCCTTTTCCATTCTGTCTTAAAATGCAGAAACATGCACACACACACACACACATGCAGCAGCATAACATACAAACATTCAGTTCTCACAGCCATGATAGCTGAGGGAGTTCTCAGGGAACAAGAGGGTTACACAACAAGTTAAATCCTTTACCAAACCTTCCCCTTGAGTTTGAAACCACACATCCAAATATGATCAGCTTTCCCATAAACACTTTAACACTTTGGATGCTCATAGTTTGCAAGGTACAAATTCCAGGATTAAACTGCTTTTGGTCCAAACAAGGCACACTGGCATTTCATTCAGTCACCACACTAAGGTCACTCATAGACATTTTAGATTAAAGTTTTTCCTCAACTAAGTGACTCCACAGCATTGTCCTCCACTTAACCTAATAATGTTACTAGCCTTGCTCTATAAGATCCATGATGGTGGTCAGCTTAAGATTCTGTGTTTCCTGTAATTCTAAATCAGGCCCCCCCTTCCTTTGTAGGACATGGTCTATAAAGTTGTAAGACTGGAGGCAAGTAGGATAAACCTCTACCCCTCTCCCAAATGAGACAATCTGTAGAGAATTGACCGTAGTATCATCATTACTTCCTGCCTTTAGAGTCAGAAAGACCATGACGAATGCCATGTTCAGGAACTGCTTGTAACCTGCAAGTCAGAAATGACTGTGTTTACTGTAAGACAGTAGACAACAGGTCTACACTGCCAACAAAATTAAACATTTGTAGACTGGTTGAATATACCCATAAATGAAACCTCCCCAATAACATTAAATTGTACTTCTGTTTCTAACATAAATAACTTTACAATTCAGCCTGTATTCAACCCAGGGGCTTGTTTCACCAAATATGCAACATGAGACTATTTAGTGTCTTGTTAAGTTTGACATCTTATTCAGATCATAAATGTGTGCACTTCTGCCTGCAGTTTTATGCTCATTTAGAGCCTTTAGAGCTCCTGCATGTGCATGGTATCACTGTAAAAATAACAATCTGGAGTTGTATGAAATATGAAAACTGTATGGATTATTTTACACCAATCTCTGAGTGCTGGTAACACTTAACCCACATCACTTTTGCTGTCCAAGAGGGTTAATGGTTGGTGGATGTGAATGAGTGTGCTTTGAAGTTTCTACGCCCAACACTAACTAAATACTTAACCTAATTTTTTTCCCTGGCCTAAACCTAATCTTAGTCACTTAAACTGTAACCCCAAGCTTTAATCATAAATTAGCTTTTTAAATGGTAACTGGAAAAACACACTGTGGAGGATTTTCTATGCTTTTGTTCTCATAAGTATAGAAATGCAACTAATATGCACATATCTCTCTCTCCTTGAGGTTCCCTTCTCCTTTCCAGCATAAATAATCCCCTCAGTCTGCTGGCTCAACCCTGATTGGAATCTTGACGCCGTGCTCAATTGTGGGCTGATGGGGGAAAGTGGGGTGCCCTGTGTGTGTGTGTGTGTGTGTGTGTGTGTGTGTGTTTAAAGCAATTTCAAGCCCATAAATATAATACCAGAGGGGTGTCCACCTCCCTCAGGCCAGGCCTTTAAAAACCTCAGTTTAAAGTTAAGGCTGGCACACAAACATGTACTCACATAACCTTTTCAGACTCGTTCATAAATGATAGCATATTTACTGCAAATTGCAAAACGAGGTACTCAAACTGGCATACATGCATACTCTCATATTTACACCCTTGCCCTTTTCCACCTTTTAGCCAACCAACCAGTGAGGCATGAACATTTACAGGCTGCAATACTGAGTAAACCAGTACACGGGATTAAGGTCCAGGCTCCACTAGATTCTTTTTCATTATTAGTAGAATAGAATATGTGATGTGATGTGGCAAGGCTACCAGTTGTCAGGTTTTTGTAGATGTCTTTCAACAGTAATGAGTCTTAGAGGTCCGCTCAGATAAATCCAGCTCCCGAGACACTTGCACTGTACATGTTACTGTTTGTCATATGTCTTGAGCCCCACTGATAAATCAGTGAGTTGATGTTTCTGCCCACTTTGGATATGGGAGTAATTGACTTACAGTGTGTGTTCACTCATACTGTAGGTGTGTATGTTTGCTGGTAATACCGTATATTATACTCACTGCTGCATGTCAAGGTGTGACCACATCTCTCCAGTGTGATAACTTTAAAGAAAAAGAAAAGAAAATACCACATCAGTTTCCTCTAAATCACATTCACATTATTATCTCGTCCTACTGAAAGCAAATGGAAAAAGAAAACTATCTGTGGTACAGCTTGCTTTGCCCCTTGTAGTTTTCTGGTTTCATCGCAATGTCAGCTTCATTCAAGATTAATTTGACTGCAGATCCATCATCGCTATATCTCGCTGTGTTGAGTCAGCCCTATGCCACACATCAAACACAGAGGGGGGGTGCACAGAGTATCAAACCCAACACCACAAGGAGCTGACCAAAGTGAAAAAAGGCATTCCATCATCATTTTTGTCTCCCTGACAAATTCTGCATATGCCGACTCCATGGAAAACAAGAGAGAGAGAGAGAGAGAGAAGAAGGGAGACTTACAAGGGAGACTTTTGACAAAAAAGATGAAACAATGTGTGTGACTCAGAGATGTGCAGATGAAGGGATGGAGGAAAAAATGGAAGATCTCAGTTTACCATAGTGGGTGGGTGGGCAGCATGTGAGAAGATGTACGTAGGGTGATAACAGAGTCCCGTCCTTTGGCACATAGCGTTAGGATTAGATCATTAGCCCTTGAAGTTGAGGCAGTTATTATTCAGATCTGTTTGTCAAGGCAATGGGCTGGCTGTTAAATGCCTCCTTGTTCCTTTGGACCCATGAGGATGCTAAAAGAATGATCCTTCTCATGCTCTGTGTTGACTTGTTTTTAGCAATGCAGTGTCTAATGTGGCTGCTCTCTAATTTTAATAGTAACAATAATCAAGTTCAATTCATTAGAGTACAGGTACCATGAGGCAGCTGTGACATTTCTTCTCATTTATTGACCTCCACTGTTACCAACGATTAAACCCTGAGTACAAACACTTTGAGTAATCCCAATAAAGTAATTGTATCATATTGGTAGAAGAAATGTGTTAGTTTAAACAAATATCCCTGTTGTAAATAAAATAACCACACTGTGTTTTATTGGTGAGACCTTAGTCCAAATGAAATAAAAGTGGCCTCCACAGTGTAGACAGGCATGCACTGAGATGTGGGTTTAGATGGAGATGGTGAATGGAAAACAAGGTTTTCTTTGAGCAGATTTTAATTAGCAATGCTCATAGCTCGGCTGTGTTATTTTATGATTGGACCACTGAAAGCCTTTTTTGTTTGCCTAATGAAACAGGTTGAGGGGTATGTTTCTGAATTAAACCGTGTTTATGTATGTGTCTGCGCACATACTTGCAAACGTGTGCTTGCATCCATTGCATTTGCATGTCTGTTATATGGGTGCCCACATTCTTTTTGGTGTATTAGAGTTTCATTGGCAGGATAAGAAGCCATAGCCAGAGACCAAGATGAAAGACATCATTTTGTTTTCCCTCCTTTCCAAAAAGGTTGTTTTAGGTAGGCAGCCATTGCCCATAATTGCTGAAACAGGGTCAAGTATTTGTCTGTCCTGCTTGTGATTTACTATGGTGTCTGCGCCTTAGTAAATTGAAATAAGGTCTGTGTTTAAGAGTGACCCAACCTCAGACTGACCACAAAGATTGTTTAATGCATAGCATTCTGCTGGTTTATGAACACATCTCACTCAAATCCCTCTGTGTGATGTGAGAAGTTATGAAGAGCATGCTTGTCATATAATTTCCTATTAATCAATTATGTAAATATGAGGTTCAGCATCACAGAGGAGGCGAGGGATACAAATCATATTATTAAACAATTATAGTTGTGAATTTATTACAAGACTTCAAATACTGTAACAAGGATTTTCAATAAACCAGGATTCATATTATAATATATTAAAAATAGTAATAATGTTCATGCTTACTTGACAAAGAAATGACTTTAGCAACTTTAGGAGTGCTGTGCCATAACATTAAAATGAATCACTAAGAATGGAGCTTGTTAATATTTATTCATAATTTATAAGTAATTATAGTTTTAAAACAACAGTAATGACACTGATGTATATTGTCTTCTACACTGTAAATAAGCTCCTTGTAGCTCACTGTTAAATGTTTTTGAGCTTCTGTGGTTTTGTTGGAATTCTGCAGTCTAAATTATGCTCTCAAATAGCAGTGGGTTACTGAGGCTATGGCACGGGTCAAAGTGCACACTTGATAGCTTTGTGTACTGTGAGCAAGAACAATCAGTCCTTCAGCAGACCTTCTGCACATGAATACCTCTGAACAGTTAATTGTTGCCATGGCAACAGAACAGAGAGGGACACTGATATTAGGTGAGTGGATCTGCAAGAAAGCGATCCTTCGCACTAACAGTATGAACATGCGCACGAGCGTAGGTCAACATTTTCTCTGTATCACCTCTCAAGCCATTCAATACTGACAAAAGCACTCTTGTACTGCAGGATTGTGGAAAGTTACTACTGCTGGCAAGATCATAATCTAAGTCACATTGCATTGAGTTAGGCTTTCACGTAGGTGGGAAATACTGGGAAGAGTTACTGAATCTCCGTGGGACTATCAAAGAGAGGGCAAGGGATTTTATTATAAATTTGAAAAAGCATAAAAATATGACAAAGGTGGAGACTGGGCATTTATATCTAATTAACCAGTGTAAAAATATACTATGAGTTTTGTTGCCTTCAGTGGTTAACATCATAATAATAATTGTCATAACTACTTGCAGGCCATACTTCACACTAACAACTGTGACTGGGCACTGCAGTGCTATGAGCTAAATGCTAACATAAACATGCTACCATGCTCACTTTCCTGGTGATGGTATAGGTTAAAGCTTCACTGGTTGTGCACATTGACTGTAAAATTGATGGACATGCTGACCGCTCCCAGAAGTGAAGCCACCGTGACTTGATCGCCCCCTGCTGGCTGGTGGAACTATAAGTCATAAATCCTGCCTCCTCCATGTTAGTGGATGGGACATGAGCCCTGCTAAAAACTCAAAGTCCAATGAATTTTTCCCAGATGTCACTTTTGTGGTTTTTGGTAGATATTGTCACATGGATGTGTGTACAAGTGGTCATTTTTTTGGTAAGTTTGTTTTGAATAATTTATTTGATTATATGAAAAGAGGTATATTTCAGTTAATTTGACAGCTTTTGGTCGCCACTGTGCAGAATCTGGTTGCTAAAAAGCAAGATGGCAGCTGCTGTATTTATGATATTTTGGCTTCATTTTTATATAGTGGAGGGAAGCGGTAATACCATCATTTATATGTCAGTATAGGATCATATGGCTCAAAGGCAGTATTTGACTTGATGTGCCATACTCCAAATTCAATTATATAAGGAAAAACAATTAATCAAATGGCTGATTACTTTAACTGTAATTAAAATGAAACAAATATAATTCTGCTGAGAGCATAATTGACCAGGATATCCTGAGTGAGTCTCCAGGGGAATTACGTCATCACAGTGTGCCTGCTGTGGTGATGTTATCAGGGACAGCTGCATGGGGCAGAGCCAGGGCTGAGCCAAGAGGCAGCCAGTTGCCAGCAGATCCCCTCCACAGACACCCACCTGCTTCGCATGTCTAGTTTTCCTCTAAACCCCTCAAAAGGATTCCCTGAGTTCTCTTCTGTGACCACTGGCCCTTTGTCTTTGAAGTCATGATCCTGTGTGTTTTTGTGACATTGAAGTCATTATCCTGTGGTCTATTCATGTCACGTGTTTGATCCAAAAGTTTGTTTGAAGTTTTACATAATGTAAGTATTGCTCACAAGCCAAAAATATTAGATCTGCATAAACCAAGGCAATTTTTAACAACCAGTGATGGTTCAAACCAATCACTGCTGTACCCTCTTTATGGACTGGAATTTCTCAGACCAGTGAAATTTACACTTTATGTAAAGGGACGTCGGCATCAATGGCTAGCAGTGGCTGGCGTGAACAGGACAGTGATACTAATTTTATGAAAAACCCTTTAAGAACAAAAAGCCCAGCCTAGCTTAATACCATCAATTAGGGGCTGCTCTGTCATCTGACTAAAATCCCACACCCCATTTATGTGATTCATACAGGAAAATATGCCTCTTTGTCTTCGAGGTCAACCAGCACTTTGGAGAAGCTGGCGGAGGGTCAGGAAACAGTAGTTGAGGGTGTAGGAGTGGGAATGAAGGCAGTAGTACTGGGGGTTGGTCTACTAGATAAGCCTTAGTATGAGGTCATTTTGAGTGAGAACTCATGTATTTTCATCTCAACTTATGGCAACATCTTTATAGAGAAACAGCTGGTGCTAAGAGGAATCAGTTGTACAGAATGAGAGAATAATTTCAAGGGTTCATTTCAATTGGAAGAAAATACTTTCCAATGTTAACAGATTAACAAAAAAAAAGCTTTTCTTTGAAATAATTATAAAGAATAATTATATAGTGTAATATTTTGCAGTCTGTGATACAGATGTATTAATTTCATGTCCGTTGTCAAAGCTGTTTATCTAATATTGAAATCTTCATTTACAACTTTTTGTCTTTGTTCTTTAAGTTGGTGTTGAGCTATTTGTTGGTAATATATGATGCCTGTCATGAATGTGAATTCTGCCCATTTAGGGAGAGATGAAATCAAAATCTAGCCATCATTCTCATTATGAGACACTGTTTAATGCAATGATTCCACTGCATTAAAAAAGAGGAGAGGATGCTCCAGGCAAGGTAGGAGAATGCCCTGCTAGCATGGCTCTGTAACTTTAAAAGGGCTTTTACTTTAATTTCACAGGTCAGAGCAGGTTTAGACTTGACGGGACACTCTCAGACCTTCTGTTCCAAAGAATCACCATTACAGGACGTTACTCACACAAGGTGCTGTCAGACCACTGCATCAGGATGCCAAAAACTGAGCATGTGACATGCGCATGTGCAGGTCATCACACTGTCATTCATTTACTATATATCAACTGTTCAGTAGTCAAAGTACTAGTGTATGTGATTTCATCAATCCTGTTTTATCAAAGCTTTATATCAACTGTTCTTTCTACAGTATTTCACATAAGCTAATGACAGTGATGACAGATGCATGCTTTGCGTTTGAGTAGCAGGGTGCAGCCCGGTAGTCTGTGCTGTCCTCAGTCCAACCATCTCTGCAGTTTGTGTCCAGCAGAGCTCACCATGGAGACTAAAATCCTTTTTGGCTCAGGTTGAGAAGAGATGTGCGCACGTTTGCGTGACTCATTATTAGGAATGTTTTATCATTTCTTAATGACGTGAAAACAACATGTGGGAGATTGGATGAGTTAGGAATGCTTCACATTGCATGGGCATCATTTTACGTAACCCTCTTATCTTGACATTCAATTACAGATTTTACTTTTTTAGTTTATCTTTGTACACTTGATACAGAAGTTATCCTCTATTTTTTTTATTAATATTGGCTATATTAATATCAACCTTAACAGAATATATGTTTTATTTAACATACTCTTTTGTGCTTCAGCAGTGTTCCTCTGTGAGCCTGGCTCTTTGATAGCGAATACTGTATTATTACAATTTGATTAGTCCCCACTGTTACCACAGCAATATCACAATGCTGAGTCTCATCAAATGTATCCCGGGCTAGAATGGAGGAAATATTACATTTGCTCTTTTTAATTTTGAGCGAAAAGTTGAACAGGGACATTGGCAGCCCAGTAGAGGAGATTAAAATGTGAATGCCTTCTCTTCTGTTTGCGAAAAAGGTTTGGAGAAAATTAGACAGGAAGTATGCGGCTTTCCCTGAAACCTAATGTTTCCTGTGGGAACTGAAGCATTGTTACACATTTATCAGCTTCATGGTCAACGTTTCCACAGAGTGCTGTGATTTCTGCAAAAATGGGCTTAGTTTTAGATTTTATTTTGCAGCAGTATTTCTCCTTGGATGAACTTTATCAGACAGTTTCTGTAGTCCTGTAGATTAACCCACTCCATGTCATTCCCTCCGTTTTTTTCACTAACAATTATTTGTACTTAGACCTGAGGAAAAAGGCACTGGTGACAGTGCACTGCGGCAACTCGATGTTAACGGCTATAGATAAATGTATAATGTATGACAAGGGAATATGGTGTAATACAGAAGGTTTCTGAAGAATTCCAAGCAATGGGCCAAGCTCCAAGTGTAAACCAGTCAGTACATTTTTATTCTGATCTTTTTATTCTTGTTCTGTCCCCCAGGTCAGAGTCAGGGATCTCCAAATTTACCCATCGTCTATCCCTCAAAGAGCGTCCAGCCAAAGCAGAGAAGGCTTCCTCATCCTACAGGAGACGATCGCTTAGTGTGGACTGGTAAGACCAAAGGCCATCTCTTAATCTGCTTACTACTGAATAGGTGAATTTTTCACTTATCATAACTGAAATCCAAAATGTCACACCCAACAAGAGCAAAGAAACTGCAAGTGAGCCTTGCTGCATTGCATCAGTGCTCAGAGTCAAGGCTGAGATGATGAAGATTTGGAGGCTGGTGTTTGGGGTGAAGGCAGAGAGTGGGTGGAGTGGTGATAGGGTCCTGCTCTGTCTCTGCGTCTGGGTTTCGTCGAAGAGTGCCAAGCAGCTTCAGTGGCGCCGGCTCATCTTGCTCTTGTAAAGCTCCAGTCCTCAGGCAGCCGATGAAAGCAGTTTGAAAGCTTTCCATCACGAAGCTGCCTTCCCGTCCCCACCCATGGGACCCCTTCCCAGTCTCCCTTCTTGTTGCTTTGCCTCCACTCATGTATCTACCAATCCATCCTGCCTTTCGTCTATCTGGAATCCCCCCTGAGTTTCCTGATATCTATTCTTGGCTCTTCCTCTATACTTCTCTCACTATTGGGAAAATAGCCCTGGGTTAAAGCGGATCTTACACTTCCTTGACACCTAATTTTGTCCAGTAAAGAAATTTCCAAACATTTATGGCTCTAAACAGTTTCCAGGTTTTTAATTGATGTGCTGGGAATACTGTAGCTATTCAGTAGAGTTACTTTGTGGTTTGTGCAGTTACAGGTATGGGATCTCTGAAGTCCTATCAAATCATGTTGGATCCAAGTGTGAGGTCTTATGAGGTCTTTTGTCAGCCTTATGAGACCTACTGTGTGGTCTTGGGCTGATGCTGTGATGTGTGGTCCATCAGCACCAGTGTGGTGTTAAGTGTATGGGCACCACTGGAGTGTATGTGCAGTGTGAGGTCCTTTACTGTAATGGCTCCATGTTTTTCTCCCATGTTGCTGGAGAGAGAGGAGACCTGGCCTTTAAAGTTCAAGCCCTGATTGATGTGGTCTGGTTTTAATGAAACACAGTGGGTAGATTGGACATGCTCATTTACAAGAGGGATGAAGGGAGAGACTCAGATTCAGACTTTCTGGGACGAGCCACTGTTACAGTGTGACTGGCCTTTAGTGACATAATAAACAAGAGACCCCAGGAGGAGAGATTCAAGATTTACAGCTGCATCATGTTACTGGGAAGGTGAAACCAGGTCGGTCCAGCTTTTGACAAGACCAGCACAGCTCCTCGAATATGCACAGTCATGAATACAGTCAAGATGGAAAACACGTGTGCTAGTAGCTTCAACTACAACCATCCCATGAGTCAGTTGCATTTTTGGAATGGTTCAGCATTTGGTCTGTTTAAGCCCATCCATCCATCCATTTTCCTCCGCTTATCCGCGACCGGGTCGCGGGGGCAGCAGTCTAAGCAAAGATGCCCAGACTTCCCTCTCTCCAGACACTTCCTCCCGCTCCTCCGGGGGAATGCTGCGACGTTCCCAGGCCAGCCGAGAGACATAGTCCCTCCAACGTGTCCTGGGTCTTCCC